>NC_137581.1:111764021-112364021 GCF_963210335.1 Falco punctatus | reverse complement strand
TATCATGCTGTGCTAGAGGCAGGACTCGAAAAGTCCTCCCTAGAAGGTATTTGCCCAACGCCACTATGGGCCACTTCCTTCCCACCGTGTCTCTTAATACTCTGCTCCCTGCCCCAGTTATGTGGCTTTGCCTTTTGTCAGCATTGCGTAAAATGAGAGGAGGCACAAGGGTGCACAGATCACTGCAGTCATGCAGGGTGCTAGGAAGTCACCTATAGCTCAAACCGCTGTTTGGACACCCAGTCATTCACAAAACAAATTTCTGTTGAGGAATCTACATAAATCAAGGGATATATAAAAAAATAATTTTAAAATAACTAAATTAAAAAAAAATCATGGCCGCTACTATTGTTAACACATTAACATGACAAATATATCAAAAGATTTGGAGTTCTTACAGTGAAGACTGGCAAAATATGATTCTTTCTTGGAAAGATTAATCTGTTTAATTCCCATTTCACATGAGAGTTTAAATGCTATTCATGAGGAAAGGAAAGCACAGGCAATTCAAAAATGCATGCGCTTACAGAGAAGCAACTCATAATGATGACCTATACATTTCTGGTCAACAAAATAGCTTGTAAAATCTGGAAAATTATATCAAAAGCACTCATGTGCTCTTGCTTTTGTTTATATAGGGACAGTATTCTTGCCTTACTTCAAAAGGATCCAGTGGCAATCCCTATATACTCAACAGGCTGTTTTCTCATTTTTTCTATGCTTACCCTTTGAGCACTTTTATATTTACATAATGTCAGTAATCAACATGGTGTTAAGTATAACAATCACGATGAAAGAGAAAGAGGAAAAAAATCCTCCAAACCCAAAATCAGACCAAAAAGATATGCAAAGATTAAGAAATCTAGGTCATAGCTCTTCCTGTTCTTTGTAAAGGAAATACAGGGGAGAAGCAAGGAATATAACAAAGACAACTAACAGCAGTAAATGCCTCAAGGACTAGACAAATTAAAATTAAATTTTGAATGCTTTCACTGGAAACATAACTCTTCCTCAAAGGACAGACCTCCTCAAAACAGTTTTCTATTATTTAGGCTGAACTGCTCAACAGGAAGCATCTCAGACTAAGACATGAAGAGAGAATATCGGGAGATTTTGTGTAAATCACCAAATGTTGGTTTAGTAGATAGAAGGAGGGCAGTAAGGACACCACAATAAATTTGGATTTATCACTGTAGCAGCCATATGAGAAATATACAGATGAGAAAAACAGTCCTAATTCTGGATTTAAAGAGCATTCACATGCATGAGATGTGCTGGTGAAAAGTGGTGTCTCATTCAATTAGTGAACAGATAAGAAACAAGCAAAGTATTTACGCGTTAATGCAAGGAAAACAGAAGCAAAGTTCAGGAACTGTAGATGAGTGCCTTCTGTTACAGAATGAAGAGAAGATGGAATAGAAACCAGCTTTAGAGTACCACAAGAGCATGAGTTTTTCTTGAAAGATAAAGAAAGGTGAAGTTAGCCATGTCCTAAGAGGAACTGCATGAAAAATAAGAGATGGAGAAAAATTTTTGTTTGGCCTAAACTCATTTTGAAGAAGCTGGCAGATGGGATTTTACTGGGAAATATTCTAGTTCCATAACATAAGATAATGGGGAGGGGAGGGGAGAGGGAAATGAAAAGAAAAGAAAAGAAATAGAGAAGAGAAGGGAGAAGGGAAGTGAGAAGGGAAGGGAGAAAGGAGAAGGGAGAAGGGAGAGGAGAGAAGGGAGAAGGGAGAAGAGGAGAAATATATAATGATTTTAAAGGCCATCACTGATGCACTAATGAACTAGATAGTGTGACTAATAAGCATACAGGTAACAAATTATGGAATAGGATTTACGACATATGTTGCAGGTTGGAAGACTATGGAAGATACACATAAGACATTTGTGGAATTGTATGCAAAAAGGTGCAAAAATTAGGAAATGTCCAATAAAGTCCTTTAACATATATAGTTTGGCAAAGTACAATACTGCTGGATACGTAGCACAAGAATTACTATACATACTTTGTGTACAGAAAAAGCAACAAGCCAACTACAAAGCGAATGAAAAATGGCCAGTAGAAAATTACAATAGTAAGAAAGACGCAAAAAAATACCTATCAGGAATTTATTTTTTATGGAGTATAGCTGTAATTTAGACTAGATTAGACATAATTTGTATTTGTAAAATTCCTCTGCTTGCTGGTTTTATCACCACTAAACAGCACTACGCTTGCTAAATATCAGTTGTCTTGACTATAAAAACCTAGCTAATAAAACCACCATCAAGTCATCAGGAAGGGTAAGTGAATTTGTTCCCTGGAAATTACCAGAAAGAGGTGAAAGAAGGGATAAGAAATTCTGTTGTAGTCAACTGAGACCAGGAAATTAATACAAAGTGAACAAACATAGATCAGTCAAGTCTAATCCGACTGCTGGCAAGCAACAGAAATTTAGTAGCTTAATCTTTACTTAAATGTGTTAGAATGAAATCCCGTAAACACAGCATGTAAATTAGGCAGAAGACACCAGCATAGGAAATGTGGGAAACATGAAGAACTTGCTTATGGGAGATGGTGTCTAGGCTGGAGTTGAAAGCAAGGAGAGATCTGAGAGGTGTCATTGGTGCTTGGGCTTTTTTCAAGGAGCCCTCTTCACTCTTTCTTTTTTATATTGATAATAATTTTCTGAACAGACAGCATGAGCAAGTTAATGACCAGATCTTTAAAGATATCATTCATACAGAAGAGGGCTGGTACGCCTCTCAGAAATTGCTGGACAACCTTTAGGACTGCAGTAATAGAAATGAGAAAAAAAAGACTTGTACTAGGAGATTAATAATTGAAGCTTTAACTATATACTAGACTCATCAGCTGAAAAAAAGTGAGCAGGAAGAAAACACAGTTTTTAATTTATCACTGGATGACTAAGGGTGACCAATATGAAGCAGCTTCAAAGAAAGCAGTCATAAGACAAGCCAGTTGAAGTAGTCCTGGTAGCTGTAGGAAGGCTGGATAGAAAAGACAGGGTGAACCCCAGGTGAAACACTGCAGACCATTTTGCTCACTTCATTCCACAGCAGCCAGTTCACACTGCGGCACGCTGGAGAAGTATAATATAGCCCAGGCCCTCTTTGAAAGAGGAAAGACTGAAAAATATCTGGCTGTTTACCAAAACAAAGACTAAGAGAAGACATGAACTAAAGATATTTTTGACATAAGAAAAAGTAATGTGAATAAGCTGATTCTAGAATTAGAAGAAGACAGCAGACACTTCCAAAGGAAGGGTTCTAGCTGAAGAGGAAAACAAACCAAAACCAAACTAAATGAAAAAAACCTTCCAAAACCCAACCAACCAACCGGAACCCCCAGCTTTTCAGAAGAATGACTGTACAGAGGAGGTAGTATGTGATGTCTATAAAGAGAAACTGGACTTGATGATCAAGGATATCTTTTATAGCTGCCAACATTCCTGAATACCATGCACAATTTGCTTTTGCAAAGCAGCCAAAGGGCTAGAATGCTGTACCTCAAAAAGTCAATTGATTTCATGTCCTTTGGAAAACATGTAACATTCTATAGGTAACACTGACAAGTTTACAGCTGAAATCCCTGATACGACATCTTATTTTAAGGAATTGTCATGAAAAATAATGCTTCGCTTTTCACAGAAGCACTAAAGAATGTAAGATTTATTTTGAAAAAGCTAAAGTTATTAAAATAGTTGACACTAACCTACACAAATGACTGAATATATTTTGAAAGATATTTAGATCAAATCAAGATAGTAGCTGAATAGAGGAGAAGGAACGATAGAAGATTACAAAACAGCCTCCTGTCTTAGTGGGACATGCCAGAAGGATTTTAAACAAATAAAATTAAAAAAAATGCAAAGCATGAGGGAAGGACCAGGAGAACATGCTATATTGGTTAACAGGCAAAGTGGGTACCACAGTATAACACATCACCTTGCAAACACTGAGATCGGCAGGGGCAGAAGCTGTCTGAAAGTAAACAGAAGGGGAATGCGGGCAGAGTACATTTTGAGTGCATTTCCCTGATGCTGGAACTTGCTTCCTAGCTGGTGTCCCAGAAACCAGAAATTTGTAACCTTTCAACAGTGTTACAAAGACCTATTTTTTCTCCTGAGCTTCTGGAGAAAGAAAAAGCCAAAAATCAGAGGAATATTATCATGTCTGCTCTGGAGAAGCATTTATTTTACTAGTCTGCCTCCTGGGGAATACTTACTGTTGGAATCGGATGGGCAGTCCATTATGATACTCATTACAAAAAATTAAATTCTGTAAGAGAAAGCCAACCATGAGAGGAAAGCCTATTCATCCTATTAATTTCTGTACATAAAATTATCTGAAAAGAATGGAGAATTATTAGCTCATTAGTTTTATACACTTGTAAATTCCTAAAATGTAAATGGACATCAATGCAGGGATTGATAGTTTCCCTTCATTTTTGAGCTGCTACTTGGGAAGCATTAGCTGACACACTTTACACTTCCAGAAAGCAGTGACAAATAAATACAGTAAGTACTATTCCCCAAAACAAATGGAAACAAATAATTCTGAAGGAAACTAAGAAATGAAACAAAGGGATCGCAGATGACAGACACCTTGAATCTACTAAGTATGGCATGAAAAGGAAAAAATTCTACCTTGAGAAACTTATGATTATGTACAATTGTTTCAAATCCAAGGACAATAAATCCTTTAAGTACTTCTCCTGATGCACCACATGCAACATGTATTATGCATGTATACAGAAATAACAATAATTATTAGAAAAAAAACATGAATAGAAAAGCCATCCATCATAAATGAAAAATGGTTGCAGTACATTCAGCAACAGCAAACAAATGAAACCTGAGCCTGTGGGAGATCAGCTGGATGTATCGTATCATGCACAGGTACTGATATAAATCAGGAGTCTATAGTCTTATCTTCGCTTACACATTCTTAACCAGGACAGTCAGGAAAGCCAGAATCTGGCAAACTGACAGGGATTTCTAATAGCAGCTGTAAGACATGTGGGGACCCACAAAGACCAGATAGAGCCTCTGGTGCTGGCCACTGCAAAGGCCCACAGCATTTTTAGCCATTGCACACCATTCTTCTCCATTGCCCTCTTTCCAGTGTTTCCCTCCTTTCTGAAAGCTTCGCTTAATTTTATTTTGAACTCCTTAATTCTCTTGCTAATTTCCCTTTAAAGGATTTTTGTCAAGTTACAGCATTTTAAAGAATTTTCCTCATATTTTATAAACACCAGAATAAACATAGAAGGTTGTCAGGTTGGTATAATGACTTTTTGTTTGTTATTAGCTCCTTGGAGAGCCCATGAACAGAATGCTGACATAACAAATAAAACAGCCAACATTTTCAGTGTTTTTTTCTTTATTATTAAATCTTTTACCAGGTTCAGAGATAATGTATATAAGTGTTCACCACAAAAAACCCCAAACAAACAAAAATATAACAACAACCACTCCAACAAAACAACAATATTTATTTATTATAATTACAGCTTCAATAAATCAGCTTCTGGACCTGATTTCATAGAATCATGCTCCTAAAAAGGAAAATCTAAGATTTTTCACTTTCCTGGGATACTACTACTGACACAGCTACAGCAATCTGTGAAGAACAGGAACACCCTTATTCATCTGTTTAGCCTCCTGAGAGCCAGCAACAGTTTCAAAAACATAAAATAGATTCCTACTGAAATTTGCATTTATTTGCAATGGGACGAAATAGAGCTTTGGTTCTTTCACTTGAGCTAAGAAGCTAAATAAAGGCAATAAGATGTTGCAAGTTAGGTATTGTAAGAGATGAAATTCACTTTATCAGCTTAATGGAAAAGGTGTTGGGTATTCTGCAATCAGGTGAGTAGTAAGTCAAGATCTTAACTCAGAACCAACAACCTAAGGTACATAGTAAGTGAACACTGTGTACCTCCCCCCTTCTCTAATGATCCACCAGCTGTGGTGATCAATAGATGCACATGAATAATCCCATCTTGTTTCTAATCAGACCAGATTTTTTTAGGTCGTTGTGTATGAACAGCACAGGGACAAAAATCCCTACATAGTACCCTGCTCAAGTGTCTTCCACTACCTTTGCCTTAAATCCAGTCCATAATGTAATTAAAATGTGAGGAAAACCTTGAAGTTATTAGCCCTTGAAAGAATCACACAGTTATGCACAGCACAATAATTACAAAGAACTTCTAGTGATCCTCTATAGAACAATGGTAGCACACACGGAAAAGCCTTAACTTCCTTTCTTCTGTCCCTACGCCCAATCCAAGAAACCAAGCAAGTATTAATATAAAGCACAAAACGTTAGCAGCGATAGTGAATCCTCAGCCATTTAAACACCACGCGTTTCACTGACCACTGATGACTAAAGTAAAACAAATTCTCTGAAGATCTGAACTCACACAGAGTTTTAAGAAGCAAATCTTGAGAAATGAGCTACTGTGAAGAATCAGTGTAAATCCTATGTTTTTTTCAAAGGAGCATTTGAGAAAAGAAAAGAAAAAAAAAACCAACCAATTTTTTTTTTTTTTATTTAAAAGCACTCTCTCAATTTCCTTTGGCTATAAAAGCATAATGGAACAAAGCCAAGCCTGAAAGAAAAGCCTATGCTTTTAAAAGTGTCTATAACTATCAACAGAGAAGTAAAAATCGGTGATCATGGGTTTGCTGTAACCCATACACCAACAGCATGTTTTGTCCCATCTTTAGGTATTGCCATCAAAGCCCTTTTCTCTATCAGAATTTTGTCTCAATGCAAGTTGAGGAATTTACGTATTTGGGACAAAATGAAGCTGACAACCTACTTGAGAGCAGCAGCTCCATCCAGCTGGCAGGTATTAGGAAATCATGCCCAGCAATTCCATAACACGTATAAAACAGGTTGAACACATCTTGGGTACTCACTATATCCTTTTGATTGTGCCTAAATTAAAAGTCTAGACTCTGAAGCGAAGAGTTTTGTATGGCTGAAATATGAAAATTCACTTCAGTGGGCCAGCACGCAGCAATATATGTCTGTCTCATGGGTTCACAATACTTTCATATTCAAAATGCAACCCACTGCCTATGAAAATTCTTTGCAGATAGCCATAAGGGCTCAATGCTCAATACCATGACCAGATTTACAACAGTATATCCATTCAGACAGCAAATAAAGCAACTAAATTTCCAGCAGAGTTCTATTCAAGTATGGCAAGCTCTCCTAATACGCTGCTTTTGACAGTCTGGTCTCAAATACTTAACAACCAAACGAGGGCAGACAAATTGAAAAAAAGCAATCAGAATCTGTATTAACCATTGCAGAGGGAAAAGTCGCCTGTCTGAAAGTTGGGGAATAAGAACTGACAAAACGCTTTAGTCGATGATAACCGGGTCGCTTCTAAAGGGAGCATCCTCCCTAGAGTCCCTCTCCCATAACCATGTTGCACTTCACAAGAATGACAACAAACATTATTTTACTCCATTCCAAACTCTTCTATAGTGGCTATTAAACTATTTAGTCAATACATGACTGACATGTTGGCTCAGTGTAGAAGCCTCTCAAATGAAAAGGGCACGTCAACAGCAATAGCCTGCCCCTACCAATCTCTTCTCACTGGGGCTTTGTACTTTCCTTTGCTATTTCTGTGCTGCTAGAGCTACTTTGTATCATGGTGATCAACAATTTTAATGAGCATGTTACATTACTGAGACTATTAATGGTTGCTTTGTTTACATCTATTCTGGAAAACATACCAAAATAAAATGCATTCAAAGCAGCAGAGAGGACACATCGGCTTGTGTAACTGCTGTTTGCAGTGCTGCTAACATAGTCCCTCAATCTAAGAAAGGAAAAGCCAATTCATGTTTTCTCAGTCTCCTTAGTAGGTAGCAGAAGTTAGGACCTTGAATGGCAGAAGGATGCTGGCTGGAACGACAACAGCGAGCATTTGGACTGTCAGCGCACATTATGGGGAAATCTCAGCTGTCTCAGTATTGGAAAGATCTTACAGATACCAGGGCCAAGTATCTCCCAAACATCACTGCAAAGGGTAAAGAGCAGTCAACAACTTTGTGAAGAACTATTATCATCATTATAATTACAGCTTTCTCCCTCCAAGGATCAATTAGAGTTTGTAAGGGGAAAAAAAAAAAAAACACAACACCCCACCAATATAATCTGTGAATCTTCTAAATAGACCCTCAGCACTCAGGGAACTACTTCTCCAAATCACTTTTGACAACTGGCATATATATTATACTGAAGTAGATATATATTTATTTTTTTTTAAGTCTAATGTAATTGTATGTTTTATGCTATCTCACGGAAAACTGGAACTGAAATAATCTATGATCTTGATCGAACATGGACTTCTGCATTTAGAAGGATTTAAAAAACAAAAACAAACAACCAAACCCAACAAAACTAAATAAAAAAACCCAACAATTTTTTACATTTAGAGACTAACCATTACATTGAAAATTCCACATTCTATTCACCAAATTAAAAGAAGAACTGGAGGAACACTGTAACAATTGCCTACCTAAATAAATTTCCCAAATACCTGCTCCTGTGTAAGTGTTAGCAATGTTTCATGTATGCCTTCACAGTCCTTCTGCACTCGTAATATGGGAATTTTCAAACTTATGTTTTTCTTTTTCTGTGCATTGTTGTCACGGACAAGCATCAAATGTTGTTCTTCATCACCACTTCCATCCCCATCAGAAAACACCAAATATGAGAAAACTCTGGCCTTGAGTGCCATAAGAAACCACTGAGGAAAACCATGGCAGATGTAGGAATGATATCCAGACCTTTCAAAGTCACAGGTTTAGGCATTGGACATAATTTAATTAGCACAGAAAAGCACTGCATCTCAGAAGTTATGTACTGGAAGCAGTGATTTAACTACATGGGAAGGAAATACCAAACAGAGAGTAAAGGAATGGTTATTAAGGCTTCACTAGCTCTGTTATTCCCCTCCAAAAGTACAATGATTTATAAATACCAAAGTGCTTTTACTGCCTTACAATGACATATGACAATTAGAGGGAAAAACTATACTTTGAATAAAAATATCAGCAGAATATTTTACAAAGAAGATCACCTTTTTTTCAATAGCACTAGAAAATATCTGAAAAATTTCAATCAAGCTTCAGATCATGCTATGGTACTACAAGAGCCTTAGCAAGTTTTTTGTAATGACCTTGTATTAAAGGTGGAATCTGACAGGTTTTCATTTCCACATGTCTCAGTGGTGAAAGCTTGTAACCATAAGTAAATGTTCTTCCAAACTACTGTGAGTTATGGAGTTTCCCATGGCTTTGTATTGGATTCACACTTTCAACATCTGTATAATTCCACGAGTTTGTATTTTTTTCCACAACGTGTGTCACATTTATGTAGATTTTACCATGAATTATGTATCCCTCAATAAAAAAAATAATAATAAAAATAAACAAACACAAAAAAATGCCCAAACAAAACAAAAGAGACCACCTCTGTTACAGTAGAGCTAATGCCTGACTGGTGTTAATAGCTGAAGAGCTCACAACTTTGTGAAGATAATGCAAAGACGACAAATAGCAGTATTTGGTCTCCTTTGTGTACATTTATTTCATCGTGTTCCTAACATGGGCAGCTGCTCTGTTACTTCTTGATTTCAGGATAATATGGGATAGATAATACCTCAAAGGAGATATCTGCTTGGCTAGTTACATGTACGAAAGAGTCAAAACCATAGGGAATGGTTCCACACAGGGAATACTGAGCAACACAATTTATCCTGGTTTGTCTGATTTTTCAGGCAAAGCAACGCGATGAATCAAACCTATTATTTACCAAGATGACAAACACTTATGTAGGGCAATGAAATAAACTTTATCATATGCTGTAAGAAAATCAAAGAGACAGTTGGGTAGAACATGACCATTGATGAAGATGCAGTGAATTCTTGATAAACAAATTGATTCCTCAGTAAAAGATAACATGAGTCATTGCACAACTATCCAGGCAGTAACAGTATATTTGTACAGCATTCTTCACACGATCCCTACTGACTTAAACTTCAAATAAGCTGATACCAATTTTGTTGACATAATGAGAACAAACAAAATAAATCAAGTGAATGAAGTCCAGAGTGATCTTTGCCTCTTGGATGAGATGCATTTAGACAGTGTATCAACTGCTATGATGATTTATATTAGAGATCCAGTTGTATGCTTTAAGTAGTGTTGTTAAAGTTTAAATTTAATCTTCTGTTTCTGAAGGAAAATCAGTCTCGTCTTTTAAAAGCAAAGCATAAAAAACATACCTCTGTATTTGTAGAAGACATGACTAAAAGAAAAAAAGCACTTTTCCATGGAACTCAAAAATAACGACGATTTCTTTAGGACACATGGGATACAAGTCAAGAAAAGAGGCATCTCAAAAATCTCCTGGATATCCAACGGGTTATAGAAAATCAACCTATCAATATCAAACTTGTGAGGCAAGTGAATTAGTGTTAAAGGCATTTACAGTACTTAAAAGTGTAGCATTATCAGAAAAAAGTTTGATGGTAACTCCTATCAATAGGACATCCCCTAGAACCCACAGAAGTACACCTTTTACAACAGTTTTGGAGAAAGAACAAAGCGCTGTGTATGTATAGACTGAGTGGACGGTACAGTAGCACTTTGTTATAAAAAACAGTGGGATCATGATATGAATGCTACTTCTCCCCGAGGAAATTAAAAATAGAATTTCATACACAGCTAAAATGGGGGAAAGAAGCATGGCAAAACCAGCTACCAATCCACCACATTTTTATGGAGATTGGATAGTACAAATCCTGCAATGTTAAGGCAGTTACATCTTCCCCTCTGCAAAGTATCTTCTTGGGACTTGGGACTCTTGGGAATTTCGCCATTTGTGATCTGTGGGCCTCAGGAGTCTTAGGAACAAGAAGGAATGTTGTACTTCCCAACAGGCAGTTAATAAAAGTTTTTTTTCTGGGGAACTTCCTTTCTCCTCCTGAAACAGCTGTTGGCCTTTAAATTTTTTTTTTTTTTTAATAGGATATTATCATATTCTTCCACACAATTCCCAATACTAAAAAAAAAGACAACCCATAAAAAATCACCACCACCACCACCCCCCTCATCCCCAACTATCATAAATTCCAACTTCAATTTTGAAGTCAAGTGCCTAACTTCATGAGGTTAGTGGGGCAGTTCTGGAAATAACTTTTTTAATACCAGCTGACACAGACTGTATCAGAGAAGTGAAAATGTGGACCACAGAACTCCATTTCTCCACTAATTAGATTTGAATGAAGACACTTGGCCTCTCTCTTTCACCTGCTGACTAAGAATTGACACATCATTAGCAGCTATGACAGGACCACTGAGCCTGGAAACTGGTGTTAACTGCTGCCAGAAGATAATCTGCAACAGTATTGTCACCAAAAGCTCACAACAGCCCTTCTTAACCTTCTTAAGAGGTCAGAAGGTCTTCAAACAGGTGCTTTGATAGAGGAAACGCTCATTTATACAGCTCAAGTTGAACAAATCTCATCTGGTGTATTTAGGAACAGTCCTTAAAACATTCATATACCAAAACCACTCTAGTCAGTCTGAGATTTTCAGGTGACATCTTTGGTTTTTGCTTCACCATATTCAGCACTACGAATGACCATTTTTCTGTTTAATTTTTTACCCCTTACTCCTTCAAATCCTTCTGAACTAGATTTCTTGAAAATGTCGCAAGTATTCTGTTCAGAACATGACTGTTCTGTGGCAGCATCTGTGGCAACCCAAGGTATTCCAAAGCAACAGCCTTCCTTCTATGTAAAATCCAAGTATTTGCTCTTTTAGGACACCACCAAAAAATTTCATGTACTTTCTTCTAGGCAACAGAAAGTATTAAAAAGAAATCAGAAAACCATGGTAAAATAAAGCCACGATAGCGCAAATTTAACCTGGAACTGTGGAATCTCTGACCCTTAGATACTTCAATTCGACTGGAAGGCTCTGGGCAACCAGATCTAAGTGGGTCTTACATGGTGGCTAGGTCCAGATGACCTGCAGACCAAGTGACCTTCCAAACTAAACTGATTCTAAGTGCGACAAAGTAAGGGTCACCTAGAGAGTTCAACAGTTGCTTTACACCACTTAATATAAACACCCTCCAACAGTCTGAGAAAATGCTTAAGGGAACAGTGCTGAATGCAATGTCTGAGAACAAGGCCTCTGATATTCTGCTTATAGACGACAACGGAGACCAGCAGCAGTTTTCTCACTCTAACAAAGCACAAACAAAATTTCAAGACAGGTGGTCCAACAGGGTATCACCCAATAACGTGACCCTCAGACCTCAGGGCAGGCATGAGCATCAACTTCACCTCGCTGCAAATGACAGCACAAACACCAAACGTTCAGAAAGGAAACTTGAAGATACATAAATAGGAGCATAGATTTAAAAGTCCTGGATTTCAGGGAGATAAATCCCCAAAAAGAAACTTCTGCAGCAAAGCGTTCTCTTGGTTGTGAGTTGCTGTTTCCAGTGTTGTGTTAGACAACTGCTTGCCAGCTGTTCTTCAAAAGGAGGAACAGATCCTTCTTTACTGCTTGGACAGAGCAATGTGAAAAGCAGTAAGATGTCAGCTGCTTTATGTCTTCTACCACAGGGGATTACAAGATGGGTCCTATGCTTTTGGTAAAAGAGAACCGTTGCAGGACTGAATTCCTTGTAGATATCGGGTACGTCTGTCACAGGGCTGTTCAGCAGCAAAGGAAAAGCTGATGACTTCCTGAAGTCACTGTGCAACTCAGCAAGAGAGCTCCAAAGATAATGTATAGCTACAGATTATGAGATTTCCTCTTATCACGGTGCCAAACCCTGTTTACTATATATAGTTTCAGCTGTTTATTCAATATGAATGTGCACTTCTGAATTAAGAGCGTGCTCACAGATGAGTGGGGCCCATGAGTAATTCTGACTCATAATTCCTGTGCCTCCAGGGCAGTTTCTGTGTGAATGGCAATATACGAGTACATCAAGTAATTGCTGAATACTGATGAGATTATGCTTATTTGTGCTTAAAGTTTGTTTCCGTGGATGGTTTTTTGTTTGTTGTTGGTTGTTTTTTTTTTTCATTGATTATGAAAGTCTTAAACTCCTGACCACTGTTACACAGCACCGCAGAGGAGTATATGGCAGTACAGAAAAGAGTAAAGCAAACTTCATAGCATGCACAGACGAATATGTGAATCCAACATCATCTACTCCCCTCACTCAGGACATCCAATGCATGCAGTTTCCGAGAAAAAGAATTTACAAAAAGCCATGCAAGGGTTTAAAAAAAACAAACGCCACAACTTGAGCAGTATTTTAGTTATTGAATTAATTATTCTAACACATAAACACCATCAGTTGTCTGTGTTTTCTTTGATCACTGTTATTGTTCCACATCTACAAGATAGACAATGTATATAATTGAACTTCAGGAACACTGTGAATACTGGTGTTCTTAAAGTCCACACTGCATGTACCCAAGCATAAACATTTGCCTTAAAATCCTATGTTTAATTATCAAACAACTTTATCTACCAGAAATGTTAGATGAATTTAGTAAAATAAAACTTTTCATGATTTTATATGAAAATATATGTTCACATATATATGCACACATATGTATATATAAACGTGTATGCATACATTTATACGTATATGCAAGAAAAAATACACCTTTCAGGTTACATTTGCTACATCACTGCTTCCTTGAAATTCAGGAACTGTTTTAAGGCACAACTGACCTTACATGATTAGTTCTGAAAGGTTTACTTCTTTGCCACACTGATTTGTGACAATCACCTTGCTGCTCTGAAGTCATAAATCTCTGCAGACATTATAGGATGCCTCTCTCTATATTGGCATGCTATCAGAAACAGTGATGATCATTTTATACTACTGCAAAAAGATGGGGAACGCTTAGGAGACACTTCTGTTCATTGTTCTCTGTTCAGATATTTATGACTATATCTAGAGATAAAAAAATATAAATTGCATTTACATATTTATGAGCACTTTGATGCAATATCTTCATTTCGATCAAAATGCCATCAATAACCCTACGTTACTATAATGCAAGTCAGAAATCTAACTACAATACATTTGGTTTTATCTTTTTTCCTAAGAACTTCCTAAATTAAAACTAGTAACAAAATAGAGTATGAGTAGTGATGACTGATAAACAATGAAAATAGTCTGCACTTAGGGGCAACTACAAAATGGTAAAACCTAATCTCTTATACCATGAGACCTAAAAATATCTTTCTTCGCTTTGAGAAGCAGAAAAAAACCTTGTGAGAAAATATGTGGGCTGCAGAACCATGCAATGCAAATTGAAGAGTGCAGGCAGAAACTCACCTCTAGCTTTGTTCTTTGTAGCAGCCACTGGAAGCAAGGAAAAGATTGCACAAGAAGAAGAGAACAAAGATAGATTAGACAGAAGATTGAGCAAGTTAAGAATACAGAGAAACTTTATCACTATTGATTCAAAGCTAACAAACACCGTTTCTAGGATTATTTGACCTATTTATTTGAGAAACTGCAGTACTAGGAGATAGTCAGATCTATGATTCTGTCAGATGATGTGTGTTGAGAATTTAGAAAATATATCACAAAACACACTCAGAAAGCATGACGAGAAGCGCAGAAAAATCATGGACCATTACTCACAAGTAAGTGAAAACATATGCACACAGATTTGTGAATTCTGAAACTTACAGCACTATTTGCCTTGCCAGAAGTATATTCTGAAGTACCTAAACCTTACGTCATTCCCTTGCTCCTGTCTCTTAAACCACCATTCACCTGTGAAGCTCATGCAAACAAACATCAGTTAAGCTGCTGTTACCATTATCAATAACCTATGTTATACGGTTGTTGTTTTCCTTCATTGAAGTCTGTATCTTCAGATTGTTTGTGCATTGTAACGGAGCATGCAAGGCAGAAGGAGCAGACAATACTTTAACAAGCAGTGATCAGTGTTCAGACTCAGAGAAAAAGGGACAGACACTACAGCCTTCTTGCATCTCCTGAAGCAACCGTTTAATGCTGTGAGTTCTAAAGGGATAACACGGTCACAAAAACGATAGCTTAAAATGTTCTGCTAACATCTGCCCTACTGCCAAATCAACAGAATCATTACTTTCTGTTTTCTGAGGCTTACAGATAATGCTGCTGAAATATAATATTAATCAGAACCTGAAGAGAAAATGGAATCACTGTTATACTGTACACTGTTATATACACTGTTAGCTGTAAATTACACAGAAGATAATACCCACAAGTCTTTAAACTCTCAAGAGCACTCTGAACAGGCATTCATTTAAGATCATTTTCATAAAAAAAGGTACCTCAGAAAAAAAACCCGTAATTCTTCTTCTGCTGGCCCGTCTAAGGCAGAGCTACATGAACAATTCAAAGGCAGCTAGAATTGTGACCAAAAGACAGAAGAAAAAAAAAAAAAAGGAGAAAGAACAAAATCCCTTTCTGCTTTCCCTGCTTCTGTTGTGCACACCGAAAGGTTCCATGTCAGTTTTTGTTGGTTTTCTTTTTTTCACCTTACCTAGTCAGATGCCTCACCAATCGGTCTCTACTTAGACAAGTAAAAAAAGCATGGCAGTGAAGGCCAAGCTGCCATACATGAAGAAATTATTGAAATAATAAAACTTCTAACTGTATGAATGCATTAAAAATGTCAATTGTCTAGATTTCTTTCTTTGATTTTTTTGTGGTTTTTTTAAAAATTATTATTATTATTTTTTATTATTCCTTCACTGCTTCCTTCTCTATTTCCAGATGTACTATTCTGCATTGTCATCATTCTCCTGGCAGTGGAAACAAAGTAAAAAAGAAAAGCAGTCCCGTGATGTCTGAAATCAGCTGTACTCCATGGAAGAGCTCTGCTTTGGTGGAGGTACAACAAATCATGATGCTTCTGCAGAGCTCTTTAAATATGGGTGTTCAACAACACATATTCACCCACAAAACAGCCAGTAAATCTTACATGCAATAAAAATTGCTCCTGTAGTAAACAAAATTAATGGTGCCATTCTAATTTTGTAATAAGTGAACAGTTTCTCCTTCATGCAAATATAAGTTGATAATGAACGCGTTGAGTTCATCAGCCTGTTCATTTTCTTATGCTTCCCTTTCTTTTTCAGTCCTGAGAATTACATCTACATGAATGCATTGTCACTTTGAGCCAGAATAAACATAAGAAAGGTCTGGAGGAAACACACCCTCCCCCAGTGATTAAAAAGCAACAGGGGACTTTATAATCACATTATTCATTCAGAATAATATATATACATGTGTGTGTATATGAAAATTAAATATGCACTTTTAATTGTTCAGAATTTAAACACACAGATATATGCATATGTGAATTATATAATCTTTGTGTATGGAGGTACATATATATATGTGTATATATATAACACACACACATGTATAGTAAAAGAATCCAACCATTCTATGATTAGACAGCTTTATTTTGAAGCATGAGCACTAGGTAGAGAATTATTACCTATCATGTATCAGTAAATAAAGAAAAGATATAAATGAGGTTGTACATTATAATTGGAAGTAGGACAGGTTACTAAGCTTGTTAGTCCAATTATAACTCTCTGCAAATCCACTAATAGAGGACTAGATGACAGTAACCTTCTTTAAAATGTCATGTTCGATACTTGTAAGTTTTTCCATTGACAGCACGGTCCAATTACAAGTCAATTCGTAAAGTTCAAACTGCACAACAGCCAAATTAGCTGAAAATGGTCTTTCAAGATATAATTTTTCCTACAGAAGGGAACTAGCTGGAGCTGTTTCCATCAATGACCCATCTTTTTGATACCTAGCATGAGGGAAAATTCCTTTTCATTGTCATCATTGAGGCCAGTGTTTCTTTTCTCAAAGGTGAAATAATTTTTCTCTTTCCTCTCTAGTCTCCTTGTCACTCTGTTGTAAAGAGAAGACAATTTTCAACCTATATCCAATATGTTTGAAAATTTTTATCCACCTCTTCTTCTTCTTAATAAATGAAAAGTCATAGGAGGAGACAAGTATAGATAAATGTTTCAAATCAGCATCATCAAGACTGAAATTTAGCAGAGGAAGGCTGATCTCTTGGTTACAGCACCAGATATGGGATAACTTTGCTTTTTATGCCACAGAAGTCAGTTACAAAAGACTTGTGGGTTTCAACAAACAACATTACAAAGGATCTACATTTGCTTTACGTGCTCAGCAAGTCAAATGATTTCTCTGCATTTCACATAACACGTTCTCTTTTTCCCCACCTAGACTTCCTTGCTTGCTGCCTGAAGAGACAAGCTCTTCAAAAAGCTCTTCTCGAAGCAGTATACTTGTAGGATACTAATTTGAAACGTCTGTAACACAATTAGAATGGATTGGGTCTGGCCAGTAATTATTTATGGGTACAATGTAACATGAAAATGAGAATTTACTGTATTTGGCTGGCACTTACGTTACTTGGCTAAATTAACAAGCCAGTTGGGAAACTGGTAAAAAGGAAAGACAATGACTTCTGGTATTTCCCCATGTTCAGGGATTTCTTTAAAAACAGAGAACACATTTACAAGGGCATTTTTCTTTCGTTACTCTGCCTTGCCTTTCTTAGGAAATTGATTTTGGATAAGGAGGCATACTACAGAAAAGTGTGAACAGTGACCTTTGCTGGAATTTAAGGAAGATTTCAAAGACCAGAGAGTAAAGACAAAGAGCGAAGTAACACCATATTCTCAAAAGTCAGGCTGAAAAGTATGACAGAGCCACTAGATTTCTAGGTAAGATTGAGAAACAAACAACAACAAAAAAATATCAACAACTCTCTTCTAGTAATCCTTAGTTCTATCAAGATTAAAAAACATTTTATTTTTCTGAAGGCTCTTCTGGTCACAGCATATGAAAAAAAAAAAAAAAAAGTTGGCTAGTAGGGAAAGGTCTGGGAGTGAGGGGATCACAGAGCAGCAAAAAGTCACGGTCAGAAATCTTGGGAGAGTCCACCCCGAGGGATCAGGAAAGGGGAGGAAAATTGTGCCAAGTCCTGAATCATGGCAGTTAATTTTCACAGAACTTATGTTTCTAGGGCATTTTAACACCAGAAAAGCATTTCGGCTGTAGCTGCTTTGCTGAAACAATGTTTTTAAAAAAATCATTGCCTGAATGTAAAAAGCTGGATTCAAATTTCAAAAGCTCTAATACACCCTTTCTCTCAAATATCAATAATACATTGTGCTTTATTTTTCTGTGATATATCTTTCTGACTTCTTGCTTTTTGTATGCCAACAATTGTTAAATTACATTCTTTGATAAATGGTGGCTCCAACTTGTTCAATATTTTCTCCACCACTCAGCTGTCTCTATGCTGTTCAATTTTGCGGACATTTTTAGACAGATTTGATATAGCATTTATTTTATTTTTCTCGTATATGTGATTTATTATTCGATTTGGGGTTTTGTCTTTTGTCTTTGGAAAAAAACATGTCCTTCCAATTACTTCAATAGCTCAATAAAGATAAAAAAGGGGGAAAAGTATTTCCCCCAGATGTCCAGCTTACCTAACCTTTTACTTCACAAAATAAGGAGAAAGAAAAAGAATAAAAGTGAAAGGTTTGAGGTCAGTGTTTTGTTCTCATTTCACCTATTACAGGTACTAAGAACACAGCTAGAGGAAAAACCAGCAAAATATCTAAATGTTATAATGACTAAATAGCTCTTTTCAAGAAAAGAAACATGATGAATGTCACAATTATGAAGTACATTGCATTGATTTTCTCCTGAATACAGAAACCTACAGTTCCAGGAAATCCAGAGGTCCTCTCATCTTCAGTAATACATTAAGATATCAACAATGCATATGATGGACATATTTATTCATCTGTACTTTTACTCCAGTCTTAAAAACTTTAGCAATCAAGCAATACTAAAAATTATCAGAGAAGAAGCATACATTAAAAACAAACCCACAAAACAAACCTCCCTCCCCAACACTCCCAACATATAATGCAGATTGCCAATTCTCAAAAGAAATGGAGTTATTTTTACACTACCTAAATTTGGATTTTTTTTTTTTAATTTGATGATGATGATAACTACAGCTTTTTTTTTTTTTTTCCCCCTTTTTTTTTCCCTTTGGATAAACCGATGTATTATCACTGGTCATTTAGGTCACCTAAATGCCAGCTCTGATTCTCTAACTGGAAAAGCTCCTCTGTGTGACAGAAGGCTTAGCAGGATCATGTTCTCCACAGTATAATGCAAATTATTAGGCTCTCACACGCAGAGATCCATTCAAAGCAAACGTCCCAGTATGTACCATAACACAGCATGCTTTACCACCGCCTTTTCAACAACAGCATTTTCCAAAAGCCACTGAAGAAGAAAGAAACCACCGCCGTCACCTGAAATTCTTGGTGGGACTTTGAGACTCCTGCATTCAGGAAGATATTGCTGCAGAGTCGCGGGGAGGCCAAAAGATGACAGAGAAACACGGGACCCTGGGAGGTTCTTTTAGATTAGGATACCATTAAAAAAACCCTAATTACACCTTCATAGCTAAATTTGTTTACTTCTGATTTTTTGACCTCTCGTTTGATTGCCTTTATTGATATGCCTTTGCATTTTGTAGTGAATATTCTTCTTTGCCCCTAAGTTCTGCACACTCTTCTCATGGAGATTTCTACAGTACTAGTTAGTAGCATTTGCAGATATAATTAGAATGCATATATTCCTAGATAAGTCTTCATCTCTTTATTTGTATAACCACTAAAGGTCTGTGCAGCCATGCATATGGAATTATATGGAGTTAAAACATGCAAACTTCTATTGTTTATTATACATTTGCATCATTCTATCTATGACATAAGTTCCTAAGATGACATCAGGTAACTTCCCTCAGAAAGAGACACATTTCACTTACTAACGTAATCGTTCAATCTTTGAAAAAACAAGAAGCTTTTTCATTCGTTTAATACATTTTTCCCTCAGGGTTTAGGAGAAAAAATACAAGTGAAGTGGTATGCAAAATAATATGTGATTTTGCAATGACAAAGATTTGATTAATTTCTTTTATTGCAACTATAACATTAATGGGTATAAATATGGTATGTATTTAATATGTGCTGTATACTAGGGATTATGTATATGGTTATTTGTAATAATTTTTCCTTTTGGAACATAAAATAAATTGTTGAAGATACAACTGAAAAGGGGACAAAAATGCAAATACAGAAGGCTTGTGAATAGGCCAGCTACTGCATCCTCTGAGTTTGAAGCAGCATGAGTTATGTTCGGACTTCTTTTAACAGATTGCTCAACATATTGTGAAAACCTTTGGTGACAGGGGTTCCAAAAGCTGTCCAGGTAATCTGTTTTAGTGCATAGTTTTCCTCTCAATGGCAAATTGATTTCCTGACATATAACCTAACCATAATATGTAAGAGACTAGCCCAATTACTTAACCCTTCTCATACCTTTCATGAGTATAAATAACAACAGAACACGTACCCCTTCAACGTAACCCTTTGCAAATTTGAAGACTTAAGATTTCTCCTGCGTGCCTAAACAATCATGTTCTTCCACTTTCTTAACATACATTTTTCAACTTCCTTTTTACTGTCTTTCCCCCCCCCCCCCCCATGAATTTTTTACAATTCATTTACATTGTTTTAAAATCAGGCAAGATAACCAGCTGAAGTGGCACTAGGGCAAAGTAGAATAAATACTTATGATGCCTTCCACCTAGCTCTTTGGCTGTGCACTGCAAAAGAGCAATTGTCTCTAAGAGAACAGCATCACATTGTGTTCCGCAATGATCCCTTAGTCCCCCTTTCCATATTGTTGTACACCTGCCTATTGACTATTTCACTTTCACATATTTATTTTATAATTTTTAAATATCAGGCTTCACTCCTGTCTTTAGAAGATTCTGCTGCTTTCAAGTTTCTTCCCCCCTCTTGAAAAATAACCCAGTCGTCTAATTCCATGAATAAATACTAACTTGGCTGTTAATCTATGAAATACAAACCTATTTCAGATATACATACTGTACCACAGTATTTTTACATATTTGCTACTCTATTGAATATAATAATTCCTGACAGCAGTAGCAGATGTTCAAATGCAAGATTAACAAGGACGTAAAGGAATTCGACTGTGTTCAGTGTTTTTACATTCAGCCCATAATTAGCAAAAAACCATAAATAGCAACTTGTTGCTAAACAAAACCAAACTAATCCATTGTACCTCATGTCCCTCCTACACAAACACTGTAAAACCTGTAAGCAAGCCAAACATACTACATAAACTAATATGCTGATTCAAATGACAAACCAGTACTATATACTACTGCATCTAGCAAACATACAAACTGACCATACATCCTGGGCAATAATAGTGGGCTCTTCCGTTACTAAATGATAAACGAAAAAATCAAAACAGCAGCTGCTGTATGTTTTTTACTGTGCTCTGTGAGAAATAAAGTAACATTTACAAAAGTTGTTTTTAAAGCAGACTTTTCTGTATACGCAGAAACTCTAGAAACTCTATTAAATTCTGTTTTACAGAAAATGTAAATGAAAGAAAATGTGGTGAAAGAGCACAGAGTTCAGTGTTTTGGTTTTCCCCCAGCAATATCGCTCTACAATTCAATGTCAGGTAATGACAGAATATTTTCTGGTGTTCAGAATCTTTTCTTTCTAACCCAACAGAATACAGATTTGCAAAATAGTAATTACTGAACCCAGATAATGAGAAGCAATTCATATACTGGAATGGAAAAGCTGAAATGACTGTAAGCATCTTTCAAACTTCCTAATATGCTGCTAAAAACATTAAATATTTTAAAACTGTGACTAGATTATCACATGCAATGACTTTTATTATGCCATACTAATCACAAGGTATTGAAGAACATACAGCTTCATTCTATTTGTGAAAAGTAGACTATAAATATAGTAATTTTGTTCTCGATACTCATTATAACTGGCATGATGGAGATCAGCAGAAGCATTTTATAATCTAAACATCACTAGAGTTCAGGATTCCAGCTGTAGCTGATTCAAATTAGCAGCTGGAAACAGATAACAGTATTATTTGCGTATAGTGAAACTAGAAGATGAGTATAGTCATGCCCTAAAGGCTCCTTTTAAAGACATCCAGACAACATGATTTGCCTGTCCCAAAATGCCAACTTTATGCATGTTATACTAGAGCTGGACACATCAAGCAACACAAGTTGCAAGTAAGCAATTTCATAATTTGCTGGGATTCCATAAACATCACACAAATTTAATTTGCAAATAAATAATACAGTTTGCAAACAGGAGTAAATGCAATTTTTATATTTATTTATTAAGGTAATAGAATGTTTTAAAAAGGGTGTATAAAAGCAACTCCAAAGTAGTGGAATGATGAACTCCATGAGTCTGTAAGTGTGGTTCTGTCAGGCAGAGATACAAGTACTCAGTTCTGCCCTCAAGATCTCTTTTAACAGGTATTTCAAAACTTAAACCAAATGTTTGAAAATCTTTGACATTCAATCAGCAACTCAGACGACCTATCAAAATTGTTTGTCATGCAAAATGTGCATACACACAATTGCCCAGCTTCCCTGTTTATGGCAGGTCTCCAGAATGAGTAGAAAGGAAAATGTCCTACTTGGATACATTTAGCAAACTGCTTAGGCACAGCTTGGCTGTCATCACATACCTGACTGGGCACAATCAGCTGTAAGCAGTGAGCTTACATTTCTTCTCACATCTGCAGATCAGTGCATGCAAAACACCTGAAACTGTGCCTCGTCCATGTTGCTAAACCCAAGAGCAACCTGTGACATTCAGGTCTCATGGTAGGTTTTGGGGTTTTGTTTGTTTGTTAATATAGATGCTCTCCTACATTATTACAAACACATTTTCTGAGTCTACGATGCTTATATACGTTAATTACCATTCACACTCCACAGATCTGATAACCTACAAAGCTTTATGTGTTCCCCTTTTTGAAAATAAGCCCTATACAACCACGATGAAATCAGAAACATTATAATCAAAACCAAGGACCTAGGTAGGCAGGCAAACAGCTAGAGTTCTCCTTATGTTACTTCTACATTCAACTAATTAATCTACTGCAAACCCTAAGAATGTTTTGAGAAGGCAACTAGCTTTCATCGCACAGTTACTCCCCCTTCCCTTTTTTTTTTTTTTTTTTTTTTTTTTTTTTAACTAAATATCACAGCCCATGGGATGTCTGTATAAAGTATACACCTGTATAAAAAGTATTACATCACTTCAAAAACAGACCTCCTGTATGAAATGATTTCTGAATAAGGTTAAGGTGTGTATTAAAGGCCACTGGGACAGCAATTGAAGCATGTGGAAACAAGCACATAACTTAAAGGACAGAGAATTAAAACCTTGAACAGAAAAGTAAGATTCCCACACACCACCAAAAAAATTTAATAAATTATCAATTTAGGCTTTTTCAGATATCAGAAGGCAGACCTGGGTACCTGGCAAGACTGGTGAAACAATACCATAATAAGCAAAGTGCAGAGCTCAATCAACAGGATTTTCATAAATTTACATGGATGTCAGTAAATATGTGCTAAATCTAAACTCTTTTCCAGTTGGAGAATGGGAATTTCAGATAGTGACTTTTCAGTGATGATTTTATTCAGCCATTAAAAATTCTGCACATAATTTTCTTCACCACCACTTAAAATCACTGCAGGTGACACGTCAAGAAATACACTGGAAAGTTTTAACCCTTGTCTTGACCTGACACATTATAGCCATTCCTCCTGAGACCTGGAGAGTAAGTTTCAATATTCTAGAACATGGCTCCTTTGGAAGTAGTGAGCCTTACCTTACAGAAAAATTTAGAGACATTAAAATACCTTCAAAATTGAGGAACTATCTGCATTACTCCTGAAAATAGCTATTTATATGTGATGATAATTTGATGAAATTTCTATTAATTAAAAATGCATAATATTATACATATTAAAATTTGCCTTCATTTCTGAAGAGTAATGAAACCAATTTGCTCAGCAATTTTTCATTTATCAAAGCAAATTAAAAACTTTAACCTTATCTATACAGTAATCAAAATCTAAAAATGTAATTTATGTCTTTATGAGTAAAGTGGTGAAGGTGTAATAGCAAATCAATCATGGCGGTTTTTTAAGACCCCTAGAGAACAAAATAAAACTTATGCTAAAGTAGTACTAACCACACTCAAACAAGTTGGTTTCAAACACATACTTCATTACTGCTTCTTCAAAACAAGGCAGACAGACACATTGCTTTCCATATGAATTATTCATTGCATCTGCACCCAGTCTGGATGATGTGGAACTGAGGGTGAATATTTCAACATGATCATATTGCTGTTAGTGAAGTAATATTAAAAAAAGAACTCCTGCTTTTTTTTTTTTAATGTGATTTACTGCCATTTTTCTACATTTTTCTGACAGTTCAAGAAACATGAGTAAAATGTAAGTAAACAATTAAGACTGCATACTATATCTACAGTTCAAGTATTTGACCATAATTTATCATCTGCTATTCATAATCATATTAAAACATAAGGCTAAGTACTATCTTGTTCTTTACATCTAACTTCACAAAAAAGGACTCTGCTTCAGTGTCAGAAATAGAAAAGACTCACTGCCACACAATTTTGTCAGCTAATATAAAATTTGATGCTTACTAGTGCTGTTAGGGTGAAAGGTTGCCTTGGCAATACTTATTGAGCAAGACATATTTTTGTAGCTTGGATGAGACATTTAAATGACAAATTAGTTTTACAGAGGTGCACTGTCCAAAAATAAATTTCATCCTTACTATAGATATTTTTGACCTCACACCACGTTTCATTGCATGTTTGAAATTTTACCTATCTTCATTAAATTCACAATTGACTAGTCATATTAAAAACCATTTCATTTCCTGTATGTAGTTCTAATCTCCCTGTCTGGTTCTAAATGTATACATGTGTTGAATATACAAACGAATGCAGTAAAATTTGTCAGCCATTCTACATCTTCCCCATAGTTACAAGAAACATAGCTGAAAATTCACAAACTCAAACAACTCACAATTCCAGACTTAAGAACTTACATGCACCCCTCACCCCTTTTTGTATAAAGAAATATATGCTGATCATGCTCTATTAGAATGAGACTGCAGAAATGATTATGCAGAACCTACAAGCATATGCCTGAATATTCAGAATTTGAAAACTCATAAGACAGCCATTAGGCTTTTCAGGCAGAAAAAGTAATATTAAATTCAAAATCTTAAAAAACTTACAGAAATTAAAAAAATAGTTTTGAAGAAGCCATAATTGTTCAAATATGTTCAAATATGATACTCCTAATTGCAACTTGAGTTGCAATTTTGTTTGATCTGAGCATTAAAAACATTACTATTCCTCCTTTAATTATAATGCCATTCTACTGAAATTGTTTGTAGGCAAGATTCATTTAAGAGTTGATCTACATTTACAGCAGCTGTCAGTAGTCCTGGCTCTCCATATCACTCTCAGGTTACTATATGCAATAATACGTCTAAAATGTTGGTATTAAAAAAGCTGGCAGCAGTGTCTGTAAGGGAATATGTAATCTGGAAGCTTTTTGCAGCAAGAAAAAACAAAGTGATTTTTAACACTGGGGACTATGCTCATGGTCAGCAATTAACGTCAGAAAATTACATTTCTATTTAAACTCCCTTCAGCTTGCATTTCATCTGCATTAGATTCAAAAGGGGTGGCTCACAATTTGCCAGTTCAAGAACATCCACAGGCTGCTGACATGAGCTGTTGACATGGTTGTCACAGCTTTGTTCTGTATCGGAGCCTTTCATTACACACCCTTCTCTCCTGGTCTTTAGTGTACGTGTTGGCATTGGTTCCAAAATAGACCAGATGCATTTCGTCAACTGCTCAGTTCTGTCTATGAGTCATCAAAATAAGGACTTATTAGAGAACATCTTCATCAGGGTGTGTGTACGCAGTCACAGTATAGTCAGTATATGCACCTGGCAAGCAGACTCACTAATGACGGCACATGGTCCACTGTAGAGAAAGCACCAAATGAGTGACGCTAGAAAGGACCGAAGTGAGAAAAACAACATCCTGCAAGTTCTGCTGCTTTGGTAGAATGAAAATTAAAAGAGTGAAGCATCACAGCTTGTAGTCAGCACAGGATCTTTAAAAATTGAGTCTAGGAGATGTAGCAAGTTAATAAATTGAGATGAATTAAAAAACAATAGAAGACAAAAGAAAAAGATCTTCAGAGTCAAGAAGAAAAACTAAAACCCAGGGAAATAAAAAAGATGAAATGAGAGAAAAGGGGGAAAAAAAGAACAAAACAAAAAAAGCCAAGATTAAGTGGAAAGAAGGGAAGACAATTAAATTCAAAGATCCAGATCACAAAACTCAGAGAAACAAATGTATATGAAACATACTACTACAGAAATCTCAAAATTTTGAAGTCCACTCATCTGTATTTTCAGCATTTCAAGATTGAGAAAGTATTTCTAAAGCAGTAAGAGATATAGTATACACGAAGAATGACTTCACCTCTACAGTAACTGTAAATTAATACTTAACATAGTAACACAACAGGAAAGTTTTCAACTTACTAAAAATTGCTTGTTTACTATCATTACAATGGTCTCCGCCTGTACTTGTTCCAACACTGCCACAAAGTTGTTACATTACTCACTTTATATAAACAAACTCCCTTCTTACACCTAACGAATAAGCAAATAAGCGTGCTTCTTGCACTTCTCAGTTCTCATGTTTCTTTTTCCCTTCACATCAGTGAAAACACTCCCAGAACTTAAAAGAATATGAATGTATAACTATTTATATATAAATTTTAGATATATATTTGTACATCTAAGATAAACATATTCTGTTATAGAAACTTACTAATTATGGTAATTATAAAATACGTAACATCACTATACAATAGATAACATCCATTATTATATTCTATGAAAAAATCTCCTATGAAAGCAATGTATGTTTGAGGTATTGGAATGAATGATATACTATATAACCTATAAAAGTGTGTGTGTCCACACATACATTACTGCCTGTAAAGTGTAATGCATTTTGGTACATATGAACGATGAATGAAATCAAATTAGAGTAACATGTACAGTTAATTGAAAAATGAAAGATGAAAACACTTTCATGGAATCCTTCTGAGAAACTTTAGAATAATATTTTTTTAGGAAATTGAACCAAGTATAGTCTGAGTGACTTTTTAAAGGAAATGTTGAAATTCCTGGAGTAATCCTCTTAATTACGACTTCTGAAGTAAAATATTATTAGGACTTCTATGATGAAAAATGTGTTACAGTAAAGAAATGCTTTGTGAACCCAGTACATTTCTGAATGGTACAACAACTGCGTGTTGAGTCTTTATAGTATTTTGATTCATAGTGTGAGTTTGAAAACATCCTGAAGATGTTTCATATGAAGAACATATCCCAGACAAATAACTACCCATGGTATTCCTCATTAATGCAAACCGAAATCCTCCCAGGGAGGAAAAAAAAAAAAAAAAAAAAAAAAAAAAGAAGAGGGAAAAAAAAGAAGGAAAAAGACCAAAAGACCAATCACTAAAGAAGCCTGCAAGACAGATGAAGAAGTTACTATTGGGTATTTCTAACTCATTCCTTGACACCTCTGCCAACATGCATCTTCTAGACAACATTTTTACACAATTACAACGAACTAAACAAGCACACAAACCCCCTTTACAGCAGAATAGTGTTTATATACAGCGTTTAGCTTGAATCATTGCTGGAAATCGAGGAAATGTTTTGAAATGTCACCTTTTTGTAGTAAAAACATTGTACAATAAAGTATTCTCAGTGAAAGAATGCCAAAAGGAAGGTGATGTTGCTATTTTTGTTTTGCCAGCGCAGCACAGCCAAAAGAGATTTGTAGTTCAGTGACGGAGCAGCAGGGCAAACTCCAGCTGTGAACATGTGCTCTGTGAGATTCAACCAGGACCCTAGCAGCTAACTGGGTAGCTCACCAAATTATACCAACATGTTCTTGCCTTGCTCACCTCTTGGAGCATGCCAAGGCAGATGGCAGCAACAGAGGCATCCTCGTTCCTATCCTAGGAAACCAAACAAACATTTCAGGGCCATTCCTGAGGAGTTTGTACATGCACCTCTTTCATATTCAGTACAACTCTTGCAGTTTAGAAGTTTGCACATGCAGTCAGTCACAGCATAAATAGAAATTGGCAACACAACTATGACTACTCCTCCTTAAAAACCTCATAAGCCTTCTCTTCAAAGAGATTTATGAATAATGGGAACTAAATAATTCATGGCACTGCAGATGCCAGTCCAAATAGCCTCTTCCTTTTTAAGGTTTCAGTTTGTAGATGTGTGATCAAAAGCCTTCATCAGTCATGATAGTGGCATTTGTACTCAGTCCAAACAAACCGTATTTGCATCTGAATGTTTTTCATTGAAATGAGAGATATAATATGCAAGCCAAGTTCCAACTAAAAGGCGTTTTACGCTATTTAAATTCAGTCAAATTAAAGGCTGAATGCAACCTAAAAGGTCTACTCTCAGAACAGTAATTTGACACATCATAAATAAGACACATTTTTTGTTAAGAGTACCTCAGCACTTGTCTGAAAATTTTACACAGCATCCTAACAGTGCTGCCTCTTGAGGAATAACACAGAAAATTCCTACATATATAAAGTCATGAAGCAAAGAGAAGCTTAATACACTGCCTCCAGTGCAGATTTCACTTGTATGCAGTAACATGACAGCAAGCACGTAAAAGTAGTTGCTCTGCGAAGGCAACGTTAACCTGAAAGAACTTGCTACTACATCTTTGAGCAAATACCTGCACGTCTTGTATATCAAATTATCTCCCTATATAATTAACCCTGTTTATTAGTAAAGTGAAGACCAGTCTTTGCCATGTCCATTGTCCAGCTTTACTACTATAGTTACAAGTACCACAAGCCATCCCTCGAAAAATAACAAAGGCAAAAAAACCCAGTCCATAAAGGTCTCAATTATTAAATGTGGAAGAAGTCTCAGATATTTCACCTTGGGAAGAAAAAAAGCAGCAGGACAAATTAAAATTCTTGTTTATGCCAAGGGGAAATAAACACTACTCTCATGAACCGGGGTTAACACTAAGATTAAAAAGTCTATTAAGTGCTTAAATTACCTCTTCTTATGAACCTAAGTGGGGATAAAAAAGATAATTCTTTTTAATTATTATGGGGGTTACTGCTGTTAAACTCTTATTGTTCCCCCCCCCCCTTTTTTTTTTTTTTTTTTTTTTTAGGAAGTCTTCCTACTGTATTTAGCAATGACATGAGCTGGTGAAAGAAGGAAATCGGATATTATGTAAGACCCTATACTGATGCATGTCACAGGTCAGTCTTTTCATCTGAAGTACATCTGGGCTGCTGTTCCTTTGGGTTTGTCTGGTTCTAGTTGTTTGGCTTATTTAAAACAACAATATATCAGCTTGCTTACAGAACCCCCTGATATTGTTATCCTGAATGTATTATATCGAGGTCTTAATTTTAAAGTCCTTAATTTAGTAATTAGTATACGCACCCCATATGAGATACCCTGTGATGATCCTATTGATGTTTATATTCAATCATATACAACCTATTTAAATATTTAGAGAATGTTTGATTTGAAGGTATCACTGATTTTGATATGGAAAGAGTTTACATGAATAAAGGGTAATAAAAGGAGGAGGAATGTACACTAGAAAGCAGGGCTACTCCACAGCACGAAGGTACAGACTTCTCAGGAAAACAATAGGGAATGGCTTGTGGCAGACTAGCACAACACAGCACCAACACTGTGAATGTTAATGAGTAAAGCCAAGGAATAAGGCTGGAACATCATATATTGGAAGATGACACTGATGAGGGCAGATGTAGAAAAATGATTATCAACTTCAGACCCCTAGAGCAGCACGAATGAAATGACATCCTTGTGTTCTGGGAAATAAAACAGGCAACTTGGATAGAAATAAAGACAGCCTTTAATTATCTAAAAGTAAATTGTGAGCAGCCCATGATAATTCAGAAGTGGCATTATTATAGAACACAATGCAGAGTTAATTCAGAAATCAGTTTGTTCAAAAACATCAACAGCTGGGTTTAATAATAGGCACAATGAATCAGAAATGAAGAAAAGCTTGAGACAGAAGATTATTGAGCAATTCCAATCATATTATTAGATTTACAACTAAACAATAGCAAAGGACCTGTATGTTAGAATTATTTAAAGGAAAACAATAATTTGGATTGATGAGCTGCAAGAGTGTCAAAAATGAACATTTTTACAGTGCTGTTTTGACTAGTTGTGTTTCAGAGATGTTTGGTTATGCTTTCACCATGGCAAAGGTGACTTTCCCATTCCTTCATTATTTTTTAAATACAATAAATGTTGTCTTGACACCAGACGAAAGTATCATTAAAATGAAAAAAAAAAAAAAAAAGCTTTAATGTTAAAAAACGTTTTAATTACACCATGCTACATTCTGATACTTGTATTCATATTCAGTAAGGTCTCTTTCTGCAAGCTCTCTCACTGTTTTTATAATTCCCATGGTGTATGATTTTTAAATTCCATTACATCTGGGAAAGCACAGGAAGAACACAATCAGACTATCAGATGATTAAAGCCAGTACCACCGGAAAGCAAAAATAGTGTCTGGTTGCAAGTTTAGTTAGAATGATTGGATATTTTATTAACAGATTTGAAAAATTGTACTTTGTACAACACATGCTCAAATTTTACATTTAAAAAGTAAATACGCAAAGAAAATACTGTAGTGCCATGTCTTGTTCTGCAGACAACAGAAATGAACACTGTTAAGTTTTTTGGGGTTTTTGGTTTGGTGTTTTAAGGGAGGAAAACAAGGCTGTGCTGTTTGGGCAAATCTCAGTAACCTGAATATGATTAATATTTTGATTGACTTTAGTAGACTATGAATCAAGCAATAATTATACCATTAGATTACTGAAAGAAAATAATAGTGATTTAGGAAAAATAAACGGAAAAAGGGAATAGGCCTAGGATGATCTGTATAATCTGGTATCAACCTTGGCTAGATGGAATTGCATTTTGCAGCATCCTCTAATGCAGCAATTACCAGTAGTCACATGTATATATTATTATATATACTTATCAGGCAAGATTAATGATTGTTGCACAATGTAAATCATTGACAAAATAAACTAACCAAAAAAATTTATCAGTGAGAGTATGCACAACGAATATAAACTTTCTTCAAAGACTTGCTAACTCATATAATAAGATCCAGCAATCAGTATGCAACCAATACTGTCATAGCAAACAGCTAGCTCATGAAGTTCATCTAGTAAGAAAGAAAAAAAAAAAAAAAAAAGAAAAAGTATCGTAAGAACAGAGCAAGGAACTGTAAAATGCTCTGGCTCTTTGTGGGTATTATGCATGGTTCACCTGTTGTTCACATCTGTATGTTGAGGATCAATACAACTAAAAGGAAATTTCCAGTAAGGTGATCACTGGCTGTCAATGCCAAGATTTTACTCCCTAAACTGCCACATGCCATTTCATACTTTCACCCTAAAATTCAGTGATGTATTGAGAAGCAGCATGTAACTTTGTCAAGAATTTCGTTTTTAAAAGCTGCATAGTTCATTCAAGTATAGAAAATTATTTGTTATTCTAGATCTCTGAAAGCAGTAAAGCAACTGCCACTGAGGAGTACGGGGTCATTTATAAATATATAATTATATGCAAGACAGACAGATGAAGGTCTTCTTCAAGCTTAATGTCAGAGCGAATGCAGAGTCATCAAAAGTCCATGAAAAACTATAGTAACAATAATCCCAGGTAATTTAAAAACATGAAGTTCAGAGTACTGGAGAAAACATTAAGGACATAAAAGTGTAATAGTAATTAAGAGAATTAAATACCAGAAGACAGTCATCTTGACATGCTACATTATTTAACATTAGGCTTTTTTAGACAGGAACTATAAAATTTTAGAAAGACATATAGATTTATTTAGACCATAATTACATTTTGAATTAAGTGACCATAAATCTAGAGTGAATGTTCCTGTACTCTCATGCTCACTCCTCAACCACTTGTGGTGCCCAGACCATCACCCCCCTTTTATGCCAGGATCAATACATTTTCAGCTGCATGAAGAGTCAGATGAAGGGACTGATGCAGCTGAAACTAATTACTTTGCATTGCTGTGTTTTGGATTCAGATGTGTTTTGGACTTATTTATCTTTGTGGATCTAATTACAAACTACATTCCTTCACTATATATAACTATAACTGTTTTATATGTCACTGTCATAAAAAGCAATATTGCCCTTCCCTTCCATCTTTAATGTGCAAACATTATATAACATGCACTATAATTAATGTCAGGAACACCAAACAGCTATCAGATATAATCCTACACCTTGCCTCACAAATAAGAAATGAACACTAACATAAGAAAACCAAATAAAACCACCATACAACTTGAAAATTTTGGCATCTGTGAACAGGAGATATTTAACAAAGTTAGTTTGTAATTAATTTGCTAAATTTGACTGAAGTTTAAAGTTGTAGCTTTAGAGGAACGTACTTCCGACATCATAAATTTACTATCAGTAACAGAGCTACTGAAGACAGATCATAAGATTACTAACACTTATTATAATGTTATTCTAACATATATTTAAATTTTGACTGAAGTGGTCCAAAAGAAGGTAAGGGATTGAGGGGTATGGGAGGAGGAAGCCCACATTTTATATTAAATCAGCCAATCAATTTATCAGTTGGGAAAAAGTGTAATAAAATAATGAAAGGTATAGTAACTTTTATCCAATTTCTTTTGAACTTTATTCCCTGAATATGAAAAATCTGCTTCTATGAAATTATACTAAACTTTCAACTGCAAAAAGGAGCCACTTTTCTAAGGCAGCGTTCAATTAATTTATGGAGTTACTGCTGTGGAAGTTCACTGAGACAAATATTAAAGCTGCTTTTTAAAAGGGCTGGATAATTTTCTGATAATAAACAACAGTGGCAGCTTTGTAAGCAAAGACAGTGATGTAAGAGTAATTAAATCTATTGCTTCAAGGTATAAGTAGAATCCCTCTGCCCAAAGTACAGCATGAATATTATTAATAACATTTTCTTCATACCATAAATGTAAACTCCTAGGCGAATTATGTTATCTGTCCCGCCTCTTAACCTGTTTGTCACTGCCAAGGGCAGCATATAAGACTAGAGAAATCCCTGGGTTGACTTGGTCTGGCAGTCCCTACTTTTCTATGTGAGGTGCTACAATGCTATCAGAAAGGGAAAAGCAGAACTAAACCTCCCTCTTCAAATACCCTTCATCTAGTCAAACTCTAGAAGACTACACCTTCGTTAGTATTATCCACGTAATGCTAAATCATTTGCCATAAATAAAAGTGAGCATGACAAATTACTCAATAAAAGGAAATACAGACTAAACAAATTTTACATTTTCCAACTATCTTCTTGAAATTCCTATACTGTTGCTTATTTTTCAATAGTGTAACTGAGAAGAGAGCGGAGAAAGCACATTATGCAAAAAAGGGGTTGGAAAACATGGAAAAGGTACATTGCATACTTATGAAATACTTATTTTTAATTGCTAAAAAGAATTACAATTTTTTAAAATGTATTTGGACACTGGCAATGTAACATATGCACATTACTTCCTGCTTTAATACTTAAATACCTTCTTCTGTGACCAAACACTTCAATAAGCTAAAACATTAGAAAATGTGAATAAAAGCTATTGATCCAGCAAAACTAACAAAAGTGAGGAAAAGCGGAAGGAAGCACATATATGTGGAAAGCCATAAAAACATGACACACAATTTGACTGTCTTTGCCTTATCCAGATATTTAGCAGAAAACTTACAGCTTTAAGACAACACCTTTCAGTATACTTCACAGTAAGTCTATTACGAATACTGAGGAAGCCCACAAAAGTTAAGTTTATTAGTGTGTACCTATTAAATGATTGAAAGAGGACTTCGACATTTTATTAAACATATGTGATGTCAAATAGATTTGCAACCTGATCACTTTTTGGCACCTATTGTCATATATATACAAAAAGAAATAAAATAGTAAATATAATGAACGACTATTTGGTAGGAGCAGTCCAGCAATATTGCTTGAAACCAGTAAGGCGTGTAAAAATAGTGTCCCACAAACAGAAAACACCTCTACGAAAGGAAATGGTGAGTCAAATAACATTAAGCCAATAAAGCAGGCAAGCTACAGGAACCTGTCATATTTCCTGATGAATGTTTTTTGTACTTTGTAATACAGTAACTGGGAGGACAGTTTGTGAAGAACTGCAGCCAAAAGACGGCTGACCCGCACCTGGAGTCCAGGCGGCCGCACTATTGATCCCTACAGCACCGCCGCTGGTAAGGCACTCATCATTAAGGAATCAAAGCTGAAAATCCCTCACTGCTGAGGTGTCCCTGGAACTTGTCAGCGAGGCTGCTGAGAATGGGCACGCTGGTTCTGCCACTTCTTTCCTTCCAATTACTGCAAAGAGCGGTCAGGAGAAGCTAAGCCATGCTGCCTGCTGCCCCTGCTCCTTTTCAGAGCAAGGGCACGCGCTTCCTCAACCTCTTACACTCCTCGGCTCTCGCGAACAAGCGACAGCAGCAACACGGACTACAAACAGGTTGCAGAACCCCTATAACAAGAATCTGAGTAAATGCATTTTGAGTTAGATTCAATATTCTCCCATGCCCCCAGGCTTTCAGGAGTTGCCATCTGCCGCAGCATCAGTATAATGTGCCTTTCTGAGTTCCTTCGTCTGCAGTTTCTGTACTCTATGAACAGAAGTTGTATCTATATTCAGAGTTCACAGAGTAAAAATAAAATAACCAGCTTTTTTCCTGTGACAATTTTCATCTCAGTGACATAAACGAGACAGAAGTAGAAAACTAAATTGAGAGCTTTGAGAGCTTTTCTAGTTTCCTACATTTTTCACTCATGAATTAAAACCAGTTATCTGCAAAAAGAAAGAAAAAAAAATAGAAGCTCCACCTCCCTTTTACTGTTAACAGCTTTGTTTTATTAATGGTAGGTTTAGTTAAAATATATTAATAGTAATCCGATCCATTTAGGTTTAAGAGAGATCTTCAGAATTGCTAACAGAGCCATGATTTTAGAAGACAGTTTTCAACAGATACCCAGGTTCAGAACCATGTTCACTCCATTTACCTTGACAGCAATTCATGAGCTTGGTCAAAGCCTTTTCTGTTATAACAGATGGTCGTTTCATTCTAGGAATTATATATATTTTTATGCAAAAAGAAAACACACAGACATTTATTTTTATTGTCTAAATTTACTGTATCTCTAACAACAGCTTTACAAGTGAACATGTTTTGACCAGGGTTTAGACCAGACGACCTCCAGAGGTCTATCCCAACCTAAACTATTCTATGGCTGATTAAGTTCTTGCTATAATGCAATATAATTCATAGATAGAGGTAAAATATTTTATTAAATCAGTTGGTAGGCACGGAAACAGTAACACAAATTTACCATTAAAAAAAAAAAAAAAAAAAAGACTAAGAAACAAAAGTGGATTAGTAAAGTGGGTGTAGCTCACAGTTTCTCTCTTGCTGTCCCAATGGCTGAGAGGACTGTAAAAAAATTACCCATGTGCAGTCAGCACAGTATGGTAGCACATCCAGGCTGCTTTGTGGCTCAGCAGAAAACACTGGCATCCATCCATCTTCACCTCAGCTTTACAATCCCTGCTAAAATCTGAGCATTATTTCTCTCTTGCAATAAATGTGATGGCAGACGTGCCAGCTTCAAGCCTGGCACCCTAGCACACAGGGCTGGGAAGTTGCTCGCTGGCTAAGGGCATTACAGATATCACTGCTGGGAGCTGTAGCCTAGTTTCCTTTAATAAACTGTACATAGACGCTATCATGGAATCGTTTGAAGAGTGAGGAGCTAGTCACCCCAGGCAATCATCACCTCAGAAAAGTCATTATCACAATCTGCTCTTGCAGCAGATGGAGAACTTTAGCCATGAGGGTACTCAAAAACTGGGACATGGTGCCAGAGAAACTGAGGAATCTCAGATTCTTGGAGAAGCTCAACAGTTGTTCAATTAAGGCCCATAGTAACCCCATCTAACCTTAACATTGTGATTGCTTTGCTCATGGGGCTGATCATGTGACCTCCAGAGGACTTTTCCAGCCTACAGTTACTCCATCATTAGCTCCATCATGTATCACTAATATTACCCAAAATAATCTCGTCTCCGAGTTTGCACTGCTGAACTTCAGCTTTATCTTGGTTATTTTATAAGAAATGATACATTTGGTACATTGAAGAACTAAAAGGACTTTTGATCACAGTAGAAAAAGAATGCTGTATCTCCTCATACAATTACAGTTCTAGTATTTACTAATTGCCCTGATTCTTAAATCGCCTGGAGAAAAAAACGTTAAAGCCATCCCTGATGTATATAAGGAATTAAATGTATTATTCTTGATGGAGTTAAGATTTGAATTGGCAGGGAACTTCAAGGGGGTCTGGGTAAAATAGGATTTTTTCCCTCTAGTTGTAAATTAAGGATTTCTATAAGAAACTTTTACTACTGCATTACAAACTGGTTATTAGACAGATGTTATAAAGCAGGAGATTGAGTAGATTAGAAAGTGATAAAAACAGCATAAGCTCATAAAGATGTAAATAGGTTCTCTACAGTTAGAATCTTAAAATTACTTAATAATTGTACATGATATTGTAAACTAGTTTATGCTAAGGGTGACTAACAGGTACCAAACAAACACTAAACCATCTGAAACCTAGTAGTTTGGTAATCCTAAACCCCAAGAAACTGTAACAGTGCCCACACCACCAAAGTTTTCCTCAGAGTACCGAAGTATGGAAGGTGTTAAGAAGCCCCTTTGGTAATGGAAGAATCTGCTAGAAAGATGGTCAAACTTGGCCAGGCCGTTTGACTACGGTCAAACTTGGCCAGGGAAGTTCTGTAGCATACAGAGGCCTGAAACAGTTACAGACCGTGATATAGTAAATATCAAAGAAAACACCAAAACAGTTTATCTACCATTCCTGCTTTAACAGTAAAAACTCTATCACACTTTCACCACAGATAGTACTCTCTGCTGTTTCAAATGCTGGCTTAATCCAGTCATGCTATTTCAGATACACACCGAGACCAGCCTTCTCATTCCAGAGCAAGAGTAGCTGCAAAAATTCAGAGCACAACATTGCTTAACAGTGGTTTTTAGCCATTTGGAGGATTTTATTATATACATCATCAGATGCTTCTGTAAAATATATGATAGTGAGTACTCAATTATATTTTTTGGTGCTGGTGTCAATGCATTTACTAAAATTCATCAATGTACTTGATTTCCATAGTCACTTTCAAGGTGTATGGCATACAATATGTCACAAATTCTTTCCCTTACGCTCCAGTTCTGTCTAAAAATACACCCTCCTGCCACAGTAGCAATTAATGTTCTCTCTCTCTCTAATAAATAACATCCAAGTTCCTGTCCTTCAGGGCTGCAAACTGTACATTGCATCATGTCACATGTTATATTACAGCTGCTAAGACTGCGTTTGTCTTTCCATGCAATAGCAACTAAAAAAAAAACTTACCGTTTTAAAGGAATTTATAGCAGTGAGTACTACCAGATCAATATTTTACATTTGAGTTTATTAAATTTCTACTAAGGATCCTATTAATCAAAAACATTTACACACTTATTCTTCCCATTTTTAGTCTGTGAAGACATGCATGGAGTTATACGAGTAAGTCAGAAAATCAAAGAAAAATATCCCTGCAAATGGTTAGGGGTGGCAGTTTAACGTTGGCATTGATTAAGCACCTCGAATACATTGGAACTTGACAGAAAAGTCTCCTGACCTTAGAAATCAATGCCAGATGAATCTGCTTAGATTTTTCTTCACATACTGGGGAACTGCACTGTTGGGTGCAAAGAACTGCTCTCAGCCCTGCCATGGGGAGGGAGCGCTACCATGTGCATTACGAAGCAGCTGGGTGGCCGGCACTGAGCGCACCCATAGGTGCCTGCATGGTTCTGCTTTGTGCTTCTCCTGCTTCTCACGCGGCTCCATGCAGCCCAGCTCTGGCTGCTGTGGAGCAAGGTGCTGGGTTTGAGCCCTTTTAGGTCAGCTGTATGGAAAGATGGGCAAGGGGAGTGTCGTCTCATTATGCTACTCAAACTTAATCACCTCACCGAGATGTCTGGGAAAAAAAAAAAAAAAAAAAAGAAAAAAAAAACAGGTGTCTTAATGAGTGGAAAAGCAGAGGGAGCTCAGAGCATTTAGGTGATGCTTCCTCTCCAATTTGCCCTTTAGAGGAACTTGCCTCTCCCTCCATTTATTGTGGATTCTCTTAAAACTGGTGCATATGGGTGCATATGTGACCTGGATATTTCCCTGCACATACTTTTGGTGTTGAATTAAATATATATGTATTTTAAAGGCTCTGAAGGCTCTACCATTTGATAACAATTTATAAGAAAATGCAACTTACAAAAAAGTCTGTTTAGTATCAGAACTGTCCCCAGAAATCTGATGGCACAAAACATGCATGCACACAGCTTAAGGGGCTAGTTAAAACAGGCTGCAACTTTTAAATTATCTCTAGATCAACCCCATGAGCAAAGCAATCACAATTTTAAGGTTCGATGGGATTACTATAAAGCAACAAATGGCTGGACTGTACATTGACATTTGAATGGTCACTTCCATAAGCAGCACAGCAGAGGGCAAGAGTCTAGTGTGGTTACAGACCTTACTGCATCGAGCATTATACAAACACTGGAAGACACGTTCCTTACCCTGAGATCTGTTAAGCTGGTGGACAAGAGAACCAAGTCAGCGAGAAAGTTGCGTAGGCTCTTAGCACGTGTTACGTGGCTTTACAATAAAGGAGTGGAATACATGCCTGGGCCAGTAGCAAAGGCATTTTGGAGAAAAGGAGGAGAGGATAATAGCAGAAGAATGCTACAAAGCAAAGCTGAAGAACAAAGGCAGATGGAAGAAGAACAAAAGGAAAGATAAAACAAGCAGGATAAATTAGGCTGACACTATTCTGGTAAAAGAATTATCATTATTTTTTAAAAAAAGACTCAACAGTATTCAGGTTCAATAGTGACAAAACAAAGGAAGAGAAAAAACCCTCCGCAAAATCCTTGACTCAGGTGGGGGGGGGGGGTGGTTGTGCGGAAATATCTAGAAGCTCCCTTAATGCTGAAATAGCTATCCCTCCACCTATGGCTATGAAAAATGTGAAACTGACTCAAGAGAGACTTCGTGTGTTGTGGTTTTTCGTTGGGTTTTTTTGGTTGGTTTGTTTTTTCGTTTTTTTTTTTTTTTTTTTTATTATTCTGGGGAGGACAAGGCTGAGGAGGGTAGAAAACAGGGGTCAGAATAACATGAAATAAATCTTCACACAGCTTTTACTTAGCTTCATAACACTGACTTCAACTCTGATAAGAGGAAGCGAGGACAATATCAAAGCATGAAAACACCAATCACCTGTTACAATATGACCTTTTCTGTGTGTTATTGCAGTGGTTCGGACATACCGTACAAATTAACTTACAGAACAGGGGTCATGATATTCTTGAAACTTCTGGGAAATTGTGTAAAAATAATGAATACAAGTGTAAGTGATGGTGATTTCCATATTTTCTAAATCAAGTTTTCAGCTGACCAGCGTGCTACAGTTTAAAACAACTATAGGTAGCACGCATTTGGTTAGTTAGGCTGCCACTGCAGAAATATCAAAAGCAACAGACACTACTTCAGGTCTCACACTAATCTGCCATTCCTTTATGGACATTCTAAGGCAGCTCTTCATGCTTTATTTTCTCCCACCCCCCTTCTTCCTGAAAGAGGAATGTTGAGTAGAAACTGAGGAAACTTCAGGAGACAAGTGTACATTCTACCTCTGTAGATGTTCTGTCTTATATAAGAAATTGTGTCCTGTAGGAGTGATTTAATCAGCTATTATTTTAAAAATAATATTATATTAGTTAGGAAATAATATAATCAAGCTAAACAATAAACACCATAAGTAAGTAGCACACTACCAGGAGAGACTAGCAAGAACAACGTCTGGATTGACGGAGGAAGAGGCAAATGACTGACGACCATCACCTCTCTGGGAGAGGAAAGGAAAGACACACAACCGCATCACCGCGTCCCAGGTGTGCTCACCAGCAGGAAAAAACAAGTCTGGAAGAAAAGTCTCTTTTTCTGCTTATTTAAAAACATTCTGTTTAAGAAATGTAGAAGTGTTTTGTTTCAATAAGTTGCATTATAGATTTAATATTTTTTCTTAATCTGCAACTCATTTTATACCTCCACATAATGATTTAATTTTCAGTTTTTTTAAGAAACGGTACGTGATTGCGTGTTACAAATATAACTTTTCAGTTGCTCAAAATTCTAGTTTTGGAGAAAGTGAGAATGGTTTTCACCCCATGAAAGTTGCTTTTTCTACTATGATTTTTATTCTTATTTTAGAAAAAACCCTGTTTTCAGAAAGGGTTTAAACCCAGGGGAGGCGGGAAGGTTTTGTCCCAGTTCAGCTAAAACTTACAGGATTTTTCTGAGATAAACCTTCAGAGTTGTTTTGCTGTACTAAAAAATGTTTACATCACTGGGAAACTTTATGGAATATCCAAATAATTACTGGAAAACATGCCAACAGAGTATTAGTGAATATTACAGAGTCAAAATTAATAGTGCTGACAAAAGCACTATTTGCTATACTGGCATTGCAACTTAGGCTCAGCGGCACTCATGCAGCCTCCTGTCAGGTTATGAGGCAGAGGGAGCAAGTAGCACCTTCCTGCAAAGGTCTACCAATTGCACCCTTGGATTAGACAAAAGTTGCTAGTTTTAGGATTAGGAGTTGCTAAATATAAGCATGCCTCCTTTTTCTTGGCTGTCCTTTCCTTTACTGCACACCTAGCCCAGACGTTAAGAATACAGCCATGCATGAGTGAACCTTAAGACTTCCAAGTACCACATAATGTAATAGTAAAAAAACAACTAACCAACCAATGGCACTCGTTCTATAAATACACAGCACCTTATATAGATTTTTAATTTAAACATTTGTTCTAAAAAAAAAAAAAAAAAAAAAGGAAGCTAACAAAGGCCAGGACTATCAAACTGCTCTCCTTCTCCTTCAGCTGCTTTGTAAGGGTTTGTCAGTTTGCTATTATATACTCACTCCTCTTTAGACTCTTACTTGTATTATTTAATTATTCTGCTAGCCTGTAGATAGCAAATATGTTGTTCAGCTTGTCTGTATATGTCCACCAGATATCCAGAGGGGAAAAAATGGTTAGAACAGGAGGCAAAGGGATATTCCTTTACTCATGCCCCAGAAAAATCTGATTCACAAAAAGCTGAAGCCAGCTATACCTCTTACAGTGGCAGCAAGTTAAAAAAGAATGCTTTCTATTTACAAACATTATCTGTAGCATGGAGGTACAGACATTGCATGATGAAACTCTCATTGTATAGCCTTTAAAATAAGGTGTTGCACTTTGAAAAACATAATTTGATGATACTGATATTTTAATCATCCATACAGAGAAAAAAGAATAGATGCACAGGAAAAAAAAAAAACAAAAAAACCAACAGTCTGTGAAACTAAAAATAACAACACCAACACCCCCATCTATCCCAATATTTTTCATTTAATTGAAGAGCATCCTTTTCAATGACTGTTTTGCAATGCATAGAAGATGGAGACATTTGAAATCTCTTCTTTATATAGAAGAGCAGATTACCACACTTATGAAATCCATCGAACCACCCATGACTAGATCTCCAACGTATTCATTAAATATCACTATAACTTCACAGGTAGAAGCTTCTCTCACTTCACCTACAGCACTTAGCTGGCAAAGAATAAATCAAAATCTCACATAAATATGCCTGCAGTGACATTCAGTTTTCTGCTCTTCTATTCGTTTACTTCCCAGATTAATCAGCATTTGTAATGCACATCTGACATGTGAATGAACACAACATATTATAATAACACTGACCATGATTAATACTTCCTCCTGTGTACTTGCTATTAATGCAATTATTTATTAACTATATACTTCTATGAGAAACATTTTTTCATATATGAACAGCTCCAAATTATTCCAGTATGCAGTGGCAATTATTTAATACCTGCACTTAGACAACTCATTTTTATAAGATACTACTCAATACAAGGTGCAAAAGAAGACATGCTGAATTTGTTAACTACACTGCTAATTTGTGAACTATAATAACAAAGATATTAGTTAACAATAAAAGAATATTCAAAGCTGTTTCTAAACTGAGGAAAACAGTACATATTCACACACACTCTCCCTGACCAATATCTACAAAACAACTGACCAGTATAAGCAACCAGTACAAATTAAGGGCCACTCACAAAGGAACTAACAGGTTATCTACCCAGAAAAAGGAACTTATCATAGGACTAGTAATCTTCAGATGCTGAAGGTTTTGAGTTTCAAGTAAATCTTACTTCCTTAAAACTGTATCACCTAGAGTACATCTTCACCACTCTTGAGAGAGAAAACAAGGATATATTTATATTCCAATAAATATGGGAAATTTATTATTCTCAGAATGACTACAGACAGCAATATTTATGAAACCAGCTTTTGTGCTGGAGAGAATATCAAGCGCTTTTCATGGGGGTAAAAAAAAAAAAAGCTTTAATTGAGTAGCTATCATCACAATAAGTACCAAATTCCATCATTTCATTATATATCATTTTCTGAAAGAGCACAGAGTTCCAATTTCAGCAGAAAAATGTAGAAACATGTTATAAAAGAGGCACATTATATAGAAGCAATGTGAAGAAAGAAAGAAAAAACACTGGCGTGCAAGAACCATCAACATTAAAACAGTAGCAGGGATATTAGCAAAATGTAATGTCATTCAGAGAGGCTGTAGCCCACTGCCAGGTGGAGGCCAAGAGAAGCAGCTTCCAAAGATAACAGCATGGAAACATTCCAGAAGGGAAGCGACTGCATGACTGTCTTCTATGTGACAGACAGACGAGCTCGCACAGCTTTAGCTGTGAGCTGAAGAAACAGTGCCTTAAACAGTGCTGACGCCACCTCATCGCATGCATGAAGCCAAGAGAGAAGAGGAGGAGCCAGAGCTACCATACAAAATCTGACTAACACCGAGCAAAAGTTTGCAGTCTGTGCTGAGAAAGCACTGGCAGAAGGAGCTGAGCACCACTGAAGCTAAGCCCAGAAAGAAGACACTGAAAGCAGCCTGTGCTCAAGGTATCAGACTTAACAGCTGACATAGGAGATACAGTCAGCAGCAATTCCCTGAAGAGGAGAACAAAATTTTCTGCTGTCACCCGCAAGGCATGGGACCCAGTTGTCCCACTGTGCCACAACAATAAAGCAAAGACCAAAGGACTGGCTGAGAACAAAGAATCACAGACAACTTGAGGCTGGTAAGGATCCACCAAAAGTTAAAACCACTTTAAGGTACTATCTAAAGCTCTCCATTTACGTGTTTGTACACTAGCTAGTAGGGCACAATATACAAAGTACTGGGGGCTGTGTCCTTAACAGAGGAAGTCCTTGAGAAGAGACAGAAAATATTAAAGGCTTATCCTCCTCAGAAAGCAAGCTGATCAAGGAAAAGAAAATTCTTTGCTGAAACTGTCACAACCTATCATGTCATACAGATGATCTGACAAGTCACATTTATATAAAAAGATGTGAACAGTTTAGCCCCTTTGTTAGAGTATTTCAAAGACAAATTTGGAGGTTTTTTGTTGGTTGTTTTTTTTTTTTTTTTCTCCTCTCTTGCTATATTATGGTCAGCCCTACTGATACTGAATTCCAGAGCTGTCTTGCTGCACAGAATGGCTGGAGAGTTGGATCGAAAAGACACATTAGACTTTACGGCTCTCACACTAAGTCTTGCCAGATGTGCTCAGTGGAGAATATCACAGACAGCAAAATGGGGCGCAAGAGACTATGCACCAAGTTCACATCAATCATTCTCTGCCCAGTTCTTCAGTCTAGCTCATGTCTACTGAAGTCCATGCCCAGCTGCACTGGGCGTTTCCACCAGTAGGGAGTTTGTGGGTGTCCAGTGATGATTCCACCATGCAATATAGGGGAAACACCTGTTACCCAGATTTAAGCAGCTGTCTGGATTCTTACAGGACATTTTGGCCTTATTTCAATACCTCCTAAGACAGAATAATTTTATAGAAGTTTTTTTTCCATTCATTTACTCCTTTGTTCCAAACTGATTATCAGTGTTGTAAGTATGAAAAATAGTTGCTCTGCATCACTGAAAATAGGACATGAGAATTTAGACAGAAAATTTTATGGGTCTTGTGAAAGGCTGAATATTAATCAATATAATGATGACATTTATTCAAACAAACGACCATAATGCAAGGCAAATGCATTAGCCACCCTAATGAGTAAGATGAAAGACACCACCAAATGACCAAGTCAATGCTTTGTTCTTAAATATGGTTGCAGGATCGACTGTTCTCAAAGGGAAAGAGAAATGGACAGATTTTCCAGATTCTGACACTACGAACAGCTTTTACACCCAGTGTCTGAAGAATGGATGTGTGTGGTGGGTTGACCCCAACAAGCACCTAAGCCCCCATCCAGTTGGTTGCTCACTCTTCCCCAGCATGATGGGGGAGACAAAAGGAAGGGCCAAATCAGGGAAAAAATGTGAGTTGAGATAGTTTAATAAAAACAAAGAAATAAACCAGACCAAAAAAAGTCCAAATGATTCAAACACAAATGAAAAAAATCCAAACCAGAAATAAACCCAACTGGTGCAAGGGGCAATCATTGACCACCTCCCACCAGCAGACCAATGCCCAGGCACTCTCTGAGCAACGGCTACCTTGGAAAAACTTCCACACCCCCCTCCCCATTTTGTTGTTGAGCATGACATATGGTATGGGATATCTCCTTGGTCAGTTAAGGTCAGCTGTTGATGGAGGGGCAGAGTGAGAAACAGAGGCAGCCCTGATGCTGTGCAAGCCCTGATCAGCAGCAGCCTCCACACCGGCGTTACCAACATCGTTTTGGTCACAAACCACAAAAGACACAGCGCTGCACAGGCTGCTACGAAGACAATTACCTCCATCCCAACCAGACCCAGCGCAAGGTGTTAAAGACCCTATCTATATTCAAAATACAATTATTTTGTTGGCAAAAAAAAAAGTGAAATTAACTATGAACACCTAAAACTGATAAAATATCAGAGCCTTAGCAGTCAGGCACCAGTGAAACTTCTCTAATAAGAAAATGACAGCAGGGAAATTAACAGCTTGGAAGGAGATTTCACTGGGTAAAATTTACTAAGGCAAACAGGCTATTGGAGAAGGGTATCTCTCTCTTGCAGATCAGATAGTTCCACCCCCACCATTCTGAAAGCAGAAATCACTGTGTGTATTTTCTGGAATGTTTACTACAGTAAAATTAGGGGGAAGCCCAAACTTATCCTACTGGGAATGAGGTGAAAGGAAACAGTTCACAAATTGAAAATTACAAATCAAATTACTTGTTGACTTTGTTCTTACCCATATAATGCAAAGAGACAGAAGATGAGAATATAATAGAGACTTAAGGTAGCCATAGTTAACTACTACACAAGTTAGTGACTACGGTATGAATCCCATACTAGTAAAGAAATATGAGGTGGTGATAGCATAATCACATAATATGTCCCTTCACATTTGAATTTAAAATATTATGTCCATGAAGTCAGAGATTAAAGATACAAGAGTCCAAGATCACTTTGTCAGATGTCAACATGGGTGCACTTAAGTTAAAAGCCGTCTGGTCAATGGAAAGAGAGATGGTAAGAGTCTGCTCCATGAGGACCGTTGGGCTCAGAATATGAATTATACTGTTTGCTTTGCCACTCAGTGATACCAGAAAACCAGAAAGAAGAGCTTTTTCCAATGGCAGTATCTACACTCTACGTGCAACACATCATAATACAGAAACTTCTCTTCCCCTTAAGGGCAATGACTCCTTCCAGGTATATGAAATCAGTTCTAATCTTAATAAATTCTAATCAATCTCATACTTAGGCTGCCTATTTCTTTATTCAAGATGTCACATAGTTTTGCTTCTGATTGCAGCTTCTTACTCAAGTCTTCCTAGCATCTTATGCTAAGAGGTTCCACTATTCTCTTCTACCTTTTCTTTGACACTATTTGTGCCTACACCAGTACGCCTGTCCCTTGGCACCATCTAGCTACACAGCCCTTAAAATTTCTCCTGAAACCCGACCTTTATAAGACCTACCAAAGGATTATATAATGTCTCTTTCAGCAGCCTATACCTTTCATCCTTCTGGCCATAAACTTTTGTTGCTATTGATTTTTTTAGTACCAGGTCAGACAAAGACAGACAGACTTTTCTCCACTTGTACTTCTGGTACAGCAACAACAGCAGCAAGCCAGCAGTTGTGACAGCCTGCATAGAATTTCACTGTGTATAAAATATATTACAGGTTTATAGTTAATCAAAAGGTGATATTAAATGGCTTCTGGCAAGGGTTCATTACATACAGTATATAATTGATTATTTTTTCTCCTGAAGGAGACTCTAGAATCAAAGCAGATTTTAATAATACTATAAAATCTTTGACAACTATTTGCACAGGATAAGCACAGGATTTAACAGAGATTGTAATATTACAGTATGCTATGAGTTATTTTAATTTTTCCTTAGTAAACTGACTACTGATGTAAGAGCTCAAGTCATTTGATAGTTCATTCTGTAACACATTTCCGAGAACATAATTATCATCATGACCTAAATAAGTTTGAATTTAACAATTTTTTTGTAAAAATATTTCTACAAGGTAAATATTACAAAAAAGAAAAAAAGATTTTTGAGGAAAAAAAAAAAAAAGAATACTGTTAACCACTGATATTCTCAGAATCCTAGTCAAGGAAATTCAAATTATAATTTGCACTGGCACTGTCATCTATGGTAGATTCCAGGAAACCCCATTACATTTCAAGAAATAAAATCCCTCTCCACCATATCCCCAATTTGATTTGGTTCTTTCTTTTAATACTGCATTAGTTCATGCTCTAACAGGCTTTTGCTAATAACTCCAAGAACTCCTGATACAAAATCATCAGATGGACTTGTTAGAGCATCTACAGAAAAGTTTGCTTTTTCTCTCTGACATCAAAATCAACAAGCATAGATTTTTCTGAGTAAGCCTGACATTCTCGCTCAGACATCCAAAACAAACTTTTCAATAAAAAGTACACTGATTGAAGATACCCTCAGGAAAGAAATATTTATGAGTGACAGGAAGCCAACTGCTGAAAACATATATTGCTCTGTATCTCTCATCTATATACAAACACCTCAGAAGCTAGAGAGAAGCTTGGGTATTAATTTTCTGTTTTTCTCTGAAAACTAACTTCTCATAGCAAGCCTAAAATAACAAGTAGCATATCTTTTTTCTACTTGCTCTGTGGTAGTTCTGTCAGGCTTCGGCTGAGGGGGACACACTATCACCATTTGCTACTTGCCCAACCAAAGGGCATGTTTTGCATCCCTAGGTGGCCCTGTTGTTCTGATATCCAACAAATGCATCTCAGAAGCATTATGTTTACAATAAAATTCTTTGACATGCATATTCAGAACTAAACTGAGTAAACATTTTTATTATCTGAAATTTCCGTAGCCAGGCAGAACTCTGACCAACTGAAACAGGAATATTTAGCTGTAATACTTTCAGAGTAAAATACATTTTAATGAACCCTTAGAGCATGAATCACAGCTCCTTTCTTTGTTTTCCTCCTCAAAGTTGGAGAAAATAATTTTCATTGAGCGGATCCATTTTGCCCAGCGATAGAGGAAAATGAAATTTTGGGTAGAGGAATGGGGCAAATATTCAGTCTCTCTCTTCAGTGCAGTGAGACAGCAAATCACTGCAGTTCCAGCAGTGGCTGGGGTCTCCATCCCCTACCAACGGGAACAGCACTGCCATGCTCAGGCTTGGAACCACAGGTGTTCACCAGTGATCCGTGTGCAGAGATTGCTCTCCCTGTGTTATGTGAATGAAATTGGAAAAGGCATTTAAATTAACGTTCTGAGATATCTTAATCACACTGTGCTTATAAATTAAAAAAATTAGGGTTTTCACTGGTAGAAGAAAAAACTCAGAAATGTCCAGATCCAGTAAGAAAAAAACCAGACGTCATCAGAAAATTATGACTTAATCCAAGACAGCATTAGATTATGTAGTAATTTTCATGCTCATGACACAAATTTAATTTGTGACTGGAGGAACAAATTACAAAACAAACCAAACCAAAACAAAAAACAACTATAAACCCCGGAAACTTGGTGACCTGACAATACGATGATGATGACCCTAAACTGCTGAAAGAGTTGGAAAGTTAAAGACGATGTTTGAGAAAGGGCAAGGTTCTTATCTTAATAAGGACAGTGCCTCAGAAACAAGTTTTGACTGTTTTATAGAAATATCTGAAAACTCACCAACATTTGCTATTAATGTATGAAGCCAAACAATTACTTTAACACCAGCAAAGCTGCCCCAGCGGCTCTGATGCAAAATTGCCTGCTGTCAAAAATCTCAAGAAAAGAACCGTTAGGCAGCTATCTTAAATGAAAAGCATTCACAGTTCTAAAAGCAGTTTTGGAAGAACTGGGCTTATATAATGCTAGTAGTATTGGGGTGGTGGGAAATCTTTATCATAATCAAATTTGATAAAACCATCCCTGTTACCTTTTCTGACAAGTGTTTTGGACACATTAATAGAAGTTATTCAATTATGTATATATAAAAATTCAGTCACTGTCACACCTCAGAGTACTTCATGCTGACAGAAAAGAACTACGGACATTTTACATTTATTCATTATTTCAGCTTTGTCATCTAAAATTCTCACTTTTTAATATCTGAGGTATTCTAGGTGACAATGCTGAAACATTCACATTTATGAGGAAAGTCTTAGACCTGAAAAGTTATTTTTCTATAGTCTTTGTCTTTTGAACATAATAGACTTTTTACACATCTATATATATGTGTGTATACATACATACATAGATATATATGTTGCTGTAATGTAAAGGTTAGCAGTTACTAGATCGTAAGAGCTTTCAGAATAGTGAGTGATAAATTCGTAGCTGGACCCTCATGGAATATTTTGTAAAAAAAATTTTAGAAGTCATTATTATTAAGGGGTTTTATCTGAACAAAGTCCATTAAAAAGTTAAGGGGAAAACAACAGATAAAAAATTATTTTTTAATTTGCTCATTTTAAAATAAAAATATATTATATATTATACAGAATTCTGCATAAATTGACAAAGCTTTGTGAAATTTGATTTTGAAAGGTTATTTAAAACACTTTTACAGGAAAACAAACAAATTTCTTATTAGTCATAGCCATGTTATCTATAGACATCTTTTTATTACATAAGCAAGATTCTTTACAACAGTTAAAAGGGCTGTGTATAAAATATGCTGTTAATAAAAATAATTATGGAAATTTATTGGAGGACTATAACTATAAATTCAGAATAATCCTTTTGATTCCTGAAAGAAAAACAAAACAAAACCCCCCAACAACATACACCACTCCCCACCCCCCACCCCCACCCCCCCTTTTCCCCTTATTCCACAGAAAATCTAATTACTTTCTTGACAGGACCATCATTCCTTAGACATTTATCTAGTTCTTACTTTGAAGAATGCAGGAGGCCACTGAAGAGCTTTAATTTCTGCCTCTGGAAAAGGATAATTTGTATCTGCAGACTTCACCGAAAAAAAATCTGGGGTAACTACTCTGTCTCTCTCCTCTCCAACTTCTGTTTGTCCTTTCAAACTTGTTAAAGAACAAATTCTAGATGTTCTTAATTGCTCTGAATTAACCAACTACTACCCTTTCTGATTTTAATTCCAGATGTGCCTTTTTGCTCCAAGTTTTTGAATTCTAGCTAATCTAAATTCCAGGGTTTTTTTAACCTTATGCCCCCCTCCTTGTTTACTAATGGCTTCAGTTCTTTCAGCGTTGTGATTTTTCTTTCAGTGACCTTTAAGCAGAGCCCCTTCACTTCACACCAGCTCTCTGCAAGATTCCTCAAGACCACTGTACTTGATGTAGGTCTCATTAACTGCATAAACCCATCCACAATGTCAACATATGATCACATAACATCTCTAAGCTGCTGCCTCACCAACCTACCTCTGTATTCTAGTTCTTTTCTACTATGTCCAAATTAAAATATCATTAGCCTCTTCCTCTGGTCTTTTCTTATAGATGTCTTGCATGTATCTCTAATATGTCTCAACTGAAGCTCTTCATTCTACATCCCCCTCTTCACCCCCCACCCACCTCAGATTTTTTTAATCTCTTTAATGACTACTACCTATAGTAATAACCACCTGCAGCTCAGCTTTCTACACTTGAATTAATCACTATACTGATTACACCCTCTGCTAAGTACTTTACCTTGTTGGTCCACAGATGCCTTTTGCATTGCATCTCTAAAATATAGCTCTTTTCATCTTTTCATACAGAAAACAAAGAGCGTCTGCATGGCAGCATTCCTTGGTTTGGCCTAGATAAGTGCAGTTTTGCACTGCTCAAATCCATTCCAAAGGTAGCTACCACCAAAGAAAAGGTTTATCAGCACAGATAAGCACCCTGCAGTACCCCACTAGCAATGGCTGCTGCAATATGCATCCTCTGCATCATCACTGCTGCACAACCTAGAAATGTTTCCACCCTTTTCATTCTGAACTCCAGTACAACTATGTAAAGTCCCACTGAGCTCATCTGTACTCCATCAGTGCTTTTCTAAAGCCGTTTGAATAATTTTCTTTATTGCATAAACATAACCTTTCATTATTTCCACAGCCGTTTTGTCCTATCCCAATTCTCTGCCTCAGCGTTAAGATACCCATTCCTGAAGCTCAACCCAGGCTGCAGGCCTCCAAAGCACATTTACTGGAGATGACAAATTCGACAAATGGGCAAACCTAAAGTGTTAGCCTTCTCGAAACAGCCCCTTCAAATTCACCTTCTTCATGCTGTCAGAATCACAACAAAGGCTGTTACAGCACTGAAACTACAGCCCACTGAGCCAGCCGGGATCGTGACACCATCTTACAGCATTCTGTTTCCCTGTTTCATTCTGTTTTTTTGCTTTCTAGTTAGCTTTTCTATTCTTGCAAGACATGGACCTTCTTTTACCTCTGCATTTATAGATCAAGTAGTACAGTGCAGCCTTATCACTTATTCAGTGAATGAATAAAAAATACTAATGTAAATGAATTTGATTAAAAACCTTACTGAGATGTTGCCTTTTTAAATTCAGTAAAAGATACAGCTAATCTGGAAAACAGCAGAGCATGACTTATATTCCAGGACCACATGTTTCCAAAGAAAAGCTTTATCAAAATCCTAAATACATCTGTACCAGAAAGAGCTGGGGAGGGCAGGAAAGTGCATTATGTGAAAAGGATTTTTTAAATCAACAGTTTTCTGTAGCAAAATGTTTCTTAAATAATTTCATTGAAAAGCTGTGTCTAGCTACCAACGTACTCAACCGTTAATATTTATACTCAAATGAGAACTTTTTATCGCAAGAAAAGTAAAGTTCTTTAAAATATATTTTATATTCTGCTCTTTTGATTATTACACATTCAGCATCCATAAACTAGTAGTTTATTCATGAAGAGAAATAGTAATAAATTTATCGGTATGCTTATACTTGACTTAAAGCAAAGCAGACAAATTGTGCAAGAACACAAATGTCTCTTAAGGCCTCAGATGCTGAAATCATTGGATTTCATATTGCATACAATACTGTGTATTTCTGGTAACTTTGCTGCTTCATCAAGTACTGCTCATTAAGAGACAAGCCTATGTCTAATATCAGTGATAAAGACATTATTTAAAATGCAGTAACTTAAAAGAAACAAAAATAATGCAGATTCTTAAAACATTAAAGGCCAAATAGTTTCATTAGCCATTGTGAAAATACTCCTTGAAAATACATCAAGCCACAGCTTCCAGTTGGCAATGCTACCCTTTTATACGACTATATATAGAAACATAAAAACATGTCTATCTTTAGCCAAACTACTTCTCAAGTCACAGCCATTTAAAACAGCAAGCATGCAAAGACCTTGCAGCACGTTTACCCTTTCTGTTTGTCCTAACTCTGCAGCCTAGTGTGTCCTATACCAAATAGGACATGGCTTTGCTTTCAAAAGGTACCCTTACTGATGCTTTTCACTTTTCTGTGGATTTGCTGCTAGAATTTATAACTAGCACTTCAAGCCTTTTTCCCCCCCTCGTCCACACTGGTTTAACTTCTTTATGATGGCAGATAATTGTTTTGGCCTTAGGCAAGGAATGTGCTCTCTGCTTAGGAAGATGGCTGCGCAGCATCTTTATAAAGGAGCCAAATGAGGAAAAATGAGATAGTTGCAGAACATTACATTTCTTTATCTTATCAATTATTGAAGAAAGACTTTTTTCTTTAGTATGGTAAGAATACTAATAAGAGGTCAAAATATAATGCTAAGCTCTTGGTATTAATGGTGATGAGTCATGATGAACCATAATTCAAAACAAACATCAATGAATACAATAGAAAGACTATGATTGAACTGACAAACTACAGAAAACAAGCATTTTTATTAAAAGAATAAAAGAAAACATAGATTAATCCAAGTGCTTGAAAAACTGAGGGAAGTCTCCTCTCCTATAGAATCTATATCTACTTCTCTACTGTACCATAAATATATTTCTATTGGAATGACTATAATCTGAGATGTTACATCAAGAAAGAAGTTTATAACACATGTAATATGCACCTATACTTAAATGGTACTATTAATTAACAAGGCCAACAAACAAGTTGAATCTTAAAGTTCTGTACCTGAACGTGTCTCTGAAATGAACAGTCTCTGAAATGGTAGGATCAAGGATTTTTCAGCAGAAGCAAAGACGTATCGGATCATTTCCCACTTACATGTAACTAAGAGACCAGAAGCAGATGCTTAAAACCTTCCTTCACAAATGAATCTGAAGGGGGATTTTTGGAAGGCTGAGAGGTAGAGGTGGGAGGGCTCTGTACATGTCCCAGAACTGTATACATCTTTACTTTTCTTCCTGCTTCGCTTTTGATATCAGTAATTATCAGATAAGTAGGATTTTTTTTCCTGTTTAACCCACAATGAGGAAGAGAAAGTGCTGCTCACAAAGCTAACGTAGAAATACAAACTCTCTAAAAGACCTAGAGCACTAGAAAAGAATCAGAGTCAAAGACACTCCTTTTCATCACCTTAAGCAGTTCTATCATCACAGCTATAAATCTTTTTCCTATTTGCTGTAAAAGTCTGCACCTCCCACAGAGAGCAAATATCATTACAGGAATACATCGGGGAAATCTCTCCACTGATACCAAATGTTTTCATTCTGTAGAGGAAGCGCCAGAACCTAAACTTTACAATGTTATGTTACAACACACGCAGCCTTTACATTTCCTCTATTTAGATTATTTTGATGTTCCTTTTTTTTTTGTTCCATCCACTCAATACTTCCAGCCATTAAAGTTATTAAAGAAATAAAATTATCAGTTTGAATTCACTCATAATCACAGAACTACCATAGATTTTCAAATTTATTTCCCAGTTTGTTAAAAAGTACTTATAAATACTGATGCTTAGGAAAATGTTAGTTAAACATTTGTATTATTGTCAAATGTTTTAAAAAGAGATGAGGCTATTCTTAAATCTCCTAAGTGCTAAAAAGCCTGTCCTTTGGCTAGTATGTTTTCTATGTTTTTAAAAAAGAAAATTTTAAATAAAAAAGACAGAGGCTTGATTTTACAGAGAATAAAACCTAAACCGGTTAATGTTACCACCAGCTCTTCTTCCAACATCCTTTCTGAACCTTTTCCTGTAGAGGCAAACTCAGAAATAACACAATGGCAGCTGCTGAGGAAGAAAACATGAACTATCCTTTAGAGATTTCTGCTGGCAGCTGACTGCTTTATCTATTTCCCACTAGTGTTAAGAGTACAATTTGACACCAAAAAACCCCAAAATTCTAAAACGTGGCTTTGCTGACTTCTCATACTTTATATTCAGTTTGGAAAATAGGATTTGTTTCCAAGAGAATTTGGGTTACAAGTTTCAGACCAATATTTAAACAAGTGTCTCTGTCTTAGCTCTTGAGAAAGAGTCAAAGGCACACAGAATTCGTACAGTTCAAAATTCAGGTATCTTCTCAATCACATACATCAGAACTATAATATGCCTAGGGTATTTTAATTAAGAAGAATTTACACAGTTTCCACTAACTCCTGAATGACTACATGGTAGCTCTAGTATTTAATAAAGGTATGCAATGAAATCCAAGTGGCTGACATATAAACCTCCAGAGACAGTACTAACCTGAGGCTGGAAAGCATCTTCTCTTCTGCTGTGGTTGAATGACCTTTTACTTGACCTACAAGCATGAATATCACTAAAGAATAGCAATGAGAAGTGCAAGTAGCCAACTCCCTACTACAGAGGTTCCCTGGACAGTAGCTGGTATAGAAGGTAATATTAAAAACAAAATTTAAGCTTTCCTTTCTGGATATCTGCATTTGCTTTTCCTAAAAATGGACAGATTTATGCTCTTCTGCCTTATTACCCCCACCCCCTTCAGGCTTTCTCTTTTGAAGTTAGGCTCTTCTAAAACTACCGCTCAGAGAAACAAAATATTGACATGGCTGCCTGATTGCCGTGGAATTACTCCACAGAGGAGAATTCTGAATTAACATGCAACATCATTTTAGCTTTAACATTTCGTGGTTCAGTCACTAGACCTTGCAGTTTACTGCGCCTGTGAACTGCATTTGCTTCTGCCAGAAAATAACCTTCTATTTAAGGCACTTGTGGTTGGGGAAAAATTATCCTCAAACAGATTTCATTAATTCAGGCAAGAGAAAGTTAATATCCCATGACACAACTGATTTGTTTGTAGGGGTGTTAAATGCATCATTTCCCTAATAAACTAAGCCACTAGAGGAATGTGTAGAAGTTGGTGTTCCTCGCTTCAACTGATAAAAAAGCAGCAGTGTCTGCCAGGTGAACTCTGAGGAAAAGTACTGTATAGATCACACACTGATAAGCATTCATTTCTAAGAGAGGTAAATGGATTTATATACTTATCTCGATAATTGAAAGAAAATTTTCTGTTTGAACTCTTTTGAGTGTTCTCTCTTTTCTGGGATCCAGAAGCATCCCAAATACATATTCACTGATTTACTATAATGTAATAGTGCATTTATTGTGCCCTCAAACGAAAAAGCCTATTCTACCAGTGCGTTACCTGCATTACAGTTTGAGCATCCAGACATAGAACTCTCAGACCCTGCATTTCCATGCTTGCATCACTTCAGAAATAACGGCTTTCAATTTGTTGTATGTAGTTCCCACTTATCATCTATTCAGTACTAAAAAGAAAACAAAAGCAGCTATCTGAATAGCACTGATATATGACACGAAGAAATCAGCTTTGAAAAAGGACAGTCTTCTGGAACGGATATAACTGATGACATTTTCAGAAAAGAATACACATTTATTTGCATACGTGCAACAAGAGACATGCCCTCTCACTTTCACATACCCCGTAATAAAACAGATTAGGGTCTGATTCCACAAAGCCTTCCATTTAAGAAATACATCCCAGCTCTCGTGCCACAGATCAACTGAATTCTAAACTATCCTTACTGTTTGAGGGGTCTGAAAGTCTGCAAAGATTTCAAAGGTTCCTGATCTCCTCTTATTTGTATCTTAAATTAGTTGAGAGCTGGCTCTGCTAACCTTCTGGTATGGAAGCCCAAACATACTTGATGGAAACAAAACAAAAAAAGAACAAAAAACCCCAAACCTCCCAGGCTATATACTTCCATGTTGCTTTCCAAAACCACTGTCCTTAGTCCTTTTAATTCAAACAGCACGTTCTCATGATGGGAAGATCACAGTACTTCAGAAAGCTGAATAAATATAAGACGAAAGCTAAATATTTTTGACATGTATAGATATATTTGAAACATATCATTAAGCAAGACAATTGCCTAATAGATCACCATAAATTTTAACACTGTCACTCAGAAAAATCTCTGCATACATCAGCAGGGGAAATATCATACTGTTTTCATCTGTCTTATCTAGGGAAATATGGATGCAAACCCAACCTGTTGTCCTACACTTCTGCAGTCTCTTTTGTTCTCTACTGAGTAAAGAAGCAAACAAGACCCCTAGATTTTACCGAACAATAGTTGAAAACAAATCTAGTTGCCTAATCGACTCAAACACATTTTAAACAAGTATGTTTCACTGCAAATGCCTATGAAGAACAAAATTTTGTGCCCTTACATGTTCTTACATCTCCTCTCAGAGGAGTAAAGGATTTTGGTCTCAAAGAAACTGGAGACATCATTTGTAGCAAAGAATTTTGTATTAGGTAACATTGGACTTGGAAACTGTTAGGAAGCAGAGACCGGAATGGGAATATTACTTTGAAGTCAAGGGGCATTTATCCATATGATTATTAAATTCCACACTTCTGCGCCAACGTGCATGATAAAAATCTGTAAACTTTTAGGGAGCTGGACTGGAATTGCTTACAAGTGCAACAACAGTAAGCCAGATGCATAAAACACCAAGTAAAAAAAACAGAAACACCCCCACCCATTGCAGTTTAGCTGGTGCTTCACAGATGCTTCACATGGAATTTTAGCATTACTTGTGAGATGGTCACAGTCAGCAATTTACTTCCACCAGCACCAGACATACCACTGGTGGCAGCATCAGACATCCAACTTTAACTGCAAACAAGGAAGGCTTTCCTCAAGTGTATCAAAATGTTCCTCAGCGTGCCTGTCTCACCCCAGAACTGAGACCCCCACAGTGATGGTATCATGTGCACATGCGCAGGAATTCTGCAGCTGCTCAGGTGTCAGCTAGCACTCCTCACTGTTCCTGGGCAGAGGGACATTTTAATATAATTTCGCTCAAATGTTGGGAAGATCTTTGCATCATACTGGTATTTCAGCCAAAATGCATAAGGTATTGTACAGCTGCTTCCACTGCTGAGATTGTTTGGTCAGGGAAGTACCAGAAACCTGGCTGCTCAGTGAGTTGTTTTGGCCATTTAAAGCACTCCTGTTACAATGCCCTAATATTCAGTCTCTCCAAAGGCTCTCAGCTTGCAGCAAGGTCCATAAAATAGTGATCAACAAGGAAGAATACAGCTATGCTTTTCATTAGGACCTTAAGCCACACAATGATATGGCAGGAGTGACCTCACCCAGGCCCAGTTTACACGGCTTAGGAGAACTCAAGACTATCAGCACAGAGCTGCCTCGTGTCCTGTGGGAAAAGGATCTCAATGAACATTCTCTTGTGAATTAAAGAAGACATAACAGGAAAACATTCTGCAGCAATATCCAAAGAGCCAGTTCACTTGATCTGTGGTGCAGCCAGGACAACCATAGATGCAGCATTAATTCCTAATGAACCCCTTTGATGGAGATGATGTCTATGTTCAGGTCAGTTATGGAAGGTTTTTTTATATTAAAAAAAATAATATCATAATACAGCGGGGAGAGGTGGAGCAAATGAAAGGAGGACAGCATGTAGGAAAGCTAAATCCAGGCTCATGAGGGGTAAGATATGGAAGGTGTCAGCATAATGGAGAATACGGACATATGAGTTGCTGTTTCAATCCTCATACTTGGCAAACCATGAACTTTTTCCAAAATGTAAAAATGTCATTATATTTAAAAGAACCAGAAATTTTTACTTGTCATACTGCAAAGTAGTTAACTGAACCAAGTGATTCTGGTGTCTCATGATTGCAGAGACTGGACAGACGCTTGCGTCCACATGTTGAACATGCATTTTCTGTTAAAAGTATATATTTATACGTACTTTATCAAGATTAGCTGTGATCTTGCAGCTAATCTTACTTTAGCTGTATTTGTCCTCCTTTCACCTAGATGACAATCAAAAGAACAAATTTCTCAACGGTATTGCAAACCAACATATATTTTGAAAGGGGTGAATTATTTAGCTTGAGTCATAACATAGTTGCCCATGAACAGTGTTTGACAGAATTGTATGATCCTCAGGGCAGCAATCCAAAATTTAATACTGCTGTGTTAACAAAGCCATAAATATTTTTCTGACGGTGTCAGGTTTAACATTCAGCATTGCTATAATTTCTGCCTTAATCTAGGAACAGTTTAAAGGATTTGTAGTCTCTAAGTATTTCATCTGTTGTAATTGTTTTAATGTGCTATGTCTGTTTCTGCGATACAGTAGGGTTCTTCTTCTCCAGAAAAAAAAAAAAAGAAAAAAGAAAAAAAGAAAACAACCCACCACAAAAAACTCTAATATACTTTAAAGTGCAAATCAAAGCTGCTACATAAATGAAGTAAATATTAATTACAACACCCAACTGCTAAACCAGAAAAGGAAAATCAAAACTTTCAAAAGCATGTTCAGCACCATGATTATTTCAATAACCAGGGTTTATGTGACGGATTACTACACTTCTACAACCTGTATGCTGCAGAAAAATAATGGCAATTAAACAGGAAGAAACACATCAGAACAATAAGCTTAATTGAAAGTGAGGAGATGGAAAAACCTAATTAACTTTACAAACTAGTTTTGCCTTTGTCAATTATCTTAATTGTACTAGTGAGTACAGGTTACAATCTTCACTAAAATTTGAATCACAAGAACATGTCTGAAATTGGTGAAAGAAAACCAACTTCTGAATACTTAATTATGGCAACACATAGCATGAAGCAGCATCACATACGTTGAAACATAATGCTTCTGAGGTTAAAACCTTTTATACTTTACATGGATACTCAACTGGGGTATCCATTAGAAAAGTGAGATATCATTAATAATGAGTATTTTAATGCAATACTTATAAATAAGAGTTTGGAATTCCCCAAGCATTGGGTTGTTTACCTAAAAGTAATGTATTTCACAAATAATTCCCACTGAAACAACAGAACAGCCATGGGAAAGGTACAAGGGATTTGCCATGGCACTACTGTAGCAGTAGCTGTCTGCCTGAGGGTCAGTCAGAACAAACCAGACCTTTTTGCACATAAAATGTCATGGCCGCAGCTACAGCTACCGCTGGTGGTGGTAATGGTTAATTTGCTGAAGGGGGACTCAGTTTACACTGTGAAGTGTATACTGAAAACATACTATAATCCAAAAACATTGGAGGCTCTGGAAAAGAAACCTGGAATTGCCTATCCACATAACCTCTGCCCCTGTTTCAGAGGGTTGGCAGATGTAACATAGGGATGGGACATAAGAACTGCAGCCCAATATTGAGGAAAAAGATCTCAAATCACAAAGCAGTAGTTTTTCTCCCAAGTTTAGCTCCTGACAATACCTACAGGTTTTGTTTCCTAACACTAACCATAGAAGAGAGGCAGGTTTGTGGACAGCCCTATCCTCCAGGCCTGTGACAGACTGCCTCCTTTAAGCCAGCAGATAAAAGCAACCAACCTCTTTCCCCTCTGCCATGTTGCAGGACATTGACCCTGGCCAGCTGCCAAACACGCACGCTGCCACTTGGTCACTCCCCTCTTCTGCAGGATGGGGAGAAAACATAAGGCAGGCAAGAAGACTCGTGGACTGAGATGACAGTTTAATAGGGAAAGCAAAAGCTGCATGTACAAGAAAAGCAAAATTCACCGCTTCCCACCGGCAGGCAGATGCCTAGGCAGGGCCTCAGTGCACATTAAGGGCTGCTTGGGCAAACAAACACCATAACCCTGAATGTCCTCCTTTCCCTGAGCCGTTACGGCTGAGCACCATATGGTATGGGATATCCCCTTGGTCAGTTAGGGTCAGCTGTCCCGGCTATGTCCCCTCCCAACCTCTTGCCCACCCCCAGCCTACCAGCCTCTGCAGGGCTAGAAAGGAGAAGGCTCTGAGTGTCTGCAAGCATGCTCAGCACCAGCCAAACACCAACGTTATCCACACAGCTTTAGCCACAAATGCAAAGCTCAGCACCATACAGGCTTCCGTGAGGAAAGTGAACTCTGTCCCAGCCAGACTTGGTACAAATTTAATGGAAAATGCAGTCACGACTCTCAAAAACCCAAATTATGTACAAAAGTAACCTCAACAATCACTTCTGAAGACTTTTGTGCTACAAACACCCAAGCCAAGCAACTAAGGTACCTGGAGAAAAAATATTTCAATCTCTTAATACCTTTTAGACCTTTATCACAGCCTGAAAACCTGCTGTCTGCAAAAAGAAAAAAAAAAAAAAAAAAGAGATTCTAAAACCTTTCTGACAATTTCCTCACCTCACCCCAAACAGCTGGCACTAGTAAACCAAAAAGAATTTACAAAATAATTCTATCAACAAGATTGAGTACAAGCACACCATGTGTGTGAACCATCTGAAAAACTGTAAGCAGCTGGAAACACAACCAGATGAAAATATAAAAATCATAACAAAACCAAAACACTCTAAATATCAAACATAATTTTTAAAAATGATTTTTTAGTTACTATTTCCTAATCTTCTCTGTTAAAGGAATATATTTCATTTTTTGACAAATGCATACTTTCATCAAATGTTGCCTGCCCCACTGCAAAACTTCTGGGTCTAAATATCAAACTTCACCCTCCTTAAGTGAAAACTCTGTTCTCTCTAACTGAAATCAATCTACACCAACACAGTTACAACAGATAAATTACCTTTACATAGAAAAAAAATGTATAATTTTGTCCTCCTTATTCCTGTAAGAACATCAGCTGAAAATGATAAAGTCTGATTTTCCCCTAAGTATATGAGTTATATCAGCTTGAAGTTCCAGCTATCAGGCACCTGAATGAAGCATTGGACAGGACATCAGAGATCAGCTTAAGCCCTCCCATATCGCAGAACACATCGGCTAATCCCATTCATGGAGCTATCAGGCATCATTGCTTGTTAAGGATTCCTGCCACTGCTGTTCCACTTGAGATCAGCCTCCTTCGATAGCACAAATTAGTTGCAGGTGAGCAGTGAAAATAATTGCGCTTCAGTATGTGGCACTGCTGCACTAGAGGAGACATCCTGTGATGTCATGACAGTTCCTGCAAACTGATGGTAGGACCACGCTTCGGTCCCACGAGAGGAAAGGCTTCCCGATCAGTAGGGGTAGGAAAAGGAGACAGGGATCTAACAGCAGGTGGAACCAACAGAAGGAAAGAAATCGAGGAAGATAAGCACGGTGCAGTTCTTGAGAGCTTAAGAGAAAGTAAATAAAGCTTTTGATAAAAAATATACAACAGTTCATTTAATAGTCTACCCAAGTTTGAAAGCCCAAGAGTAATGTTTAAGGCTACTGACGTCCCCTAGAGAAAGGAAAAATTTTATGGATTAAATACTTTATCTGAAAGAGAAATAGATCAGCTGCCATAGCACAACCTTTCAGCCTCAGGCAGAAATACTCAATATATTAAATTGCTATATAAACAACCCATGTCTGAGAGTAAAGTGCCCTAAAAACTAAAGGGGGAAAAAATTCTCCATTGAAAATAGCATCCATTTTTTTATGAAGTTTGCAGGAATATACTCTGAAATGTAGACTATGCGAGGGATCCATTTGGCTTTCATATATACAAACACAATGATGATTCCATTTTCTTTAATTTGTGTTTCATACTTAGCATTTAAGAGCAGAACTGGACTCCCTAAATATCAGTATTTCTGCAATACTTTATACTGTAATTTTACTAGGCTTATATCTCTAGTCTTCTGTTTAATTAAACTGTACTTTTTATTTTTAAGATACTGGCATAGCAGTTCCAAAAAAATGAAGCATGTCACACTCTGTTCTGAATTTGTTTCAAACCTCTTCCTTTTCTAATAAAGCTACCTCCAAAAAGTGCAGCTTTTAAGGTACTTCAATGGGATTACAGCTGGCCTGCTAATTCTGCCATTAAATTAATTCAGAGAAGCTCTCCACTGCAGTTACTTCTGTAACAAATAAGACTCAAGTATAAAAGATGCATTAAAACGTGTCCTGGCCACAATGTAAATGCAGAGAGAATTACAGCCATCTAATCTCAAGGAGAAGACAGACAAGGAAGGCTGTAGCAAACTGCATACTGGAAATACATATATATTTATTTTTGGCCCCATGCACCTAAAAGTCTAACATTTTGCATTTATTTTATGTAGCTAGAGGGACATCTTATTAGACCACTTTAGATACCAGCTATATATATATTTTTTTTTCCCTCAGGAGCTCAAAATTCAATAAGATGAAAGAACATAATAAATTACACCTGTTCCACAGAAATAAAAACATTATTTCAGAAATTAAGCAAAGGCAAATGCCATATGGCTGGTAGGTGGCAGACATGGAAACTGAACTCCAGAACTGCCAAGATCACTCTCCTCTTTCAAATTTGCCTGTACCTTTTACAGCATATGCATGAATTAGATAACTTTATTGCAGAAACACATATGTAACCTTCACATTTTACTAATTGTGTAATGATACTGCAGCATTTTGTGAAGGAAGAGGAGTACTGGTTCAGGTTGCCTGGGTCACATGTATCACAAACAAGTCTCACAACAGCTACTCACAGCACATTTACTTCAAAGATAAAAAGGGGTGAAGTCTTTGCTTATCCATCATCACTTTCACCGAAGTAACAGTGCCAGGGTATTGAAGTAACTAAGTAGCGCAAGCACGGATTCTCTTCCCTTGCTCCCCTAATACAGAACATTAGGCTATATGTAGAGAAGAGACATTTCCCCTCCCCCATCATTTAAACTGCATAAACTGTAATTTTAGTAAATCAAGCAAAGAGCTAATCAAGTTTTGATTTGCTAATTACTTCTCAATTTGATTAGAGCTGGCAGCTAATCATCTCTGGAAATGTAAAGTCAATCTTTCACTCACATTTTCAAATCAGAACTAGTGTACAGAAACTGGGATATTGTGCATAGGGGTTTTTTTGTTTGTTTTGGTTAGTTTTTTGTGTTTTTTTTTTTTTTTTTTCCATATTTCAGTGCTTTTAACAATAATCCTGATTTTTATTATTGTGGCAGTGCTCTCAATAAAAACTCTGTAGAATTCTATGTGGTCCTGAGAATGAACATCGATAGGAGCAGTGGTATTACTACCATTAAAGCTCAAGGGGTATCTATGCTACATTAAAAAAATACAATGCAATGTAAGAGTATAGTTTATGTAGGAAACAAAAGGTATCTGGAAAGGATGAGCACACCAACACAGAATTTCAACAACCAACATTTTTTGAATAATTTTAGAATAAATTTCTAGAAGTAGCACTACACCACATGCAGAAGATAATAGTAATATATAAAAAAAATTACCTTACATAGAATAAAAAAGTTCAGCACGAATCAAGAAATTAGACTGTGTGGTTTCATTTATTTCTGAAAGCAACAGTGAAATGGGAAAGACAATGGGGTTCTGCTCTATATTGTTTCTGTGAAGAGTCATTGACATGGAGTATCCTACCTATAGTTTTCCTCATCTGAGTTGATGAAAGTTGCCTCCTTTCTTTCTGGTTTCACAGTTCCAGACCTGCAGATCTGCACCACGATGGAGACCCACTCATGCATCGCCACAGCTGTGGGGAAACTGAGCAAGGAGGCAGCAGTGTGAGACGACACTCCTCCAGCTCAGATGACCAGGGAAGGGATGTGCCAACAGCCATTTACACCTATTTTACTAAAAAACAGTCTTGTCTACCTCTGTACAGAAGACACTGGGACAAAAAAATAGACTCGGAAAGAACTGAAGTACGGTCCTAAATAAAGTATGGATTAAGTTAAAAAAAAAAAAAAACTTGAAATGGGTCGATTTTTTTGAGAAAACACATGCCAAGAACAAAAATGCACTTGGAGCCTGTTAAAAACATTTTAAAAGGAGTTTTTCCTACAACTGTGTTTTGTTTTGTTTTTTTTTTACCATTAGTTTTCATTTAACATTTTAAATCATCTTGTATTGGTATTATAGACCTTTGAAAGATAAGCTTTTAAGAAAATATTTACTATGAATCAAGAAAAATATAATTAAAATATTTCTTCAAGAGTTCATTTAATGAAAAAAATCAAATGGTGAGATTTTGTTCCAAAATTGAATTAATTTTGTACATCCTCCATGAAATAAATTACCTAGCCAGATGTATCTAGCCATCAAAAATAGGCCGTATTAAAAAAGGCTGTAAAAAGTGTCTCTACTGTCTATAATCTTTTTGTATATAATAATTTCCTCAAAGTTGCTGATTTAATTGAATTACTATTAACTCTTTTTCCCCAGAAAAGGCTGCCATCTCTCTATTCTGCTTTCTAGCTGAACGCTGGAACAATAGAAGAGGAAGAGGCTTGGCCGAGGAAAGTGAATACTAAAGACACTGTTTGACAGTGTCACCAATTCATTGATGCGACAGGCTTCAATTTTTGAGTACTAACGTTGCTTTACGGTCTTTCGTTACAAAAATGACCGATTGCTCATAACTGATATTACTGTCAAAGGTTTTACAAATCATAATCAGTATACACATTTTAGAAAAAAAATAAAATACAGATTTACAACTATAGCTTCATCAATATAGTATTTATGTAGGTTTGACTAATGATCAAAATGTAAAAGGTTAGGAACTCTCTGTTCTTTTTAACAATTGCCGTGAAATCATAGCAAGCACATCTCTACTCGCTGGTTCTTCACCTTCCCCCTGTAAAATACTTATGCATAAGACATATTCTTAATTATCTTGAAACTGAATTCGGAACAAGAAACTAATAAAGGCAACTATGAAACCTTCTAAAACATGAAATGCAGACTTTGTGACATTTGATACATCCCATATTATACTCCACAGCAAAACACCAGCTATCTCCTCGCTGAAAAGTGCAACCACCCTTTAAGCTCGTTTCAAATACAAATGAAATGAATTAGATGAAAAATATATTCCCTCTGATATAATGTTCTAGGTGTTGCCCATTAAAAATAAACACCATATTTTTACTTTTTGCACTCCATAACCTGGTATGAGTTTCCCATCTCCAATTCAGAACGCAAAACCGAGAAGCTTTCCAAAACATCCTCAAAAACACAAAATAAAAGGACTGCAGAACCAATACCATAACTCCACAGAATTTTTTATTTTCCTGTTATTGCAGGCACGATCTAAACTTGGCTAGTTGTGATTTTGGCCGTTATTTCAAAAACTGGAAAGGACAGTTAGAAAATAACTTAGCTATTTTAATGGAAACCACAGGACAGAGCACTACTAACTTTTGCCAGTACTGGTCTTCACAAAATGTTGTGCCTATAAACTCATTCGTTATGATTCTGTTGATGAAACATCCTACATTCAACCTAACTCCCAGGTCTCAACCAACTACAAATAAATGCCATTTCTCATTTAATTTATGTTTAAAGCATAACTAAAAACTTAATGTTTACTGAAGTAAAACTTCAGTATGAAATGGATTATGCAGAGAAAGGCACACGTTCAGAATTTGCAAAGACTTTGAAACATACAGTTGAGATGATATCTATCTAAACCACTATTTTTCAAACATCAAGAACTTTAAACTAAAGGTTGTTTCTGTAAGAAATTAAACCACTACCACTCTCTTCCTTCAAAAAGCGAAACAACTCGGCAATTTATTTTGGGTAGTAAGTGATCGAGTGCCAAACACTCAGCAAAAATCTTTTGAAGACCAATGGTTCAGATCAGTCCATCTATTTGATCTCTGCAACTTTATTCGTCTTTACAAAAATGAAAGTGTTATGAAATCCAAAGACTTACAAACGCATACACACAAAACCAACCAAACAAAACACCCAAAACAAACCACAACAAAACTGGTGACAAACCAGCAAACTGGTAATTTATATTGTTTAAGCTTTTTTTCTTGTAGAAAGGCAATATACAACAGGAAGACACTGGTTGTGTTTCTCGGGGAAACTAATTTTCCTAGCAAATTCCATTTATTTTTTGAGGAATACAGTTCTCTCTGTCTGTTCTAGCCATTGCTCTAATAACTGCCTCTGCTAGTTCATGTAACAAATCACTGGAATGATTCATATCTGTAATTTAATATAAAAATCGTAACTTAAATGAACTAAGGAACCAGGATGTTGACAAGTTTACTTTGTGAAGAACAATGAAAGTATGCTAAGGCAAGATACGAACTTCAGACCCTTTATCATGAATCATACATCAGATTTTATAGGAAAATTAGAAGTAATGAAGCCTGTTATCATTCCCTTACCTTCAAATGAATACTCCATTTGTTAGCAATGAAATTGTAGTGAATAAAAGTTTGCTAGGGATTTAATTTTTATGCATCTGTGGTCATAAAATTCATGGTAGAATGGCTGTTAATCTTCCTATGCATATCTTTTGATACATTTTTGATAGATCTGCTGATGGCAATTTCTGGTGGTCCTGAGGTAATTTTCACTTTTTTTAAAAAATATTTTAAACCTTCATTGCAATCTTTACTTTTTCATGTTAATCTCCCATTGATAACTTGCATATTCTTTGAGGCAAAGTGATTTTTTCAATTCTGCAAATAGATATTCTTGTTTCCCAGTGATCTTTTATCAAAGCCACAGCTAGGTGACAACCAATTTAGCATTCAGACTTAAACAAAAAAATGGAAGGCTTTTATTTCAAGACATATATTGGTAATATATAGCCAAGGCAAGTACAGAACATACAAGACACTGATATGAAATCTTTAAATCTAATCCGGAATATTTAATTTTGGCCACATAGAAGAAAAGCCATGGCAAGGAGTTACAAAAATAATTAGGAAGACACAAAAACCTATTTTATCCAACAGTAATCAAATTTATAATGATCAAGGTGTCAGATTACAGTAAGATTTGAATAGAGCTAAAGTAACATAATACTTTTGCTAGGGATTTTTTAATTATTATTATTATTCCCCCCCCCCCCCCCCCCCCAACAATTTTAACAAGAAGTCACTGGTTCAGTCTAGCAGGAAATTATGAAGAATATTTTAAATACTATTACTTCAATTGAAGCAGTTGTTTTCCAACAAGAACTCATCCTGATCTTGTTTACTTGTTATATAGTGTGTCAGAACATGATGCTGTGATACTGAAAGCAAGCTAAGGATCTCCTTAAACAGATCTTTACCTCCTTTACAAATTCATTTGTTCACCACACTTGTTAACATACTAAAGTAATCCAGTTCCTAGTAGCTGTATAAATTGCATGCTCATATTCATGTTAATCTTTCAAGTATCTAGCAAGACGCCTCATGTCAAAACAATTTGATCATATAATTAACTCCTGATGAAAGATATTACTGGGAAACACCACAAATATTTTAACTTGACAAAAATACCATGTCTTTATTTTCCATTTAAGAAACAAACAAAGATAAGTATAATCATACTACAGTAAAATAGCTCCTAATTAACACGTGACAAGATATTTTGAGTTGAAACCTGCTGTATTTATGCCTCTGTATGCAAAATATGTAAACAGTCACTGACAGAAACATCACTAGAATGAAAAGTTTTCCCTATTCTGTGGTGAGTGACACTGTACTAGAAGATATTACAGTTTCTGCTTCATTGATTTATATCTACAAGAGTGTAAAAGTTTTCAAAGAAGATAGACAGATCACCCAAGTTCCGCATCCTTGAAAACATGACAGCTAAGGCACACTCCTAAGAGAACAGAGATTCAGAATTTTTAATAGCTTTAGGAAAGTGAAGCCTGAAATTTTGTTTTTGATGGTGCTGTCCATTTGAGAAAACATATCTTTCAATTCTCATCAAAATTCTCCCAGTCATAACTCTGAAAATGTTGTCTATCTTTAAGAAAAGACACAAATACCCTACAATTGTAAGCACAGACTTCTTGTAGAATTAAAAAGTACAGTACCTATGCCTTGGTCAGTTTTACAACGTCTTACCTGTTCCTCTTACGTTTCCATATATGTTGCTTGAATTATAGAAAATTATAGAAATTACAGAAAACAGGGAACCTAGTTTGTGGTGATCAGTCACTCCAAGAAAGAAAAGTAAGACTTACTTGAGCAGGAAGTAGTTCTTGGACTGCAGAAAGAGCTATAAGAAACATTGTTTTCCAAACATGGACATGTATACTGATCACCTTAAATACAGGATGCATCACTGAATGGTCTAGGGTCTAATCATGGCTATCTCAGATCCTGTGACTATTTTCCTTCCCAAGCACAGATACACTTTATTTTTCATCAATTCACTTCCACAATGATTAATTCTTTAAAGAAAGGCTGGAATTTGGTTTCCTTTCCTTAAGAGAACCCAGAGGAGAAGTTAGTAGTACCTAATTATATGTTTTTCTCTTCCCCATTCTGATTCAGTAAGGATCCAAGAATAGGTTGAAATGGGATATTAGAAAGCCTGCAGGCAGAAATATAATGAATGGTTGTTTCTTCTACATTATCAACTAAAACAGAAAACAAAACACTAAGTGTTGTTCCAGTCCTTCACTTATGATCAAAATTTTCTTCTCTTAAGCTGATCTTTCTTAAGAAACAGAGGTAGGCAATGATCGTAACAAATGCCAGTAACTGATTTGTTAAAATTGTTCATGCTAAATTAATTGAATCTGTTTAGAACATATATTTCAATTGCTGCCTCCACTGAGATGTGCTGAGTATAATTTTGAACATGTCCTAACTGTCCCCCTCCCTTTATCTCCTCCCAGTCTGTCAACCCACAGAAATGAATCTTAGTTGAACAACATATACATGATAGAAACAATACCTTGCTGTTTCTCATGCGCTAGAATTGATGGGAACCAGCTCACAATCAAAAGGAAGCAAGATGTCAGGACTAAAGGACTTCTGAACTATGGAGTGTTCCTCAGGACCCCTGCCTCCCTCAGAGACCCCCTGGCTGAACCCTGCCCTCTCCCATCCCCCGTCATGTTTTTCCTTCCTCCTAGATATCACAAAGTATTGAAGGAACAGAAACAGAAAGGGCAAGAGGAGGAGCCTGGAAAAAAATCTTGGGTGCAGTAGAGATGAAAATTTTAGACTAGTAGGAAGTATAACAATTGTAGGTCTTGAAGGTGCATTGACAGAAGTAATGTGTACATAGTTGGTTGGTGGCAGTGGGCATAAGCTAGGCTAGTACTTTTTGTGGTCAATTTTTTAGGTACTTTTTGATGCCCTTTCTTCTTGGCTTGCACTGAGGAGGAGTACACAGGTCTGGAAGACTAAGTGTCTTAAAATTATATTAATGTGCATACAATGCATGCAAACCATAAAGCACAGCATTTCTGACAGTATGTTTTGTGGCAAGAGAAAACTACTGGGGTAAGTAAATAGGGATTTTTCAAGCTTGTTTCAAATCAGCCAAGAGTACAAGAAGTAACGTGGCAAAAGAATAGTGGAGACTTTAGATTCTGAAAAAAACAAAGATTTATGAGTCAATATGTATGATATTTACATTTACTGATGCAGAAGGACGATGTCTAAACAGTGACTATATAATTTTTTAATAAGTGACATGTATATGTCCCACAGAGACAGAATATGTATTGTATGTATTTTTTCAGGTTGCAAACTATTCTGAGTTAGGCATCTATGTCTTTCATTATGGTATCACCAAATAACATGAAGTACATCCCAGTAGGAGGCTGAAAATTAATCTTGCTGATTCAAATCTGTACTTCTCCCAGCTGAAGTGTTCATAGAAAGGCCTTACAAATGGACAAAAATAAAAAGTAGCTGTGGGAACAAAGATGCAGACTGGAATCTTGCTTGAACATAAGTAAGTTTCTGTCACAATCTATACTGGAAAGCCTGCAGAAGACTATACTTTCCATAGAATGCAATTCAATTGCCTTTATAAAACTTACCGTAAATACCAGAACCGAAGAGCACAGTGCTGTCAAAAGAACCCCATATTTTTTTTCCCTTATCAGCAACTGAAAAAAACCTGGCACATTCAACTAACGGTTTAAAAAGTGAATGGTTTCCACTGAATGATGCAAATACCACATTTTAAAAATCTGATTTATTTTTTTTTTTTACTTAGAAGGTGACAGGGCACTGGAACAGGCCGCCCAGGGAACTTGTAGAATCTTTTTCTCTGTATATGTTCAAAAGCCACCTGGACACAATGCTGTACAACCTGCTTTAGCAAAGGTTTGGTCTAGATGATCTCCAGAGGTCCCTCCCCACCTTGTCCATTCTGTGATTCTGTGAACTAGAACAACATAGTTCTTTCATGCACTTTCAGTGCAAGCATCAATAAACCACACAGTCATCCTGTATTTTTTTCCCCCTTCTTTAAAAATGAGATATGACCATTAACTTTTTTTCCTCACGCGCATACCCCCCTACCCCCTTGATGAAGAAGGAAACATCTTTTAGAGCAGAGTGTGGAGCATCAGGTGAGTGTCTGTCACTCAGACGCCAGCAGTGACTGTCATTCAGGAGCAAAGCATGTGATGGGACCTCAGTAAAACTAGTCTCATTTATCAGGAATGTTTTAAAGGAGAGATAAGATAGTTCCTCAGACCACCACTCAATACTTTTTTTTTTTAAAAAAAAACCTTTACACTTGTCTTTCTCTAGCTGCTGCAAGTTATGTAATCTAGAACTACCTGGTGGCTTGATAGTCCATTATGAACAATATCATAGCAGCCTAAAGTCACAGCGTCTTTTTTTCTTCCAAATGTCTCAGAAAACAGTACATGTCTCAGGACATTTTGTTCCTCTGCATCAACATAGTTTCATGTATAGCACTGGTGTTCATACATTTTCAATAAATTAACAGAAAAAGCTGCTATAGCTTTGAGGCTATATAAGAAAATTATACCATTTTAAAATTATGCTCATCCCCAAATAGCCAGGCCATAATGAAAGTGCTATGATATGGCTATGAAAAAAGCATCAGGAAGGCAATTAAAGCTGGATGCACAGCATTTACTAAAAGACAAGAAGCAGAGTAAGCTGCAATGTTAATCAAAGTTAAGTTTCTCTCCCATGTATCTGAAAATTCCAAAGGCGGACATAAATCTACAGCTGTTAACAAATAAAGGTTTGATAATGTATCTTTGATTCCTTTAGCAACAAAAAGTGTACTGGAGTTATAAGCTGCAAGGTTTTGGGTTTGTTTTTGTTTTTTTGTTTTTTTTTTTTTACTATCATCATTCCTTTAGGTAGCACTTCAACAAAAAAGCGGTGAGTCAGTCGCTGAACCACAAAAAACAAGTATCAGGTTTGCTACCCATGCTACTTCTACATTATTCCTGAGGTTGGATAAATTGTTAAAATCATGACAGAGAAACGATGTACTGAGAAAACCTGAAATATATTATCATAAGAGGCTGATTTATTTGTGCTGAAAATTTGTCTAGAGCATGAAAAAAAGTTTAAAAACAATACTGGCTGGTTCATTATAACAATAAAAGTACTTTTTAAAGTTCTCTTCACAGTTCTTATCCAACAGAATTGTAAAATTTTGAAAAAATACTGACATGTTTATTGTGTCATATATAGAAGTAGCATCTGTTACTTCACAAGTATGAAAAGAAAGAAATCTAGCATGCAGCAATAGTTCAGAAAATGAAACACAATCACCCTTCATGGGTGACATATTTGATGTATTCCACTGAGATTCATTTCCTTTGATGGTAAGTTAGACTGTTTAGTTCAATATTTTGAGTACCAAGTATTGTAGGCAACACCTGCGAAGACCTAGTAAAAGAGCTGCCAAGGAGACAGTAGAACTTTGAGTGCATTACACAAATTAAACACTGTGTTTATAGTAATTTGCGTTGGGTGAGTTGTTACTTTGAATTCATCTGATCTTTTCTACTCTTTCTGACTTTTTCTTCCTAATAGCCGGCATGTTACAGGCATTTAATTTCTGAGAGAATGTTTCTGGAAGAAATTTTTTTCATTGAGTTTTTGAATCTTTGTTTTTCTTATAGAAATCCAAGGTCAATATTATCAAAGCAAATATATGGAAATTGAGTCTTGAAAAGACCATCAGTTTTGTCCCCTCCATTCACAGAGAAAGAAAACCAAATATAGTCAGCTTGAAATTTTCATTTTTCATTCAACAAAACTGTATTATAAATTACACATGACAGCTGAACACCCTAAAGAATCTCTCTGGGTGCATGGCAGCTGAGTTACATATTAGCCAAATATGACAGAATTAAGTGTCACTTTATATTACTTTCAATAAAACTGATGAATAGATTAAATTAAAAAAAAATGCAAAATCTCTGTGAAGTTTTCATTTAAACTGACCAGAGGAGAATTGGAATACTGAGGATATCAGTCTACTCATTTTTCAATACCGTTGCTTCTAAATACTGCAAAGCATTTGGAAGTGCGTAGAAAATATAAGCTGTAATTTATTTTCCACAAGATGCATGCATGTTAATTCTATAAGAACACACTCTATGGAGTTAAAACTATGTTACCTTGTTACAGTGTCCCCTTAACAACAAATCTGTATAATGAAAGGAAAGGGAAAACATAGCCTGATGATGACCATGGATCTTGATTTAATCAAAGAGCCTGGGGCCAAGAAAATCCTCAGTGAACAGGTGGACATTAGCAGGGTTACCTGAAGTTTATAAAAAACCATGTAGTGTAACAGAAGGAACGCAGAGGACAGCATAAAGGAAATTTTGGGGAACATTTTAGCAAAACTGTGGTGTGTTGACATTGGCTGGATGCCAGGCACCCACCAAACTGCTCTACTGCTCCCCTCCTCAGCAGAACTGGGGTCGGTGGGAGAAATTAAGGTGGAAAAAAGAACTTGTGGGTCTACATAAAGGCAGTTTAATGAAGTAATAGTATAAGCTGTGCATGCAGAAGTGAAGGAAAACAGATGTTATTCTCTACTTCCAAACAGCAGGTGATGTTCGGCCACTTCCCTGGGAGGAGGGATTCATTAGGTATAGTGGTTGCTCTGGAAGGGAAACATTGTGAATAACAAATGCCCCCCTTCGTTGTCCCTTCTCCTAGCTTTTCTATCTGAGCAGACATCACATGGTATAGAATATCCCATTAGCCACTTTGGGTCAGCTGTCCTGGCTATGTCCCCTCCCAAGATCTTGCCCACCCCCAGCCTACTGGGGAGGGGAGGTGGGGGGAATGCTGGAGAGACAGCCCTGGTGCTGTGCCAGTGGTGCCCAGCAGCGGCCCAAACACTGGTGTGTTATCAACACCTTTCTAGCCACAAACACAAAAAGCACAGCACTACGAGGGCTGCTACAGGGCTCAGCCAGGCCCAATACCGAAACGTAGTCCAAAAACCTGTGAAATTTGGAGTTAAAAGCACTTAGACTGATGCAGGACTATGTATTTTACAGAATGTCATAATGCGTTTTACTAAAATATGAAGCGGCATACAGAATGTTCTAATTGCCCTATAGTGAAAGAAAAAGGCATAATTTGTTTTGTACTAATTTTTGTCATTGTATATTTCTTTTACCTTTCAACAACTTTTCCAGCAAAAATTCTTAGAGATTAACAGGCCCTCCTAAAATATTTGGAAACTTGTGTTAGCAATTATCTAGGGATAACATAAATAAAATGAAAAATCCTAGTAGAATCAGTGAAAGTTCTGAAAGCGATATGCTTCTGAAGTTCTTTGTGTGTTTTTGTGTCCTAGAAACACGTAAGCTGGTGTGAACACAAAATGCTTTAGTGGGAAAAAATGATATAACAGTAACAATAAGACTGCAAAGTGTGAAATACCTGCTTCTTATGGCATATAAGCCATTGGAATTCAGTAACAACTTCTTTCATTTCTATTCCTATAGCATAAAAAGGTCTTGGGAATATAACATTAGAGGGAGAGAAGCAGTCTTTCCAGAAAAGAGAATCTAACTGATGTAGGTAAAAACTGACACGCCAAATTTTACTTGCAACCAAGCTGTTGCCTGCAACCAGTGCAAACTGTTAAGGCTAGTATGTTCCATCCATGAAGTACTATACATTTTCTACACTATCCAAGCATTTCCTATCCTGCGATGAGGAAGACTGGACAATATGTCTTACTATATACTGCTTTTAAAAGCTTAAGAGAGTGCTCTGCCCTCTTAAACATAGCTAGAGGGAGTCAAAGGTGAAATACTGCTTTGGGTCTCTAGGAAGGACAGCAGCAGACACTCATTTACCTTGTCCATTGCTTCAGGGGTTACACACATCAGCCTAACACCTGCACCATAGTCACCAGTATCATCAGAACCATTAAAGTGGTCACCTCATCTTTATCCATCACTGGAAAAAAGCTGTGTTCCCAGGAGAGTTTTCATACTGAACCAAGAGGTTTTAGATTCAGACAAAGGTACTGAGAAATCCTAAATCACCTCTTAAGTACCTCTCAGATCATGTCTACTCAAATTACAGAGGTTTCAGTAAGAAATGACAGCTAAATAGACGGCGTACAAAGAAATGTCTTCCCAAGATAAGAATCTGTACTCCTTAATGTGGTATCTCCAATGATAGATAAGCAAGAATGTAAACAAATTGTTATACATACATATATATATATATATACGCAATCAGAAATGTAAACATCAGTAACAGTCTGTAATATGTGAGTGCTAGAAAACCACTCACAAAATGGGAAGATCGAACAGAGACCCAGAACGAGCTTGAACTAGCTTTGTTACTTGCATAGACCTGGTAAGGTGACTAGACAGAAGCTATTTTACACCGTTTAGATATGCAACATAATTTGTATTGGCAGAATTGAGAGTAAGCTCTGAAAAGCAGCCGTTAGAGATACAGTCACCAAAAGCTCTTTTCAATTTTCTTCAAATAACTTCTAGATAGTATTGGTCTACTTTCCACTTGCTGGCAACTTAGTCTTAAAAAAAAGCTTAGGAATTTTAGTCAAAGAAGGTTCTTGTATTTTAGAAGAAATAGACAGAGGTGACAAAAGGTATCAACCAGCCTAGTATTTGGCACAGAAGAAATCACTCCTGAGATCAGCCTTTCTCTTGTGACAGACCTTGCTGCAGACTATAACCTACAATAACTACAGAATCTCATATAGAAGGTATTTATGTTTTTCCCTGTCTAAATGTGAAAAACTTTTAATGCATAGTCATTGTGAAATTGCATTAAACTTATTATCAACATGCCTCTTAACATGTAAAGAGCCAGCACATTGCTAGTAAAATTTCAGCCTCTGGTGGAAAACAGATGTTTTCAATTTATTGGCAGGAAAGATTTTATGAAGAGGTACAAAGATAGGAAAGAGTCGAGAAAAAAACTCCTTTTTGACTTTGAGGTCATAAATGGTGTGTAAATTTAAGACTGTGTAACTGTAACTGTACATATGCTTATTTAGTATTCTGAACCCGAAAGTATAAAAGGGAACAACTAATTTTGATTAAAAAAAGACTTGATATAAGCTAGACATTGACAATAAATCCAATTATTCTGACAAGCTTTACTAATTCAAAATTGGACCTAACAGAAATTTGATGAGTGCAGTTTAATCATCATAGCTGAAAGAATACATAGAGGGCACAGTACCTGTAAACTGTAAGGACAATTTTAAGATATCACACCAAATGATAATGCAATGATTTTCTTTGATGCAGTCTAAGTACTTACAGCACATTACTTACAGCACAACGTTAAAGGGAAACCTGCTTTTTGTGTCTGAATCCAATGCTTGAATTCTAGACTGATCATAGGTTCCCAATATATGAAAGTCTGTGAGAATAGTTGGTCAGTACTTTTCCCTGTCCTCTGATAGAGGACATGAAGAGATGGACTCGGTTTTCAGGGAAAGATTCACATTGACTACCAGGAAGGCATGAAAAAGAAATTCCCCCTAGAAAAGAACTAAAGCAATGGAAGAGATGATCTCAACCCGCTGAACAATCTCTGTTACCGAATGTTCTTCAAACCGACTATACAGGTTCTGTATAAGAGAACTCTGCTAAAAGCATAGCTAAGTAAACACTTAAGCCTCCTTCAACCCTTTACTTTTTTGTTTCACAAGGAGTTTCAATGTTTGGAAAAAACCTCAAGTAACACCAACAGAATTACACCTAAATACCGATAATTTTTGTTATAAGAAAAATGAATGCTCATTAGCTTTCTACCTCTCTCTCTCTCTCTCTGTATATACATCTATCTCAGGAATAAAAGATGCATTAAACTAACTGCGTAAAACGCAGCTGGAGAATACACAAAACAGTCATTGTGTGGGTTTTACATATTTTGCAGCTTCATTTTTTTCCAAACTGAATTATCCACATTGCATCTACATTAAGATTCCTTTTGTGTTTCTATTGCTCCATAGTGTATTTATTTCTCACCTTGTTGTTTACAGCATATGAGAAAGGCAAGGCAGGTGTTGCACGTAAGGCTGACACTCCGACAGCCATAAGCTGCTCTCTGGTCAGCAGCTGTTTTCATATGTGCACGAGGTAAAGTATTCCGATTAGAAAAGGTTTCCAAAGAGATTCAGAAGTAAATTAAAGAAGCTACCCAGCTGGTGATTTTAACAAATAGGTTAAAAATAATGAGAAAGAATAACCAGACACAGAATCTCATTGGAGGTATTTTCTGATTTTCTTAAGCAAATAAAGTATGCATTTTTAAAGCAAAATAACAGGCTAGTGTCCAGAATGAACTTAAAAGTAATTTACTGCTTCTGTGATCTAAACCAGAACACATCATAATGCTTTTATTATGGGGTATACAGGGCTGGGGGTAGGGGATCATAACAAAACTCCAAATTTTTCTCAAATCGATGCAGATGAGGTTTCTAGAACACAAAGTATGTTGTACCAATAAATTGATATGAAATAAAAATTGTCAGAAATCTAATTAAAACAAGTCAAATGTGTAAAAATAAAAAGAAATACAAAATGTGCCCAAGCAATTCTTCACCAAATTGAACGACGAAGAAAGCAAACAATCCAAAAAAACCCCAAATAAACAAAACTGACTAGCATTTGTTATTATTTCCTGTGTAATAAAAGCATGACTTACTTTTTCATCTTGAGAATTCCTGTTGCAGTTAAATTGTGCCCTAAGACACAGCACCTTATTAAGGAAAATAGTGCTGGGTCTCTAGTGGACAAGTCAAACGCGGGCCAGCAGCGCGTCCTTGCAGCAAAGGAGGTTAGGCAATGCTCGGACTGGATTAGTAACAGTGCAGCCTGTTGGTTTATGGAAGCGAGACTGCTTTGCTCTCTTCAGCCTCTGAGGCCACATCTGGATATTGTTTCAGGCTCCCTGTACAGGAATGATATTGTTACATGCGAGTGGAACCACTGGCGGTCCACCAAGTTGGTCAGGTGGCTGAAGAAGACAACATACAAGGAGATGCTGAGAGGGCTGGGCTGTTTGGGCTGTTCAGTCTGGAAAAGCAACGATCAGAGGACGCAGAGAAGATGGAGCTTGAACTCTGCTCAGGGGTGTGCAGATAGGACAAGAGGCAACGGACAAGTGGAAATGTGGGAAATTCCCTTTATATATTAGGAAAAAAAAGGGGTTAGGGCTTTTTGTTTGCTTAAACCATGAGGGTGGTTAAATACTGCAACGGGTTACCTAAAGAGGTTGTGGGATCTCTGTCCTTGGAGATGTTAAAGACTTGACTGAACATGACCCTCAGCAACCTGACCTTATTAGACACATTTGGAGGAGGTGCTTGGACTAGATGACCTATGGTGGTTCCTTCCAACTTACATTATGACTCTACTGTGCTGCTAAGGAAACATCCAAACACAATTTTCCAGCATGCTCCAATTCATTGAGGACTTAAATATGTTTTCTTTGGTCAGCAAAACTAATTATCTTCCCACAGATTTGTGTTTTGTACTAAATCTCTTCCCTCCATCATAAAAATTCCCATATCCCTTCCATCAAACACCCACTGGACAAGAGGAACAACACATACCATGGTTAGACAGGAGCTGTTTTTCTAGCTGGTATATCTATACTGACCAGAGAGCTAGCTGCTTTAAAACAGAATACAAATATTTTTTTTATTTCCACTCCCCCCACCCCAACCCCACCCTAGACAGTTACTACAATTATCTTGCCACTGCTGCTTTCATGGAATTCTGTCCACTGAATATCTTGAAGACCTCTAACCTTTTCAGAAATGCTCTTGAAGTTATTGGTTCATAAAATCCAAGTGATGGTGAAAAGACAGACAGTGCACGTAGCCTCTTAGGAAATCACGTTCAGAATTGCTGCTCGCTAATACACAAGGCAAGCAGCTTGACCTATGGCTCCACTTACTCCTTGTACTTTCTGACATCTAGTATTGACTTTGATTTAGAAGCGACCATTGTGTTTCCATACAAGAAAGAGTAAGGTGTCCAAGGGTAAGATATTTCCTTACTCTTTCTTTTGCTCCTGTCAAAGGCCAGGAATAAATCCTTAGCCAACAAGATTGGTCTTGCAAAACCAAGTTAGATGAAGAAACATGAAGAGAGTATTACCAAACACCCATTCAAACCAGATTGTGTTAAATCACCAAGTTTAAGCAAATCATTTTTCCACAGTGCAGGCAGTGATAGTCTCCAGGATTACCGTAGAACTAAACGATTCTAAGTGAGGCAGCCAATTGCAGATCAAAATGTATAGGTATGGGGGAAATTCTGTTTTCTTTAGCATATTCATGCTACTTCATACTTCTGGTTATATTTTTCTATTTTACATGTGTACATGGTACAGTTACATTGCATTCACTGGCTGGTCAGAAGTTTACTTCCGCATTTTGAAACTGCATAAAACCATTTTTATTAGGAATTGATCTCCATCAGGAAAGAGGGATACTTTCTGAGAGAAACATAAAATATCCTTTTTGCTTTTAATGCTTGTCTTACATTCCTACTGCTTCCTCTACCGTTGGTATATTACTCCAAATTACCAATTTGAAGAAGGTAATTTATTAGGCAAATATTTGCATAAGTCCCCCACACTTCACAAGATGCTCATTTAAATTTGAGACTGCCATTTCAAGGCTGAGAACTGTTCATTGAACTGGAGATTGAATCTTTCCAGACTTCTCCACTGGTCATAGAAAAGCTTTGCTTTGCTTTCCTCAGAAGAGGCAAAGAGACAGACATCGTTCATCTGGCAGCTGGTTTCCCTGTTGGCAGTATGCTGTACAGACAGTTTATCATCAGGAATAATAAAAATATTTAACTTTCATATTATAAATAAAATTGCCACTTCAGGACAAGCACTCTCCGGAATGCTTTTATTTAATAAAAGCCATAATACGAACGAAGGTAAGCACAGAAGAAAATCAGAACTAATGCAAAAGCACCAAGAGTATGTGCACCAGAAGAATCCATTAGACTTGAGCAACTGAGAATTTCCAAAAAGAAACATGAAAGAAACTGGAGAAAATGAACTAGAGAAATCCTTTTTGTATTACTGTTTATTTATTTATTATGGGATGTGTGTGTGTATGTATGTGTGTGTGAAAACCCAGATTTAATTTTTTTCTCCTTACAAGAGAAAGGAAAAAATTCCCATTTTTTTGGTAAGGAAATTGAGGAGTAATCCAGGTTAAAAATTAATATTGGCTAAATTTCTGATATAGTAGCAATTTGTCAAAAAAGATTACTTGTCCAGTAACAGTTTTCACCTGCAACAGTTTTGTTTGGTTTTGACTAATCAAGTTGTGAACCTAACAATAAACTAACTCTGAACTCTGTATATGGCATTTGGTTACAGACAGCATTACTGTAGCAGAAAAAAAGAGAATTAAATCTTAAAATTCAAAACCATTTTCTGGTTTTAAAATGTATTTGGAATTATATTAATATTTGCTGGCTACTTTTGGTTTTTTTAAATTTAATTAAAAAAGATAATAATAAATTTTAAAATGCTGTAGAAATGAAATGATTATCGAAAAGCGGGTAACAATTTACTGGAGGATGAAAATGCATCGATGTGTCAAAATTAAATCTTTGAAAACTGCGTATTTTTGTTTTGATGTAGACCAGCATACTAATATAGGTTATTGCACCTGTTTTATCCCCCCAGTATGAGCTGTTCTAATAACTTGACAGCTTAATTTCCTTTATCTTGTTGAAAAGCAACCGTGTTACGGGTTATTTGCTGAGCTTGTACTTCAGAGCATGCTCAAAATTTGTATACAGGGCCCTTATTTCTCTTGCCAGATTGCTTTTTAGTATCAAATGTACTTTTAATGCTGGTTTTATGTTTTTCAAATGTTGTAAAAGCCTGGAGAATCATCAGGGTCTTCTAATATGTTCTTATTAAAATTCTTTGGGATTGTTTTGCTGTTGAAATACATTCTGCAAGTGATCCATCAATAGAGATCTGTCCAAAACAAGAAACATTTTTTGTTTAATTTTAATTTGAACAAAACATAACTTGGGTAGTTGCTCTGGCATAGCACAGACTGAACAGAACACTAATTCTGCCACTGTGGATGTACTGGCTTTTTAGTTTCCTTCTCATTCCGCTGCCCTCTCGAATACTCTGTCAACAAAATTAATAAGTAAGTAATGTCAAGGTAGGGTAGCCTGGTGAAGGTGATCTAGAGCAGAGAAGAATCAAATGATACTATCCTTATGAGAGCCTACATCACAAAACACAAATTTATCTACTGGAACAATTGCCTAAATTATGCTTATTTTGAAGTTAATGGAATGGTACAATATACTATTCAGTGCTAAGCACTTTCAAATGCAGTGAGACTTTACTAAATGTTTGTTTCCAGTTCTAATTGCTTGCAATTTGTTTCTCTTTTCTCTCTCTCTCTCTCTCCTTTTTTTATTTTTATGGAGACCTATTTGAATTGGGTTTTACATCTTTCGTTATATTATCATTATTACATTTGTATGCAGAACTCTACATATTATAAATGCATGTAACATAGAGAAGAATACTTACACATTTTTCTATTCAGGCTACAGAAGCGTTTTGTTCAACATATCCAGCCAGTCTCTCCTGCCCTCAAGTGTAAGTAGGCAGACCGAAAAATAACTTAAGGCTTTTCCTGTGTTCATTATATGGAAGAGTCAGGTCACATCTCAACAAATTATTAGAAACTAGTTTTATTAAATAGCAGTTAAAGAGAAAAAAAAATCAGATTATTTCTTTTTAACTATTACTTAAGAAATTGATCAAACAGTAAATATCTGATCAAACAGGTTATTTCTGTTCCTAGTTATTATAATTTTACTAATTTAGAACATAGGTTCTCTAAAAGCAATGTTCACTTTAGAACTGTACCACATAAAAAACAGTATCAAGAAACCTTCTAAACAGAAATTGAAATAATTTTTAACTTTGTAATTCAGCTCTTGCTAAGCAATTTGTTGTAATCTTTGTAATCCATGATGTTAAAATACACATTTACATCATTTGAAAACAGCACATACTGTCTCCTTTGCTTCTGCTGTATGCAGGGGGATATCTAAGGTCTGCAGTGATGATCTGACCATATAAATTGTCACATCTGTGCTCCTCTTATTAATGCATTCCCATTACAGAACTCATTTTTACGGTTCTGAAATGAGCCTTAAGAACTTACTGAAAGTAAAAACTCAAAAAGAAAGTAGTCTAGACCCAGATTTTTTTGTTTATATTTTATCTTGGTACTCTGAAAAAAAAAAAAAAAAACAACAAACTTTGCTTTTTTTTTTTTTATTTTGGAAAAAGGAAATGCATGCTTAAACAACGCAACCACACTCCCTAATATAACATTATTGAAAGTAATAAATAGCTAGAGTAATAAATAGCTAGTTTTAAGGTTTAGAAAATAGAAGTGTTCTTGGATACACCAATAAGTAATTTCATTCTCTAAGAATGAAGAACAAAGGTGGTAGCAAACCTCTGCCTCTCAAGATGCAATGTCTTCCTGTCCCTATGACTGAATATGTGTCATTCTCCTCTACTACTCTCAAGCTTCTACAGCCACAGCTTCCCGCCTTTCTATGATTTTCATGCTGAAGCTTAAGGCGTAGAGGTAAGAGGCAAGAGGCAAAGATGAGATGAAAAAGGGATTCTGTGAGAGGAGGAGGGAAAGGGAAACCTTTTGGGTTGAAATATATTCTTGGCTGTAGCATTCGGAACAAGCTTTTTTACTATTGTTCCTCTGGTTATCTACATACCATTTTTCCTTCTTTTTGGTGTTCTACCCCAATATGGACGAACGGTGTCCCCCCTAGAACTCAACTCTCAAGGGAAGACAGACAAAGAGTATCCAGGCCCACAGTTTAACATAGTAAGATGCATCTTGCAGTAGAGATAACATTGGGAACAACTCTCTGAAGAGAAAGAGTTCATTTGTTTTGTTGGGACTTGCTTGTTTTGGGTTTGGTTGGTTTTGGTTGTTTTTTTTTGTTTGTTCGTTTGTTTTTTGTTTTGTTTTGTGTTTTTTTTTTCCCATCTAAGCATTGAAATTTGAAGTTTCTCAAACTTATATACATACACAATTAATATACACACACGATATATATATACCTATAGCCACCATTTCTAATACTGAAAAGATCAATAACTACTAATGAAGAAAATGGAAGTGATAGCTCTTCAGATCTTCAGAGCAGTGACTTAAAGTTTTCAATAAGAATACAAAGGAGTAATATGATCACATGTTTTAACATTTATTTAAAAGAAGAAAGGAGCAGGCGTAACGTTATTTGAAACAGACACTTTTACGTGGCTATACCTCTGTTTAATATAATTTCCATCGGGTAAATTTTCCACATCTTGCACTAGCAGCAGTAACACCTAGTTGGAAGCAACTCAGTATCAAGCTACGGATAGGTTGCTGCTAACAAGATGCCCAATACATGAAGTTTCTCACGTATGTTGCTAGATTTTCTCGTAATAAAGATATGCTTCTCCTAAAATCTAAAACAAGTATTAGTCAGTATGGAGTCAAAATACTGTATTTTAAAATTATTTTTCCAGAGACATTATAGATTATGTAAAACTGTGTCTTCCACCACCTCTGCTGCAGTTCTCATTTTCTCCCTCATGAGCTGCCCAATATCTGGCAGCTCATGCCAATCCTCTGCCCTGCAGCTCAGAAAGCTGCTCTAGTTCAAAAGCATAGAGAGAGCCCAACACAGTGGCTCTGGGGGAAAAAAAGGAAGGTAAATGGCTGTGCATCAGATACAGTCATCAGTTTTTTGTATGACTTTTTTTCCCTAACCTCCAGTATTCGAACAAAACATCATCACCAATTTGGCATATGAGCCTAAAAGAACATGTAGCAGAGATCTGCTGTGAGACCAGTGGAAAGGGCCAGGAAGTTAATCCAACACAAATACCAGCTCATCAAATAACATGCTGTGGGTTCTTGCTTCCTTTGTTTCACAGAATGTATCAAGTGAAGCAAAAAAATTTAAAATAACTTTTATTTTGCCATTTCAGTTCCCATCTAAAATCTCTCTCCCCCTCTCCAAACTGTTCTTACTTCAGATGCAGCTTTAATTACAGTGCAACCATTGGCACTTCTTCCATAATCACAGTACTGTTGCAGTGGTATAAACAGCCCAAATGTCAGAAGGCTTGAGGAGATTTTGGTCAACACCTGCCAAAGAACATTAGAAGCCGCAGTGGAAATTGTGCAAAACCATACTGCCTATTTCACATCCCACCTAGGTAGCTTCCAATACACTGAGCAACATGGATTTTAAAAGAAATATATATATATATATGAGTTAGTATATAAGTTATCTCTTTAATAATACAATACTGACTGCCAGCTTTTGTGATCTGTCTGATAGAATTGATTGATCGAATGCTGAAAAAGATAATGTATACTTTTAAGCATCCGTAAAATAAATCAGGCAATCCTTTTCTCATCAGCAACCTGTTACCTTCAGCTTTTACAACAGGAACACATGCTTACATGAATCAGAATAGAAACCAACTAATTCAGTATGAGACAAGAGTTTTTGTATAAACCAAATTCATTTTCCAAAACACTCAAGATTCACTTCCTCTAATTACTGAGAGTTCTTTTCATACCTTTAGAACCAACATATCAGCTGAAGACATTTATGTCTTACGTGTAAGTGAAGGCTTTGGCATATTAGTTACACTGACACCTGAAATGAATGCTGCTTCTAACAAGACACCTGCACTTACATTTCATCTGCTCTCTAAACTTTACTTCATCAGATAGGAGCTGAAACTGACTGTACTTAGGAGATGTGAATTTATTTACCACTCAGGCTTCCTACTGATATGTTCATCTAAATTTAAACTAACTTCAGTATGGATAAGCAGGACTCATTAGTATTTTTAAAACTTCTTTGTCTAGCTTTGCTGTAGAAGACTTCTCAAACCACCCCAAAAAATCACAGTTGAGGCAAACAAATAAAGATTAGAAAAAGAAAAAAAGATTAAAAAAGAAAAGCACAAACTCAGCTAATGCTAAAGGATTTCCACTGAAGAAAAAGATATTATTAACTTTCCTGGATTTACATTTAGGGATTTAAAAATACTACAGCAAAAGGTGGTTTTTCCTAGTGAACGATCCCCAGCCTCTCTCATTTCTGCCTGTGTATCCTCTTAACATATTAAAAGGACATGGAAATTTTACATGAATTTGACTTCTGACTTTCACAGTAATGGCATGGAAACAGCAGCAATAGTCACAGCATTGCTCCCTGATAGCAAATATGAAATATTTGCAGATCTTGGAAGCTACTCCTTGTAAACATGTGCAATGGCCACGCTAGATAGCTAGCAGCCTTCCCCTAGAAGGCTGAGACTGACTATCATGATCTTATCTTGATCGAGAGACTTCCAGATTGAGGGTGAGCCAGATCTCTGGCAGTTTCTGCACACTCTTTAACCGGAATAACCCCCTTTCCCTTGCCAGCAGGCACTGTGCTACACTTCTTGCAGCTGTCTTATCTATTCCAGATTATAAGAAGCCTTTTCATGAGTTAGGCAGGGTAGCAATTTGGAAGCTTTCTCAAAAGCTTGAACTTGTAGACCCTCTAAACAGGGCTTAATGTTTATAAACGACACGTCTGAGTAACTCAAAGCCTCTGGAAGAAGCTTTCCGATCTTTTTGTTAGAGAGACAGTTGCTTTTTGGTGTCTGGCTACAGGAAAGGGAGCAATTGACTTCACAATCTGGAATGCTTATGAAAGGGGTTTGTAGCACAGGACAAAAGCCTCAAATATATGATTTTCTTTTAAATATGAACTCCCAATATTTTTTTTGTCACTGTTGCTTAGTTATTACCTTCAATAATACTTTAAAATAGAAGACACAACACTTCATATTAAAACTGTCACTGAATTCAGCGTTGTACTCTGCGAACCACTGATCTTTGGGCATCTAACTTTGGATTTTTTATTTATTTATTTATTTTAAAATTAATTATTTAAAAACAAGTTTTATTTGCACATTATCAACAAGAAAAAAAATGGTAAAGCAGGGCCTGGGTCAAGCCTCATTTCTGTGAGCAAATTATTACAGCTGCTGGTATTTTCCTTTGATAAAAACTAAAATGCCCTTTTCCAAGTTCAAATCAACCTTTTAGTATACAGGTCATTGGAATTGTAGACTGGTATGAATCAATCAGCATAGTAACATCCATGCAGTGTGGTGCTGAGGTAACAAAGTCTATTTGTCTTGTTTTCGATCGACATCATGTCACTTAGGACTTTTTGGACAGGAGATAAACAAATACCTGCCTTTACAGTGCCCATATAAACTCATGAGCCACCACATCAAATGCCATCAATCTGCCACATGTCCCAGTAAGGAACCAATTCACTAACATTCTGGTCCTCTGGCTTTAAAAAAAATGAATAAAAAACTCAACAAACCTAGAACTCTTCTATTTTGCTTATTATACCATATTTTTAATTAGTATTTTATAATATCTGTGCTAGGAAAAATGCAATGATGAGTGATGATATTAATGAAAACTGAGCTCAGCAAGAAAAAATCATTAGTATTACATAATATATTATAAAGGCTTAGCCTTCATTTGCCAACTTTCAGTCTGCAGTGCGCATTAGAATTTTAGCTGGTAGTTTTGACTAGGTATCGAGAGTACATAATTTGAAAAAGACCCAGATAAAATAGTTTGTTCACTGCTAAAGGATTTCTTCTATTTGTCAGTATGAGAGAATATGGTTTCCAGGACTCCTGTGCTCCAACCTATGTACATGAAACATTGAGTATCTTCTACCAAACTGTACTATTACTAATATTTCATAGTTTCTAACTGTTAGTGCTAGAGGCTTCGTCTATACCACATCATGCATATTTTGCTCAAATGTCTGTCATTTCTAATGCTGAATCTGCTCTTGCAAATCATCTTCCTCTTTTTCCCACCTTTGTGTGTACTGGGTACTAAATCATCTTTTTAAAAGCAATTTAGGAAATTAATTGTCACTGTTTGGTTATTTGAGAGGTATCTCTTTATTTAAGCCCTTCCTGACAGATGGTGACTAAGCTGAACTAAACCAGTTCAGTGGCTGACCAGTTATAGTCTACACAGGAATTAAGTAATTAGAAAAACAAACAAAAGACCCTGTGGTGAGCTAGTCACAGCAATGACACAGGCTTCTGTGGTTTGCCCAGGAACAATGAGGAAGAAACAAAGGGAACAGCTTACTTTGATCATGGAAGTTCCCCTGTGTCATTTTGTGCGTTTTCTGTTTGAGTAATGGAACTGGTTCCAGCAGAATTTTGTAAACTTCATCTGTCCTTTCTTGCCTGGACAGACAGGCCTGCAGCTTACGGCCATCAATGGCACTGAAATTCTGTTTATGGCATCCTGTTTTCTATGATGCTTTCTTTACCAAAGCCATTGTTGAAAAAGAGCAAGTCTATAAAACCCCACATTGGTGTATCATAGTCTCACTTCTTTTCCTTCTCCTTCTGTAAACTATTTGATCTAAATTTAGTATTTGGATTTGACATAGTCACTTTCAATCCAATTATTAGAGAGCAATTACAAAGTGTAGTTTACTGTTTTCTACAAAAGAAGGATAATACTTTAAAGAGGGTTCATTACACAGTGCCTAGGGTTACCTCTGAGGAGAGGACATCGAAGGCAGAAGGTAGACAGAGATTATAGAAAGAATGAGATAGCTGTGGATTGGTCTAAATGGCTACAACAGGGCTGCACTTCTGAAAGATTTACAAAAGATACACTCACCACAACAAAAGGGTCCTGTAATTGTATTCTCCAGCATTTAGCAATTTTAACTCACAATAGGATACCGTCACAGAAAGTGGTCATATCCAATATATCGCAAGAGATATTAAAAATAAAAATCCCTTGTTTGTGTGTTTGCATGCATACGTGGATGCTTGTTAGGTTTGAGGTATTTTCAACAGAGAAAGGGAGAAAGGCACATCCTAAGCTTATAACATGCCTTCAAAATTCTACTACTTACCAAAGGGCATGACCCATTTCTCTGTATCTATTTTACTTATCTTCAGTACTCCAGGTGTCTTATCAATTGCTTTAGGCTTTCTATATCACCTGGTATACTATTCCTGGTATATTTTTTTGAAAATAAGGTTTAGATGATTTCCTCTTCTTTTTTGTAAGCTAAATCCAGAACTGCTGCAGTAGTTGATGAACATCTTTTTGAATAACTAAAAATGTCCATGGAAGTAAATCTACTGACTATTTAAATGAAATGAGAAAATTAATTTTAAAGATGTTTTAAAAATACAAAATTATCTCTAGCAGATTTACAGTACCAACTATCAGAAGCTTTATAAACATGCTCTAACTCAGCTTGTAAGTTTGGAGCAAGAACTGAAAGAGGAAAATAGAAGGTTAAGTTCATTAACACAGTAACATTTTTTCTGCTTTTGTTTGGCTTTTCTTGAACTGCTTCTGAATGGAAAGGTTTAAAGGTAATCCTGAGTAATTCTGCTACTTATTTACTTGAAGAACAAGCAAAATATTGCCCGTAGTAGTATGACTGTCCTGTTATACGTATAACTATCTCCACATAAAATTACTGAGATTATTTCTAGATACTGCATCATTCATTCTTGCCTCAGAATCAGTCTGTGGTGCAGTGTAACAAGCCACCCTAGCCCAGATTCACTTAATTAATTCCAGTGCCAATAGCCATCTCCTTTAAGCAGCACAGACCTCAGCACTGGATGAATTCAGCCCTCTTCTTGCCAGTGCAAGTCAGCCCAGTCTGAACGTTTTCTGCTATAGCTACATGAATATTTGTACTCAAATAGCTTAAGACTACAGGATGACCATACTTTAAATATCTTATGGGCACCCTTTTATTTGGTGCCCATACACATTTCTGACCTCAGCTTTCAATGAAGCTACTTCACAGCATTAGATGACTAATTAACTGCATTCAGATAAACCTCAAATTCCAAAATATTCAAGTTAGGAAATTTCAAAAAGCAACTAAAGCACTTGTATGCTTATTACATGTTTCATGGCTCACCTAACCAAGTTTCAAAATGGACTGAGACTGATGTTTGCAGACTAATGTATTCAGTAAGGCTTATACAATATTTGTATTACTCCATCTGAACAGACAACCTTCCCCTGCTACACTGTGTGTTTTTGTGCTGAAACATTAAGAGCAGTTAGAAAGTATTTCTACTTTTGTATGAATAGTTATTGTACTTATTTAAGAACAATAACCAGTACAATTTTTAAACAGCCTGCAAAATAAATGCATTTTAGAAATTGGTGAATTACGAAGTAAAAAGCAAAAAGTTAACTGTCAGCTTTAGGATCTCTAAATATACAGTAAGGTAGACTGGGAAATTATTGTCAATATTGAGGCTATATTAGATAGGTAAAGGAATTCAGTTTCATGAGTTCCGAAGCTTTAGCTTGCTAGAGTTTTTAAATATTAAAGTTTCTTTACACTTTAGCATGGTTTAACAGGTTTTTAAATTACTTGAGTAGTATAAAAACCCTGAAAGAACAAAAATAAAGCTACAGTGCTCCCACAAGCCCTTTATGAAACTCAGAGAGGGAGTGCATTGTTTTTAAAACAAGGAATTCTTTGGTCCCAGTCTGACTTCAACCTCAGCTTTCTGTAGCATGCTTCACTCACCATACATGCAGAATGCACTTTAATTTCATCCTTGGGTTGTACACACATATTCTTGGTATTTTTAGTAGCACTTTAAAAGTATAAAATCTATTCCCTATGCCCTCATCAATTTGAAATTACCATTTTAAGGCTGATTAAATAAGGATTAGTGCCAACGTTCCACTTATTAGTCTGTGTCTTCAGCTGGAACTGATGATGTAGTATTTGTCAATAACTAGTTCACAGCCTTAAACTCCACAAAAAGAAACCTCTGCAAGACAGTCCATCTGTCAGAAGATTTTGTAGCAGGTTCTCATGTAGAAGAAAACCATCTATTATAGGATGATACAAGCTTAAAGTGGCATGTATCACAGCTGTTTGATTACTACCAGGAAGATGACTTGCACCCCCCTTACAGCCCTGTATCAGAATCCAACATTGATGGATTGCATTTCCCTTGCTTTAGCATGATGATGGATTACCTCAGCAGTATGTGTAAGAAAGGTAAAGTCTGGTCCAAAATTAGCATCAGGACTAAAACATTCTGGACTAAGTTGTGATTTCTGGCAGATCTGAATAGTCAGGAAAACATCTTGAAGACCTTTCAAAAGTCTAAAGGATGAGATTTTGTAGCAGGTTCTCATGAAGAAGAAAACCATCTATTATAGGATGATACAAGCTTAAAGTGGCATGTATCACAGCTGTTTGATTACTACCAGGAAGACTACATTCTGGGAATTCTCCAAAGAGATGCAGACCCTGACTACACACCCACCTGGAAGACACGGATCAGAAATTGAGTGAGTTTGTCCAGCAGGTCTGAATTCAAACACGCTCTACTGTCCAGAAACCCCATTTCAATCACTTGATAGAAACAGTATGTTCCAACTAACAAAACGTCATAGTATGAACTGAGATCTAAGTTACCCTGTTGGTCTACTAAGTGAAAAACAAAAGTATCAAATCCAAGTTGTTAATTCAGTGTCAAAACAGAGTAAAAGAGGAACAACCAAGAAAACCTCTGATGATTTAAATCTTGGACTGAAACAACCTGTTTCACCAAAAAACTTGGCAATTATTATTACTTCACATATAATTACCACTACTACAGTATGTTCCTTAAACAAATTGTGCCTGCAGCATAATTTGAAGCATTTTGAGGTTCCTGGTGCGATGGGCCTACATGAGCTGTAGCAATACAGAAAACTTTGCCTGGACTCCGTTCACATAGCACTTGCACGTCACTGAGCACAACTAGTAAATTTAAAAACTTCTCTACATTATATTACATGATACTTTCTGTTGTAATTTTTCATAATATTTTGAAGGACTTATCAAGATAACTACATTATGAGGTAAGGTTCAAAGAGCAGGGAACATAAATTAAAATGATTTTAAATACCCAGATTTTATTGAAATCCCCAGCTGTACTCAGTTAAACAAATTTACCTTTCTGTCTAGAGCAGATGTATGCCTATGTTTTAATAAAAGCCTAAATTGAAAACCTTTATTTGTAATTGCTTTTAAATTTTAAGTTTCAGTTCATACAAAGCCACTGAAATGATAGGGTTGAGAAGTGTCCTATGGACAGTTTAACTTGGTGGGTGCTGGAACAGAGAGGATTGTTTTATGTAAGCTGAGTTCCAGCTTCAGGTTATACTTTACTAGCATTAACATCCAAATTAATTAACAGACTTCTCTATATATAGGTGTGTGAATATGGAACTAGAGGAATTTTAGTAACAAGTTCATGAGCCCTTTGACTGAGGAACAATTTCATATGCAAGAGGCACTTAAGCAATTTTTAAAAGTGCAGAAGTAACATGACTTCAATAGTCATTGGGTCCCAATCTTCACCAAATCCTGAACAACCATGCTAAGGCACTAACACTATGTTGGAAATATATTTTTCACAGCTAGGGCAAGACAGCAGCAGGAGTCTCCTACAGCCAGGAGTCATCTCCATGTCTAAAAGGTAACACATTACTATGATCTGCAGGCCAGGTAACACTATGTATGAAGGAGAAATCCTAAAAGCATTATAATCCTCCTATTAATTGGTTTAATACAGATAAACATATATTGTAGAGATGGCATGGCAAAGGAAAGAAGCGTGCCATCTAGCTCACCTAATTTTAGGTGTCTTGCTCAGACAGCTAAAGACCCCCCTTTATAGAGTCCATGGAGAAAACCCAGCATTTCTCTTTCACCCATCTGGCTGATTTTAGGCCCCTACTCAATATTTGTTTCTTTCCATTGAATATGAAGGGATGGATAGTCTAGACAACTATATTAGCTGGCATACACATGACCTACAGGAGGAAGTAAGAAGTAGTACTGACAAGCGACTTGCTTTCATCCATATTACATATGCTTAAATATGACACTACTTAACTAGGCAGCACTTGACTACATACATGGTGGTTTTGATTTAACATCTAACTATATTGGTGGGACAAAAACTAAAATATGGTGGAATTTGGACATTTAATCTAGAAATCGTTTTTTTTAACAGAATTGTCATTGGTGAACATTTATAAAAAGGCACAATAATATAAACATTTCCTCCATCTCTTCTGCAACACCACATAGTCTTACCACACAGTCTGCAAATTGCAGCATTCCTCAAGTTGTAAACCAATTGTTTGGATGTTATAATTTACTGACTTAAGCACAGTATAAGACCTTTTCTGATCCAGATGCCTCTAAAAAAAATGGGTGCTACAACCTGCATGGAATATGAATACTCAGTTCTGAAGAGGGGAAATGCACTTGCTAATTGATAGGTGTTTACTTAAACTCACATCTTCATTTGTATCTAATCTCAGATTCAGAAGAGCTACCAAATAAAAAGGGTAGTTGCCTATATCCAGTATGCTGCTAAACGCCTTTTCAGCATTTTAAAAAGTCTGAATAGAAGAGCTAATACTTACAAATCGTCTACTATCTTGCATACTCCTGTGATATAGGTTATAATAGTCCTGGGCTGCTGAAGTCTCCCAAAATGCATCCAGGTATGAAAACCTGTTCTGAAAAAGCTTTAACATAACTAAGCAGCCTATGTCCCATTAAGTAGAAGGAAGAATAATGTAAGAAGTAAAAAAAAATAATGGACATTTGAATTGTTCCAATACATGATAAAAGAAAAAGGGCAATGAGGACATTACTACTGAGAAGTGACATAACTGAGTCCAAGAAAGTACTTTACCATCTATTAGGGTTTTCAAATCCAAACAGAACTTAAACTCAGTAATCATAACAAGTAGCTTTGTAAATACCAGACCTAATCAAGCCTGCTTTTCTATGCATTATGTTCTAGAACTCCAAACAACCAGACAGTATTTTTTTTTATGCTCAGATCAGACATTTTGCACTGCTTCTCTTCCTCTGTAACAGTAGAGGTAACAGCTTCACAAATGATAGAAAAGCAAATTTCAACAAGTCAGCTGACTTGCACTTTCACTTTTTTTCCTCTTTCACTTAAGTGTCACAAGTCTTCTGGTAAAACCAACTCAGTCTGGGTACCAGGTCCAACTCTCCAATGCCCGCCTGCCACTGTGCACGTTTTTCAGGATTGTGCTGTGGAGGCATGCTTACTCCAGCTGTTTGGTGGACAGACAGGTGAAGATCAACAGATTTGCGACAGCAGCAAGAATCAGACAAAATTGTCTTTCTAGGTTCTTCTTTCCCTCCCTCTCATTTCCCTTCCTTTGGCTTAGTCAGCCATCTGGGCAAGACACACTAGACCTGCTAGATGGCACAGAGCTCTTCATGGTAGAATACCAGGTAGCTCACACCATGCTCCCTCTCCTGCCCCAGTCAGGAATCAGCTGGTTTAATTTACAGTAAAAGCAAGGTGGTTAAAGAGCAGATGCTTGTGCAAATAACATGAAGCACCTGACAAACCATAACGTTGGGGTTCTTTTTTATGTTTCCTTAGTTACAATTCTGATATGAGACGGAAAGCCAACCCTGACAAATCTGCATGCATTTCATCAAACAGGCAACAAATATCAAATTTCAGGGTTTTTTCAGCACCAGAATAAAACTTAATCAACACAGTATTTAGGATAATTTTCCTAGAGAAATTTGATATTTGAAAGGGCTCCTCTTGCAGTGATATTTGTCTTATACTTCGTGGAAAACAGTGACTATGCTAGCATATGCTTACTGCTGAAATCAAAATGTTCTGGGCATGTTTAATGGGGCAGCCCATATTAATTTTCCAGAAACAATGTCTTAGTTAATTTGGCTACATTCATACCAGTGATAATTCTAACAAAGGAAAAGTTCACAGACACTCTCCCTGAAATTGGAAGAAGCCACAAGTGTTAAGCACTACAACAGGATTTTTCAACATGCATAGCCAGCAAAAGTTACAGTTATTAAAGGATGGTGAACGTGAACTTAAAGTGTATCTCAACAGGCATCTGATATATTAGAGGTTGAAATCTTGATTTCATCCCATAAGGATATTTTTGAAAAAGAAAAACAGAATAATTTGCTTTAAAATACATCTCGCTTACATACATTTGTACTTTAATTTCCAGAAAAGATAAAAACAAACCTTGGAACCTTATTTACACTTTCCTCACTTCTATTTGACCATTTTATTTCCGTATCTTCTTACCCTCAGAAACTAAACCAGATGCTTTCAGAATCCATCAATGCTTCATGCTTCAATAACCTTTCCAGTATTTTTCCATACATTTATTACTTTGTGTAAAAATGTTTCACTCAACTCTATTTTTCTCAACCTTTCCTAATCTGTTTTGATCCCCCCCCCCTTTTCTTTTTTCTTCCTACAAGAATAGAGTTCATTTAACATTAGCCATCCTCCCCTAAATATATAGTTTGCTAAAATTACTTTAAAATATATTAATCTTTTTCAGTCAAAATAAGCCTCTTAATCTTTCTTCATAAAGTAAATCTTTGAAGCCTGGTATTATTTTTATTTCTTCTCTTTGACCACTGAAGAGAAATGATCTAAGAATCAGTACTGAAAATTTAGCCTGGGATTCGGTCTGAATTATTTCTTCCAAAAGTAAGAATGCTATCTTTTGAATGTGGATAATGCTCAAGAGCATGACACACATACACCCCCACACACCCAGTCACAGTGCTATGTTCTTTATATTGATTTTGCATTGTACCAGGCAGGCAGAGAGAGAAAAAACATTGCCATTTTCTTCAAAACTGCTATAACCCATTACCTCTCATTTAACTATGTCATAGGTATGAAAAAATTAATAAAGGATATTCAGTAAAATTGTCCCTGTATCACCCTGCCAAAAATACTATTTTATTCTTATGAGTACCTTCATTTTCAGCACTCTTTTCAGCTTTATTTCATCTTCAAGGAAGTTTCTGTAACCCAAGTATCTTCTAAAAAATTTAAAGATTACTATTTGAAAAGTCATAATGCAATTCGGTTAATCTAGAAGCAGCTCTAACATGACACATTTCCCCTGAAGCTTTAATTTGATGACATCGAATTAGAAGTTCCAGTTGAGAAACAGTTAACAGCAAAGGAGCTGTGTTTATATGCATGTTAGTACAACAGGTCTTTGATCGTGATCAAGCCCGTGGGCACTACCACTATATAAATATTAAATTGCATCCACAAATCACATAAACAGGCAGTTGCTAAGCAAAGTATTCAAAAAGAAGAAATGCCAGACTCAAGGCAGCCTGTAAAATCCAGGGTTTTTATATTATGATACAATTCCCAATTAAACAGTAAAATATTACCTTTCACTACCAGGACTCCTGCATATTGCAGTAAATTGATTTCTGCCATATTCCACTGATGTATTTAAGGACTTCACAAACACCAAAAATCTATTTTCAAATTCTCTTTATGGAATTAAAGATTATTCTTGAATACAGTCCTGTTCAAAGTCTTGGTGTCTGGCAGCCAGGTGGAGCAACTGTAGGGAAATTCACTTTAATGCAACACTCTCAAGCTAGACCTAGTCAGTACTGAAAGCCTCCTTCATGAGCCACGGCCGTCACAACTAGAAATCCTCCAAGTCAGTGCTTATAAGACACCTGCATGATTAACTGCTTCTATATGTTGATTACCTCATTTTGCCTTCATTCATTCTCTATCTCATTATTTAATTGCAATGTCATGGATGATTTGGTCTTGTTTTAAATCAAATACCAGAAAACAAAATAATTTCAAGCACAGAGCATTCAAAAAAAAGTCTTACTGCAGAGCTTTCTTGAAGTTATATACTGGATGGTGAAAAAGTACTGTATCGGTCACAACAGATATGAACAGATTCATACAAATTCAAAGCAACTCAGTTTCCAAGGATTTTGAAATGTTTTAAATTTGTACTCAATTCACTCTTCAAGAGCCACCTATAGAGACAATATACCACCCTTTTAACCAAAGTTAAAAGTTGAAAGAAGCATAAACACACACCACTAGTTCCACTACACCATATATTGTAATCAATATCACTTTAGCACTTAACTGTGCTTCAGTCATATTTCCATTTGCAATGTAGCTGTTGCTACATTGACAAAACACCAATACCAAACAAACAGGCAGTACCACCTACTGCTGTACTTCAGTTTGTTTGATAGTTTTTCTTTTTTTTTAGTATTAATTTCTAAAACAGGTTGTAACACGTGAAAGTGGTCTTACATTATGTTAAATAAACTGCTTTTATTTTCACTTTTGCTTTTATCTCACAAAGAAAAATGTACATATATGGGTACATTGCAATAAATCAATTACTGTTGGGAAGTAGCCAACAATTTTAAACTGAATGGAGGTAAATTCCATAAAGGGGATTAGATGAATGGATTTTGGGGTATTGATAGCTCTTTCCCATCTGCTAAAAGAGTTATGGATTCACACATTTTAAATAAATGAAAATAAATAAATAAAATAGCATTGCTTTTCAATGCGTAATGAACTTACTGAAAAATACTTTTATCTTCCATTAGCTTAGATCTTCTCCATAATGCCTCCGGTTTTTAAACAGAATCAGAGGAATTTCAGTTGTGCGACTGAAGGTGTTATTGCTCCCAGCTATCTTGCAGAAAACTTGGAGGGACATGACTATATCAACTGAGGAGGCATCAGAAGTGGATGTGAATCTGCTTCCCAAAGCCCCATTCTTAAGGTACATTACTCTGTATTAGGCAGTATGCTCCCCTGCAGCAGTAACCCCCAGGAAACAGGTAGCTGCTAGCAGTGGATGGTGGCATTTCACATCAACACTGCTAAAGCCATCAGAATAGACCAGTTAGGATCTTTAGTCATGGTATCAACAATGACACTGAGCTAAGTTAACTTCCTGTGATCAAAGAAAGCAGGGTCAGGACCTAGTGACCCTGTGCTAGACATGGAGAGTCTGGGGTCTATGCTTGGGTCAGACGATAACCTCCAACACAGCTACAGACAGGGAGCCTTACTTGATATTTGTTTTCTTCTCTGTCCCTCAGTCTTTCTAGTTTAGATGGGTTCAAAAATAGAACAGTTATTGTTGTCAAAAACATTTGATTAAAATGTTTAGTTAAGAAAAATGAACCACTGTTAAATAGGGCAAAACTAGTAGAGTTTATGTGGTGGGGAGTTGCTCAAGGAGGCCAGAAATCACTTCATGCCAGTCGCAGCCAGCTCCAGCACTGGCAGAAACACACCAATGTGTCCAGCAGTGCTGGCCACAGCACCCCAGCACTCACATGTGCGAATGACAGTGGCTGCCACGGTGGCAGGAGACACATGGAAAGAGGGTTTAGAGAAAAAGAAAACAAAAACATGAGTAGACATTCTGAAAGAAACTCCAGGAGACACACAGAGGAAAAAAACTTCAGTTAATGGTGATGCTTGGGGATATCTAACAGGTTCCCAGGGTACACAAGAGAACAAGAGACTCCAGAAGAGAGAAAGCGAAGGTAGATACCAAGGGGACCCTGGAGTCCTGCATTCAGTCCGAGCACATTGTCACAGAAATCCTTATATTGACACATCCAGCTTCTCTCTCAGACCACCACCTCTCCTGCAAGGCACAGAAATCCTTTAACTTGTAAAAGTGAGCATGTGTGATTAAAGTGTTCAGGCATCATTTTCCAGAATTATTAATCGTGGTCTTAAACCACAACAGCAGCATACACCTCAAAATACATGGAAGTTCATCTTTTAGTATTGGTCAGATTATTTCTAGAGACATAGGTTTTCACTGCCATCCTCAACACAAAATGAGGAGATGTAACTGCTCCCATTTGAATTAGTTACTCTGTCTTGAAAAACACCTTTACCTGTATGGTAAATGCAGGGTTTCCATACTGAAAAGGCCTTTGCTCTGACACAATGATCATTCTGATGTCTTATGGGCTTGGGGTTTAATTCAGATACAAACATCTGGCAAGTTTCAGTTTTCTCATGACAGATCCTGCTGGCACTGTCATGCAGCTAACATGGGTGTATTCCCTCTAGATTTCAAGTTGTCTCTGGAGATCGGTGTGCTTGTATGCTTCACTGTTTAATATTATTACCTAGTGAGACTGGCTATGTAGACTGAGTTTGTAGAACCAAAATGTGAATGTAATCCCTACCTGAAGCATGAACTCCCTATATACTGTATTCATTCAAAGAAAAAAGTTCTAAATTTTTCTCCCAGAAATTCTTGTATTTGAAGACCTAATTGGAAGAAACAGCATCCTTCCTAAATACTTATGGGTGACACACTAAAGAAGATTGATTTTAAACATTGCTCGGGGTTATCTCCTTTCAAACAGGAGCCAGGCCCAATGCTGTTGTGGCAGTGACTGAGTCCTAGACTCAGAGGAAAGTTTCCCATCACATCGAGGCCTGAAGGAAATAAGGAAACATTTGAGAGTCCATGAAGAATATCCCTTACATAAGCTGATCCCTGTATCTTATTTCTCGGAACAAACCTGCCTGAGCCCAGCTTCTGTCCCTGGGATAGGGAAATTGGGAGCAGACTCTTCTCTACTATCACACATTCTCTGCTTCCTGTGGACCACAAGTCTTGCTGTAGCACAAACTGGATACAGAATATAGGAAGTGCCAAAGAAGCCAAAATTCTCCCCTTCCTCAATTCCTGACTATGCAGACTGGCACAGAGCGCAGGGGCACTGGTTTGTCTTTATCTACTTACGCTGCCTTTGAGGTATATTCCTTTTCGGGGAGGTGGTGGTGACAACAGAGGGGACAAAACAAAACAAAAAAGCAAAACCAAACAAAAAACTTCGACAAATTAAACAAGTCAAAACCCACAGCACGCATTCCCCACAATGAAGTATGTTGAGTATTTTAAGTTAAGAGGGAGAGAAAGAGGGAAGAGAGAATGGAAAGTCAAGACTGAAAAAGAAAAATGGTAGGAAGAGTATGTAAATACAAACTATTAAAAGTTCAGAAATGCAACGGGAAGGACAAAACTTAGATTTTAGCTGACAGCAGGATTGGTTCCCCAACTCCATCAGGGCTGTGAAAGTAAACCCCCTAGAACATCTGAAATAGGTCCAGCCAACCACCAAGACAGTTTTCTGGCATTTGAAAAAGCAGCAGATGGAGAAAGGGCAACATCTTTCAAAACTCAGGATAAGCCTCTCAAGTCAAGAAGAGTTCATAGCTGACTTGGGCAAGGCCAGGCTTACACCCTTTGTTTTGAGCTTCCTCTGCTAACTGCTCACTAAAAACACAAAAAAGATCACTGCAAATCTTACAAAAGTGGTTTTTATCTAGATAAAGTGAGAAAATACCCTAGCAAGCAAGTTACTTCATTCAGGCATAATTTCCCAGAACATACCTGATGCATAAAATCTTGCTTAGATATTTACCTGTTTACAAGAAGTTGCTCATTATTAGGATGCATAATTTGATTAGAATAAAATTTCGTATATACCTGCCTCTGGGTGGGTCCTATGCAACTATTTCAGTTCAGATGAGCAGCACTTTCTTACAATAAATCTGATCATTCCCAGTTATAATGCTTCAGTTAACATCTTGCATCAGTCTTGAAAGGCACAAATAGATTTGTTGAAGGTATAACTAAGCTAGATGTCCTCCAAGAACACCTCTAAGGCTCTCCAACCTCTGGCAGGTGCTCCAGCCCACAAGACAAATGCTAACACAAAACCAAGCTTTCAAAAAGGCACACAACATGGGCGTTGCATCCTCAGCACCAGCTGTTCCAATCTAGAGCTCTCTTCCTCTAATAGTACAGTACTTTCTAATGCAGAGATGGCCTTTGATTTCAAAGCAATAATATGCATATATTTTTAGTGTGGTCCTTCCTACTTGGTGCTAGAGAAAAACTTTCCGATTTCCACCTCCTCATTTAAAACACGTTCCCTGTACAGCAGAGCTATTAATGTACGTGGTACTGGAAAAACAGAGACATCGACTTTGTGATCACCAAAGGAAGACCCATTTCACCGATTCACCCATTAAACCAGAACATTATCCAGAAGGAACTTGCTCACAAAACTAATTCACCTTCGATTATATTAAAAAGACTGGGTTTAAATTTATATTCGGGCACTTTTCTCATAATACATTCCAGAGAATTTAATTGCTAAATGTGACGTAGGACAAGGTGTTTAAAGGCTGTACCACCAGCATGAAAAATATGAATACAAAACAAGATTATTTAAATCCATTTGGATGCAGGTTTAGGAAATTGTGGAGTATCTTACATTCTGACATCCCCTCCAATTGCAGCTAAGTGACTGTTTTTACCTATTTATGCCAGTTACAACTTCAGAAAATTTTCCCCTTTTCCTCCAGAAAAATCCATTCATTACCAGCTGGTTCCCAGTGACAACATTCCTGCTCCTGAACTAATTCCTATTTAAAAAATGTTCCAACTTCTGTTGTCTGGCATCCAAAACTGACATTCTGTATGTTCTGATGAGCATGAATCATTTTGTGCACATCATTACGCTAAAACCATTATGCTGAAATTTTTAATTTTCTGAACCAGATATATTACTAAGACACATTCCATTAGTAAGTTACTAAGAAAGTCAACCTACCTGACCTGGACAGCAGTGAAAGTGATCAAACATTAATTTCTCAAGCTCACTGAGAAAAGAAAGGGAGTGAATAACTGTCAAGAAAGAAAATAAACAAAAAAGCCCCCCCACCACACTATAAGACTTAATGCATTGTTTGTATAAAAGAATATGAAAAAGTAAATCTGAATCTCTTGTCCTCATGCTTTGCAGCCAGTATTTGTTACATTCTCATGTATAATTTCATTAGAAAAACTAACAGATTTTTCACTGATGATCTGGATACTTCCATTTGTAGTATTTTATAAACAACCCAGCGTCATTCTTCTATTATTTGTTTTGCATGCATATAAACCAGGAATGAAATAAAATTTAGTAAAAATGTTCTTACAAGAAAGTTCTCCAGAGACTCACTGTTATCTTCTCTCCTGTCTTACCATGTATAAACCTCAAAACAAAGATATGCTTTATAATAGTCTGAGGTCAAAACAAATTTGCAATTAGATGGACAAATACAGAAGAGATGTGGCAGACTTGACAGTCATGCCTTCATTAAAAAAGCACCTGCATTTTGCTCTTTCATATGATACATGAAGAGGTGGTTACTTTCAGCTTATCATCTGACCTTCGTTGCTATAGTGTCAAGCAAAGAAAGCATTTCAGCCAGCAAGGAACCATTTAAAATTCCACTGGTTTCAGACAACACCTTGAAAACGCAGCCAGAAATTACATGCACTGTCTTCCAGTCATGGAGCTTATCTGATCTGTTTGGGAAGCATGCTTAAATAATGAATGACATTTTCATACTTACGATGAAAAAAAGAAAATCTAGATGTTGAGCAGGTTTAGGTAATTCTTGCAGAGAGTCTATGAGTTTTCCATATACAAGAAAGTATTAACTCTACTCTAAATTGGTTTCTTTTCCTAGATCTGCCGTACTGATGCCAACACATAAGCCCTCTTCTCTAGAAATATTATCCATCAACTGCTTCAGTTTACAAACAGCCTAAATACTACCCTTTAGGAACGCCTGTAGCAATTGGGCAGAAGGATGCAGCACGCTAATAGCCATTTGGTGTGTACATTGTTTGGCCACTGTAAATGTGGAAAACCATTGGGAAAAAAAAAAAAAAAACAACCAACAACGAAACAAACTTTACAGGAAATTCTAGCAGTAACAGTATTTCATCTTCCTGTAATTTGACATTATACGTTTGCTAAATCACACATGACTAAGAAAAATAGCACTCTCCATCCAGATTGCCTAGTAAAGCATGAGTGAGAAAAAATATTAAAAAAATCTCTAGATCAACTCACAACTTTGAAGAGCCTTTTGAATAATGAATACACAGACTAATCAAAATGGAAACAACTCCACAAGATGTCAAAAAATAGTTTATATACAGTCTGCAGTAAAGAGCATCTTGCTAAGCAATTTTTATTTCCCTCGTACTTCATATTCCCATTAGACTGCCAGTATAGACATCCTGGCAGATGAACAGCCATGGGTGTACACAGAATTCTGTTATTTTCCCCAGACACCCCCCCAGCTGCATGTGTTACTTTAGTAAAACACGTTTACTTTTACTAGTATGCAGTGGTATAACTGACAACCAACTGACAAGTAAGCAGCTTGTGAAGACAAAGATGCTTGCTTCAATGAACTGTGTTTCAAGGTATTTTGTGTGTGTCAAGCCATGGATCTGGAGACAGAAGAAGGTAGGTACATTGCTGCTGCTTCTTTTTCCAGTAACTTCTGTCCACACAAAATCTGGCAGTATTTGAGTATTGTATTTCAGAAAAGAGTTAATATTTTTTTAATGCAGACTATTGCAGCATTTTCTCTTGAATTTGAAGAGCTTTATGACTGTTAAAATAAGCATCTTGACTAAATTCCTTTGAATTCATTTATCCTTTCTCACAGGAAGAGGTTGTAAGAATCACAGGACTTCTAACAAGTCACCCAGAAGGTACACCAAAGGACATGTGTTCAGGCTCTCAAAGGACACTTCTTCCAGTTCCTGAAACACACCCGGCACTACAGAAGCAGGGAAAACACACCACTTGTCCTGTATATAAAGGCATTATTCTTCATATTTTCAGTACCTTAATATCTAGCAGTTATGGCCCTATTATTTCAATGTCTGAAATGCAGATAAAGCGTGAAGGATAGAAGACTTCTGCTAGAAGTGTTCTTTTTATTTTGTAGTTGAAGTTCTGCTGTCAAAGACAGAAATCACCATTTGTGTTTAGTAACGATGGCAACTATATTGTCACAGCTTAAAACACACCCAGAATAGCATGGCATACTCTCAGACTGTTCACTACAGAACTCTTCCCCTGAGATCTTTAATAGTCACCACTCACTTGTGTCATTTTCGGAAGCCTTAGGAAAAAATAATTAAAAAAAAAAAAATAATCAGACTTCTCCATCTGCACTATGCACATTTTATAAGTGATTCCAAATTGATTAGAGTGCCCTCAGCCTCTCTCTGTTTACAAGGAGTACCATAATAGTAAACTAAGGATGGAGAAAAGCAGACTTTGAAAAGGAATGATGAAAGGGGATTCAACTTGGAAAATCCTGTGAACCAGAAATGAAGACAGCCACCTGATGGCTAACACAGACAAACTAAAGTCTCTTCCCTCCCAGATTTAGAGGCAGAGTTTGGCATAAAAATTTTCATGCTTCAGGAAAATATGATGAGTAACAGCACCCTGATGCAAGCCTTTGCATGTTGTCAGAGAGCAAAAAGAAGTATTTAGACCAGTGAGTAGGACCCTGCTGGGGAACAGGCACTTGACCTCTAGCTGCACCGACATTGTGTCTCCATTTTGTCAGCTGACACAGAAAAGCTGGAGACGAACCACATTTCATCTTTCCCTCCACCGTCCCTTTCAGGAGTGCTGTTCCTTCCTCTTTTAAGCAAAACGGAACTAGCTTGAGCATAAGATAAGTGTTGGTTGATGGTTTTCAGAAGGGAGATATTTTGGATAAACTAATTATTTCTCCAAGGACATCAAGAAAGGGAAGCAGCAGTAGGTCCTAACCCTTCTTTGTACTAGGGTGTGTCAGGTACTGATCCCAGAACTGCCTGGGGACAGCAAGAGAAGAGAGACACCATTAGCCTTTGCTGCAATGCACAGAAAACTCACTTATGCTGCCTAACATCACTAGTGTTGCAATAACATTTTGGCATCAATGTGAAAAATAATCCACTACAGTAATGCATTCTGAAAATATAGATCTGTATAAAAAATATACAAATGCATATTCAAGTGACATGTTCTGAAGTCACGGTGCCTGAAACTCCAGCCTTTCTTTGACATGTTTCTTGTAATGTTTGATCTGTTAAGATCTGTTTATTTTTTTTCCAAAATGAATTTTCAATGATGTTTATAAATATAAGCTGTTTAATGCAAAACCAACCACATGGTACATACTTTGTACAAAACACCGAATGTGTAAAGACATATTACAAAATACTGCCTGCTGCAAATCATGAGTACAGAAGAAAAAAATAAGCCATATCCTGTATTTTGATATTTCAGGTGGAAAAAAAAGGAAAAAAGAAGCCCCAAATCATAATACAATCTTAATGTGTGAAACAGAACAGTAACAAGGACAAACATCTGTGCCAAGATTGTAGGTCAGTTCAGAGCAGCATTAAGCTAAGAAATAAATGCAGACATGAGAGTTTAACTAGAGCTCACCCCCAGGTTTTATGTGTTTCATGGCATGGGCAATTTATTTTTAGAGTGTTAATTCTCTAGAGAGAGAAAAAGACCAAACCAGAAGAGACCACCACTTACTCCGGCCATGAAGGACATTAACCTTAAGAGTTCCTGACCAGACTACAGCTTGTGGGGCTAAATTTCCTTGAAATCTGAAGCTTGTTCTCTTTAAGAACTGATAGCAGAACAGTTCCACATGAAGGAAAGCTGAATAGATTTGTTAGTGCTGCTTGGCTGGTTTGGGTGTTTGTTTGGTCGTGTCGTCCCCCCTCCCCCCCCCCCCCCCCCCGCTTTTATATTTAATAACTATATTCCTATAGTGCACACAAAATCATAGCAGGATAAATCTGTTCTCCAACAAAACCATTTTTTGATAGTTTTGCAGTGCTATGATTATGCACAAATATAAGCATTCAGGTAGAGTTGGTGGATTTATTATTTCTTCTCCTGGTACCATGATTTCTTTCAGCATAAAAAGACTGATATTATTAAAAGAGGACTTCATTGTCATTCACATAACAAGCTAAGCAGAATTAACAAACTCTGCTAAATCAAAAATTAAATTAATCAAAAGGGCAAAGGAATATATAGTATACAAGGTCTAATCCTACATCAGCAGCAACTGCACCTCCAGTGTCAGAGAATGCCAATCCAGAAAACAGAAGCTACGTGTTAAACCATTTACTAAAAGTACAGTGATTATTGCAGAGGTATTCAGTACTAATAGTGTCAGACAGCAATTTGTCTTCTTCACCAGTGACATTGTCGGAAATGGAAAGACAGTTTTAATTAATAAAACAGAATCTCTGGGGAGCTTGTGGAACAAATTAAAAAGATGCTTTAAAAAAAAAAAACAAAACCCCAAAAACAAAAACCCAAAAAAACCCTCAACACATAAATGTTTCAGCACCTATTTGGTCCTACTTCCTTATGTAGCTGGCTTGGATAATTCTGCTCTTAGAGGTTTCTTTCATGCATGGTGTTTGGTCTTTTACTGGAGCCAGCAGCCATGTGATACATGTGCCAGCTGTATAATTCAGGGAACATAAAAATTGGAATCCTTCCTCCCCTGCTCCCCAACATTGTAAGTCTGTTGATCCTTATCGCTGGTCAAAACCAGTGATACTCAATTAAAAGTCATAGGCCAAGCAAGTCTTCTGTGATACTTCTGTATTTTTTGCTACTGTGTCTTTGTTCATGTCTTTGCAGATATGAACTCAAATTATTGTGGATAAGAATTAATCCCTTTTAGAAAGGCATGAATTTTTTGTCTTCTCTGTCACTTGAACAGTGGCAGAGCAGAATACAGTTCAAAATTTCTTTCTTCTATGGGTTTTAGAGTTTTAGCTACTAAGTATTTGTCTATTACAGAGGTTGCCTGCTACTCCTGGTGAATCCTATGTTCCCTCACCAAACTGAAGTCAAATTTACAGACCTGTGATCTCCTAAAACCAGTTTAGCATAGCCTTAGGATATTGGAGGATCAAGCCATTAGAATTTATTACCACATCATCACAAGACAACTCAAGAAAGCAAATTCAACTTTGCTAAGGCACACATACACAAAACCCATGAGACAGTAATGAGCTGTAACTCAGCCTCACTGTCCCTGAGGCTCATTTTGTACTGTGGGGAAATAGTCGTCCATCTATTTGGAATTCATTGAAAGATTAGGGCCAAAACACTCCACAGCCAAGACAAGGATGTTAATTCTATCCAGCTCTTATATATGACACAGACAGCAATCGTTTCTTTGGCCTTTACAAACAGGTCTGGCTGGAAAATGAAGAAAAATGATCTGAATGAAAAATGAAGAAAATTAGTTTCTGGCAAACATCTTATGCTCATGAGATCTAGTTTACTTTGATAAAATTAAATTTTAAAGATCACCTCTTTCCAAAATGATGTTGTTCCTATGAAGGCAATGGACCTAGTGGGATGTCCTTGAAAGGACAAGACATATGGATAGGGGTAAAGATACATCTGTACACTACATGAGACATTGTAAACATCTTTCAGTTTAATTATATATTTTACTGCAGATACTAAAACCAAAGTTACTATGCAGAATATTAAGCCTACTGAATGAGAAGAACAATTCTATTTTAACCAATCATATGTTTTACATATTTTGTTTTGCTTTCTCCAGAAATGCTTGTAAAAACCATATTCCCCAGAAAGTTAACACCCACAGATATATATACATATAGCAGCTTTATCAGAGACTATATATCCTACCTGCCTAAAATCCTGACTGAACTAAGTTTATTGATCTTGTACAATGAAATCTGGTGAGGTGAGACTTTCACTTTTGCCCTTCTACAATGTTTGGGCCGCAGACAAAAACACAGAAGTAAGGAACAGTGTGCAGTGAATTACAAGAGACTACATTGCTGGTGAGAAAGCTAGATAGAGGTGATCCATCTTCCTCCTTTCCACATAGTCCACAGAAGTTTGCTGACTCCAAGCCCACGAGTACTGCACACATCCTAAACCTTTCAATAACTCAGTATGTAGCTCACAGGAAGACCTTACTGAGGTTACTCATTAACTTGGTGTGTTCTACCCAGTCCTTTTAAAGAGTTCAGTCTGCCACGTAAATGTACTTCTAACACAGCAATCTCAACAGGCTCCGCTCCACAAGCTGTGACAACTGCTCATTTCTGTTCAAACACTGCTTTGGCCAGTTCGTGCAGCTGTTGGAAAACTCAACAGAAAACAGATACCTAGACGTTGGAGCAGCAATAGAAATTCAGATTTTCACCACTTTGGTCGCACAGTTTAAGTGGTGACCATTACAATTTATTTTCTTATCTCCCCACTGACCCAATGACCCTTGAGCTTAGAGAAGTCATTCAAGTGGCCCCAGTCCGATAACTACCTGTAACATCTGTAAGGCTTGAATCTTGGATGTTTTATCTCACCAACTATTAGGACATCGTAAGAAAAAGAGATACAAAGATCTCCTGTTTTTCAGAAAAGCAAGCAAGCAGCCAAACCCTCAAATCATTGGCAGCAATAACATAAGAGTTCATTGTCAGGAGAGCATTCCACGCTAAGAATCTCAGGTGGAGAAAGGTATATCCAATAATGCAAAACCACATCCCTAGCGCTGTGTACAGAAATTTCCTGCCTATTGATTTTACTATTCCAAGGGCTGAAGGGTGGGAGACATTAAACCATCGGGACATTCACAGTCCTGGCTCTCCCTTATCTGACCTTTCGTCTTCTTTTTTTAATTATCATTATTTTTAATGCTTGGATGGAGTATTAGTAATACTGTACTCTGATGCAAAAGGAAAAACTATGGGAAAGATTACAAACTTCTCTTCAATGACTTTTTGCATTATGCTCTTGCTGCTTTACAGCCTGGAAAGGTACTGTAAATTAATTTGACAAAATCTCTGTTGCATAATGTGGAGAGAAAAGAAAAAAAATATTTTGAAACCAATCAATCAATTAATAAATAAATAAAAGACACTTACCTATGCAGTGCAATTTTGTTTCCCGTTACCCCCCAAGACTGAAATGATACACAGAGTCAGGAGGATATTATAAAGCTACATGAGTATAAGAGAGCTAGTAGTATCAACCAAATAGTCTGTATTTCTTGAATAGTGATCAAATGTATTCATGAGTAAAAGCCTTGCTTCACTGAAGTAAGTAAGATCTTATAAACTAGGTCAAAATCTATCCACATTGACACACAGCAGCAATTTTCTAAGGCTGGATATGTCAATGCCTATCTTGATTTGTAAATCTTCAGGGAAACTTCTATGCATAAAGAGGTATCAAGGTCACTGCATGAACTGCAGAGTTCTCAGGAATCGAGTGACACAAGTAATACATTCCAGCAAAAGAATTTAAAAAGTTAAGCTAATAAATTTCAGTTACGTGAATTTGCCATTTTGACTTGTGCATATGGACAATATGATACGTATATTGTTACCAGAGTATAAAACAATATGTCTTCATTAATGTTGGACTCTTAATGCTTGAGGGGAAGTACATCTGTGATAATCTGTTTATACTTATGTGTTTGTAAGGATGAACATACAAACAGGAAATGAAAAGGGAAATTGCATCACTGTACTCCTGCTTACAGCCTAACGAGCTTGTCTCATCTCCCAGATTCTTCACTATTATTTTTCAATACTCTCTGTTTTGCTATATGCTTTCAATATTCTTCCTCTGCTGTGTTGCCTCACCTTCCTACCACCTGTCCTTCTTGTACAATAGAACATCAGGTTATAAGAGTGTTTGTTCAGCTTCCACTTCATGTTACATCTTTGAGTGCTCAATAATTAAAAATGTTTTCTTTCTAGAAAATATGTCAAATAGGTTATAAGCAAAAAAACAGTGTGAACACCCTCCCAAACAATAAAGTAGGTGGGATTCATCAGTATAAGCTTCCAGTACAAACATACACGGTAGAAGCAGAGTGTGCCTAATTTGTCCTTACTCACTAATCACCTGGAAAGAGTATAGGGTGGAGCAAGGAGAAAAAACATCAAAATGCTAAAGTCATTTACTGGCTGACAAAGTTTGATAAGTATATGTCCATTGCATTATTACAGAGAAAGGTCAGGAAGAATAAGAAGTGTGCAAGCTGAAAAAAAATTCAAATTCCTTTACTTCAGGCAGTATATAATAATTATGGACATTTCAATAAAGCAAAGAAAGTGGAAGCTAAAGATTTTTTTCTTTGAGGAGAAAGACACCCCACACATTCTTCTGTAGAACTGTAATTCCAGTTTAGGCTGCTTATGCATTCATAAACTGAGAATTTTCATACATAGTGGAATTTTAATTACTTTAGTATTTCCTGTGTTTAAAGGTATTCCAGTAAATTTAAACAGAAATTTCATAAATAAAGAATTATATGCATTAACTGAATTTATTGGATATAATTGAAAGATAATTTGATTGCTATAATTGATTATTATTTTTTTTAACATTTCCATGATAGCCAATTTAGCATTGAATTCTCTCTGAAAGAACTTTCTGATTTAAATAGTGTACATTTTGATAATTTTAAAACAAGACTCATTAAGGTAATTTATCTGAGATTTTAATAAAATAAAAAGGACTATATCACTTTGATTTATGTTCATAGTGTTAATTGCCAATTGCATTCTGGCCATACCTGTAATGCAAGATTCATATCTATATTCAATAGCAAGCATATCCTGTAAAGCTGCCCACTCATTTCAGGCTTCTGTTCTGCTTCTGTCCCTGATGTTGCAGCTTGAACAGTAAAAATAAATGAAACACAAGACATAAATTAAAAAAAAACCAACAACAAAGAAACACATAAGAATAGACAAAGGCACTATATGTTGCATGTGTAAACTGATGTGTATTTAATATTGACTTTATTAAAAAATAATGTTCTGACAGTAAACCATGCCATATCTCCTGCAAAGTCTTTCTAAAAAATGAGCAAAATGAAAGTAGAAATACTGTGCATATAGTATCATGGTGATCCTAAACCCTCATGATTCAGGTAGGGTAATGCCGGACAAGACCTTATACATAATGATGACATTATGTATATGAAGCTTGATTCTTCGATTCTTCCTCCTGATCTGGTGACCACCACTTTGAAGTCTTAAAAGTTTCTTTTGGTTACAAACAGCCAACAAACAACCCTTCATTTATGGATGTAGGTGGGAAAGCAGCAAATGACACAGTGGGTAATGTAATCCTAAATTCAGTGCCAGAACTAACAACTTCAGTTTAAAAAAAAAACAACACCCACTCGCCCACCCCCCAGAAAAACCAAACAAAAAAACCCAACCCACAACAAAAAACCCCACCCCTTAACACATACACACGGAGCATATTCAGAAAGAACTCCTAATGCCATTTAAGCATGTGAGAGCTTTGCTACTTAGAATTGCACAGGTTTACCGTCTTCCACATAATGGTTTTATTTGGTAACTTTCCTTGTCAATCAACAGAGGCTTATTTTATGCTGTGCTTCAGCTAAATTAAGAGTTGGAGAAATGTATTCCACTCTCGTACTACTTAAAACTGTAAGCAAAGCCAGTGGAAAGAAAAATTAATTTCTCCAGGAGTTAGTTGTTCAGCAGCTGAATGGCCTATAGCTGAAATGATAGCTGTCAATTTACATGCCTGTGTTGTTGGACATAGTACCAGTTTCTTTAAAGTGATGAAACTGATTGTAACCAATTTTCAGCTCCTATCACTCATATCTGGAGCTGCACTAGTATGCTCCTGGGCACCGGAGTGTAGCAAATACCTTGAAATAGTCAGAAAGCAAAAATATTTACTGAACTTATATGAAGAATTGGTCAAGCCATTGGTAATATTTCCATGAAACTAGGCCTTTGTTTTTTATTAAAAAAAAAAAAACAACCAACTTTTAGGAGTTTATTAAAACAAACAATTATTCTTATTAACATTTAACACTACAAAATTGTAGTTGCTGCCTAATAAAAAATAAATGCTAAGATCTGTTTTAATATGTCTGCTAATTCTTCAGCATAGCAAGCAGGTAAAATGTTTGTGAGTTTGTTCTGGTTTTGTTTTATTTTCTCTCCCCCACCATGCAAGCCAACTGAGGTCTGATTTACTTAAATACTCTGCTGTCTGTTGTGACTATCAAAATCTTGAAATGCACTTCCAAAACATATTCAATTTCTGCATGTTCCCCCCCCCCCCCTTTTTTTTTTCGTTATACAGTTAAAGGTTACAGAAGCTGAAAAATACATCAAGGGAAACAAAAATAACTGACTTACTTATTCACTCAATATCTTGCTGAGAAAAATGCCCTAAAAGAATTACCTATCGGATTACTTTTTGTAAGTGCACAGAGTTCTGATCAGGTCTGTATCCTTATTGTGCTAACAGTTGTACAAACACCGGTTTATACCCTGAATAGACTAAAATCTGTTGTAACAGCAATACACACCAAGTGGTCGTAAACAAGCACATGGAATGCAGAAGACAGGTAAGTAAGCTAGTAGAAGGAAGGACAAGCAGTAACTACATATGCTTGCATAGATGATACAGTCACGTTTCTTATAATCCGTTATGATTAGAAGATATTAATACGCATCACCCACCCCCGCATGGAGGTAGCAGTTATCCTGTGGTTAGTTTTGCTTATGATTGCCACACACATAAGTATGGAAGACAGAGAAAAGGAAGGGATGTACAGTTGTGATATGTTTGCATGTGAAATTATACCATGGGGAAAAAAAAAAAATTGTCTAGAATGATGGGGGGGGGAAGGGGGGTTACCAAGTCAGAAGAAAATGCTCTAAAAAGTGGTGTTAGCACTACTGCGTGTCTGATGAGATGTGTAAGTGGGTGAACAGGCCAGAAAACTCTGGAGCCAGAGGCTACAGAAATGAAGCAAAAGGACTCAATAAAAAAATATAGATGCCAAGCAGGGAAGCAAAGATTGCTCCTGGGAACCAGAAAATGAGGTAGCATGTAAGGCTGAAGCAGGGGCTTGAGCATGAAGGCCAAAATTTTTTCAGGCTGTGGAGAAACCCCTGTTTAAGCAAAACTTCCAGCTGTGTTGGCAAACTGTTGCTCACCCAGACCACACCCTTTTAGACTTGGTTTCCGATCTCCCTGAAGAGTTCTGGGGATAGTGTGAGCCAGTGGCTGGCAGGTATCTTGATTCAGAGTAATGCATGTGTCCCCCATATAAGCAATATCATGGCCATTACCCAGAGCTCTTTGCACAACGTGAATTATTTTTTAAAAAAATCACTTAAAAGTAACTGTGAACTACAAGAAAAAAGGCGTAACAACATACTAACCCCATCATTAAAGATTATGCCTAATGACAAAAACCAACAAAGATATAGCTGGCACCTCCAGCAGTGACTCTGCCCAGTAGCAGTACATCCTGAGGAGCTCTTAGAGCTCTGTCTTTGCAGAAAGGGAGCACACAAAAAAAAGAAAAGGTACTCCAGCTACCCAAAGCGATTACTTTTAATGACCTACCCCACTTAGCATGAGAGAACAGACTCTGCAAGCCCTTGTACCTCTGTAATGGGGAACAGAAATACCACATGTTAACATAAGTAATTTCCACTTGGCTCCGACTCCCCGCTCAAACTTAAGAGATTGGTAATCAAGTATATTCAAGCACGTACTACAGGATTAGTACACACTTGATTTTGAAAAGGTGCTTTCCTTTCTTTACAGATACCTTAAACCAGCAGTTTTAATTAACATTGCATAATTTCACAAACAAAAGACTGTAAGTGATTTGCCAAGGTTGATATAAGCTTTTCAACAGTTAGAGTACTTCAAGATTTATAACCCTTAGCTTGTCACAAACTTTGCATCAAATCCAAACTCCTAAGAGTCACTTCAAAAAAACAATACAGATGTTCCTGCCCTTCTCACTTTTTCCACACAGACACAGGCTTTGGCAGCACTGGCAGACATGCCTATCTGCACATGCTGTGAATGACAGCTAGAAAGGGAGGAAAAAAGTTTATCGTCTAGAAAATTAGGTGGTTTTTGATGGGTTAGTATTTTCATTTACAAATGATCATTTGATAGTTTACACATATCATCTGTAGAAGGGTGTTAATTAGACTAGCTTTGTGGCTAAGATGAACACACAAGATCCCTGCACACATCTTTAAATATACACCAAAATTCTTAACTTGACATCTATTGCTCCTCCTCTCTTTATTTTTGTTATAAGTAACAATCATAAGTAATATGCAGCACATGCAACTGACAAGTCAACTCCTACAGTATATAATTTATTCCTATAATAATAATTGTCTAAATCATAATTGCCAGCACTGAAACATACAGTAATGATGCCTTGTTACCTAATCAGTATACTGGAGGAATTTTTTCTGCTCTCCAGGTGACAGTGAAAAACAATGCATTTAAAACACTCTTTATTAATAAAGAGTAGTTCATTATTTTAATTTTTCTTTGTTTAATATAGTACAAACATCAATACTGTGCACGTATAACAAACACACAAGTAACTCAAAGTACATTGAAAACACAGGTTTGGATAATTATTCTTTAACAAGTTTATTGATTGCAGTAGATAGCTTCAGCTAATTACCAGAAGAAGGAGGCCCATGGCAGAATAGAAGAAAGGAAAAAAAAAAAAAAAAAAAAAAAAAGGTGCCTTAAAATTCTGCTTTCAGTGTTGCTGCATAAAAGTTTAATAGTATAAATTGCTTCAACCCACATGCATTGGTATGTCTCAGCTTAAGGAAAAAGAAATGCTTCTATCCAAGCCTTACCTTTTGCAGTCATTTCTAAAATGAAATGGAAACCTACTTCATTAATCTTGCAACAGGTGCAAAGATTGAAACCCAGCTACTACAGGTATCAGCCCCTGTGAAAATACTGTAACACTGCAGAAGAAAGATTCTTTCTTGTTCTTTGGGGAATGCTGGCCTACTTCTCAAATGTTTTGTGCAGACATTTCATTTTTTTGCTAAACCAAGGGGTCCACACTGTTTCTATTCAAACAAATAATGGATAATTTTAAGTAGGTTATTTGCAATAATATAGCACTCATTTATACAGCTATGAGTGGGACTAACATTTGGACACAGGCAGGCAAAAAAGGAAGGGAGATCTATACCCACTTTTCTTAATGTTGAAAGTAGAGACAAAATTATATGGTGATCCAGGCCTCTATGAAGAGGGAATAAGGACTAAGAAATGAAGAATAAAACTTTGAAGACAGTATAAACATGGATTAAGAAATGTAGTGGAGAATCTTAAGGTCTGCATTTTCCTCTTATTGATGGACAGATATCTAGGCCCCGTTGGAACAGATGGCTGCATCTGAATTTTTCATCCCTGTGAACCAGGAGTTGTCAGTCTCTTATACCAACAAGTAGCAAGCAGATAGAGAGGAGAGTACTGAAGTCCAAGAAAGAAGTAGTCTGAGGGCAATCAATAGAGACCTCAGGGCCTTGGGGTGACTGGTAGGGGATTAGGAGCTCAGGCAGTGTTGTTGTTTATCCTGCCAGCTGCAGGAAGCAATGGTGCGAGTAATCGGAAGATCGCACAGAACAATACCTGGCTCCAGGCCTGGTGTCACAGGCTGTTTGGTTTTTTTTGATCATGGGACAGTTTACATGGCACCAGGCCTGCTGGCAACAGATGCGGTTCAGCTGTCTCAAAGGGGAAAAAGGATTCTAGGTTAGGAGTTAGCAGGGCTCATTGATAGAGCTTTAAACTAAATTTGAACAGGGAAGAGGAAAACAAAACCAGGCTTGCTAGAGATGAGCCTGGAGACATCATGCCAGTGTTGGAGGCGAGATGGATAGAACAACTGAAATCCATCTACACCAATGCCCAAAGGATGGGCAACAAAGAGGAGCAGCTGGAAGCCATTGTGCAGCATGAAAACTATGACAAAGTCACCATCACAGAAACATGGTGAGATAACTTGCATGACTGGAGTGCTGCAATGGATGGCTACAAACTTTCCAAAAGGGACAGGCAAGGAAGAAGAGCCGGTGGGGTAGCTCTGTATGTTAGGAAATTTTGACTGTCTAAAGCTTAATGCTGGTAACAAGAAGGTCAAAAGTTTATGGGTAAGGATCATGGGGAGGGCCAACAAGGCAGATATCCTAGTGGGAGTCTATAATAGACCACCCAGGCAGGATGAAGAATATTTTTATATTCTCTAAAGCAGGATGAGTATTTTTACCATGTCTGCTGGAAATAAAACACAGTGGAAACAGTCTAGGAGGTTCCTGGAGTGTGTGGAAGATGGCTTCCTGACACAGCTGGTCAGTGCGCCAGCCAGGAGAGATGGACCTGCTGGACCTGCTGTTTACAAACTGGGAAAGACTGGTGGGTGGTGTGGTGGTCAGAGGATGTCTTGGACATAGTGGCCATGGATAGAGTTTTCAATTCTTGGAGAAGTAAGGAGGGCAGTCAGCAAAAGTACTATCTTGGACTTACAGAGGGCAGGCTTTGGCCTTTCTAGGAGATTGGTTAACAAACTCCCTTGGGAGATAGTTCTGAAGGGCAAATGAGTCCAGGAAGGATGGACATATTTCAAGAAGGAAATTTTAAAAGCTCAGAAACAGGCTATCCCCATGTGCCAAAAGGCAAACAACGGGGAAGAACATGGGCCTAGCTGAACAGAGAGGTTTGGCTGGAACTAAGGGAAAAAAAGTGAATTTACCACCTTTGGAAGAAGAGACAGGCAACTCTGGAGGACTATAAGGATGTTGTTAGGTTACACAGGGAGAAAACTGGAAAAGTAAAAGCCCAGATAGAACTTAAACTGGCTGTTGTATTAAAATATAACAAAAAAATGTTTTTACAAATACATTAGAAACAAAAGGAGGGCCAATGAGAATCTGCATGTTTTATTGGATGCAGGGGGGCAACACTGCCACAAAGGACAAGGTAAAGGCTGAAGGTACTTAATGCCTTCTTTGCCTCAGTCTTTCTTCAACAGTAACACCAGTTAACCTCAGGGTACTCAGGCCTCTGAGATGGAAGACAGGGACAAGGAGGAGCAGAATGAAGTCCCCACAGTCCAGGAGGAAACAGTCAGTGACCCGCTGCACCACTTGGATACACACAAGTCTATGGGGCCAGATGGGACCCACGGAAGGGTACTAAGAGAGCTGGCAGAGGAACTTGCCAAGACACTCTCCATCATTTATCAACAGTTCTGACTAACTGGGGATGTCTCAGAAGACTGGAGGTTAGCCAATGTGACATCCATCTACAAGTAGGGCAGGAGCTACAGGCTTGTCACCCTGACCTCAGCACTGGGGAAGATTATGGAGCAGATCACCCAGAGTGCCATCAAGCGGTGCATGCAGGACAACCAGGGGATCAGGACCAGCCAGCATGGGGTTATGAAAGGCAAATCCTGTTTGAAAAACCTGATCTTCTATGACAAGGAGACCCATCTAGTGGATGAGGGAAAGGCTGTGGATCTTGTCTACCCTGACCTTAGTAAACTCTTTGTATCTTGAATTGTCCTCCTGGAGAAACTGCCTACTCATAGCTTGTACAGGTATAGTCTATGATGGGTAAAAAGCTGTGTGAATGGCCAAGCCCAAAGAGTGGTAGTAAACAGAGTTACATCCAGCTGGCGGCTGGTCACAAGTGGTGTCCCCAGGGCTCAGTGCTGGGGCCAGTCCTGTTTATCAATGATCCGGACAAGGGAATCAAGTGCATCCTCAGTCAGTTTGCAGATGACACTTAGTTGGAGGGGAGTGTTGATCTTCTTGAGGGCAGGAAAGCTCTGCAGAGGGATCTGGACATGCTGGAACAATGAGCTGAAGCCAAATGTACAGGATTCTACAAAGCTCAGTGCTGGGTCCTGCAGTTGGGTCACAACCACCCCACAGAGTGTTACGGGCTTGGGGCAGAGTAGCTAGAAAGCTGCCTGGCCAAAAGAGACCTGGTTGTGCATGTTGACAGTCAGCTGAATATGAGCCATCAGTGTGCCCAGGTGGCCAAGGCCAATAGCATCCTGGCCTGCATCCAAAACAGTGTGGCCAGCAAGACAAGGGAAGAGAGAGGCCCCCTTCTTCATCACTGGTGGGACCACACCTTGAATAACATGTTCAGTTTTGGGCCCTTCACTAAAAGAAAGCCACTGAGGTGCTGCAGCATGTCATAAGAAGGGTAATTAAGCTGGGGAAAGGTTTAGAGAACAAGGCTTATGAGAAGCAGCGGAGGGAACTGGGGTTGTTTAATCTGGAGAGGAGGAGGCTCAGGGGAGACCTTATTGATCTCTACAACTGCCTGAAGGAGGCTGTACAGAGGTGGGGGTTGGTCTCTTCTCCCAGGTAACAAGCAACAGGACAGAAGGAAAAGGCCTCAAGTTGTACTAGGAGAGGTATAGATTGGACATTAGGGAAAAAAATAAAATGTCAAGCATTGGAACAAGCTACTGAGGGAGGGCCGTGGAATCACCATCTCTGGAGGTGTTTAAAAAATGTGTAGGTGTGGTACTTAGGGACATGGTTTAGTGATGGATTTGGCAGCTCTGCATTAATGGTTGGCCTTGACGATCTCAAAGATATTTTCCAACCTAAATGATTCTATGATTTTATGACTGCAAAAATAGCATAGCTTCCAGTGGCTTTTCATGTAGTCTGAGGTCTAAGGATTACCCAGAACAAAGGGCATTTCTTTTTTTGTGTTGAGAAATTCTTGATAGTTTTAATTCCCATTATCTGTTTTATATTTTTTCAATGCATCCAGATTTTGGCCATCCACAATATTCTAGAGCAACAACTTGTATCAGCTTCACATTGAATAATCTGAAAAAGTACTCCCTTTGGTTTTTCCTAATTTACAAATTTGCTAAATTACCTACAAATCTCCATTCAGCACCTATATATCTGTACTGTAAAACTTATTTCTAACACTATTACCTCTTTTTTTAGTACTCATGATTTTAGTAATCCTCTATTTTTGCAGTCCCCTGTGTTTAATTCCTTCCTCAGTCATCTTTCATTTCCAGCCTACTTCACAGAAAAGATACTTACCAAGTACTTTTTCCCATTCTACAGCTTCCTTACCCATATGCACATAATCCATCTAAATCTATAATTTCACTTATCTATCATTAAACCTCCAGAACATTCAGATTAGTTGCAAGAAACCCCTGAAGATGACTACCGGCTCAGCCCTTGGCCCAACATACACAAAGCATCTGTGAAAAGAAGCTAATGAACCTCTCATGAGGGGGAATACACCATTTTATACTGATCATATACAAGTAACTAAGCATAAGGGCATAGTCCTCCCAGGTGTTTTATATCACGTTGTGCTTCGCCAAGCTGCTGTATTTCCCCTCGCCCGCTGTACTGGAATGCCTCACAAAGAAGTTGCTGATTTGCTTACAGATACTTTCTATTAACTTCAAGAGGCACATGATTTAAAATTGCAATGACCTATTGCCACTGTCTTTCTATTTCCTACCCATGTTGAGTTTTATTGGAATACATGTCCTGAAAAGGATATCACTGGACAACTAAATCTCTAATAGTGAAAGCTGTTATAGGGATTCTGTCTGGGTATATTTGCCAACCATGGTAGAGAATTTCCAGAGGGAGGTTTTGGCCTGTTTTGGGGAGCAAGGGGCAAGGCTCTAGGCCAGCTGAGAGTCAGCCTGAGGCAACTGAAACCACTACCTCAAAGTGCTTTCTGAAGGCTACCTTGAATATCGATTATTTCTTTCAGGCTTTCAGAGAGGGATGACCTTTTTAAGGTATCACTACCATGATTTAGCTGGTAATCTGTTAATTTAAAGTAAAGCAAAAGTAAACCTACCCCCAAAATATTTAGAACACAACAGACATATTTCTGGTTTTTCTTCCCATCTAGTGCTTTCAGAATAGGATGGGAACAACCCTAATACAACTCAGAATTCCAAATACAGAAAAACAATTCCAAAAAATTCAAACAGAGAGAAGGAAAAAATATAATCATGCGATTTAACGATGAAATCATATAAACAGTAGTAATGAATGGCAACACTGGCTTCCATTCACTAAGCTGCTGTGCAGCTCTGCAACCCAGTAAAGTTGATGCCACTGCTAGCAACAGATCAAATGCTTTGCACTAACTCTACAGGGCCTCAAGACAGGGACTTGTCAGCTTCTGTCTAGACTTGCTGTAGGCTTGCATAGAGCATTATTTTAGCACAGTAAGCTGTAACAGCAACTGTCTAATTAACAGGTAACTGCTACGTGACCTAATTTGGCATGGCCTAGTACAATGGTGTGTGGAAACCCTACTGTTACTAGAGTTTTGATGTATTTTTATAACTAATGGAAACTAGTAGTGAGTTGTTATTTTGCATATAGCAAGCTCTCTATGAATCTAGCGTAAAAATGCTAGATTGCAGGCATGAAATGATATCAGAAGCCTTCAAATTACAGATGGAAGACCCAGGACTGATGAAAACATGTTTGGTAGTCAATTACTGGTCACTAAAGGATATAATCTTGGGAGCTGGATCATAAGAGAAAAAAGAACAGGCATCCAGCATTTGTAAAACATACCATCTAGGATGTAATGTGGGACTGTAAATGAGTGGAAGAGCAAGGTGTCCAGCACATTACAACAAGATATTAAATCACCCACAAAGGAACCCTATAGTGAGGGGGAAAGAAAGCATTTACAATATACTTGTCCCAGTAAAGAAGTTAAGATGCTGATGACTCATTTCAACCCACTCTTACATTGATTTCTGCTTGAGCACGACTGAAGCTCTCGAGGTCCCAGAAAGAAACTGCAAGGTAAGTATAACATCAGAGCAAGCAGGAAGATACTAGGAAGTGTATGTAACAATTATTTAATGTATCATTATTGAGACTTTCTATGTAATATCATTCTTAAACTTTATTTGTATGTAACAGAGCTCAATAATAATAACTATTTGATGAGACTGCTAAGTTTTCAGTTAGACTAACAATAAACTTGCTTTACACATAAGGTGTGGGGTTTTGGTCCATATAAACTGCAAAGACTGTAATGCTAAATTCTTTACAACAGATTGGTAGAGATAACCTTGATTTAGAAGCAACAACTGCTAGCAACTTTAACAGTATCTCACATCCTTCCAAAAGGATTGTCTATTTTCCCCTTCTTCTCTACCTTTTTAATAATTTAAAGTGTCTTACAAGTATATTAAACAAATCAGAACAGTAGGAGTTTTGACCCCCTCTCCCAACCACTAAATGCTTCATTGGTCTGTACAAAGCCTTCTGCTATTAATTTTCTTAGGGCATTAGTCTCTTTGGGATGCATTTGTCTTGAAGCTGAGCCATCAGGTAAAGCAGTTTCATTTTAGCTAGAGCATCTCATATGGAACCAAATATCAGAACACTCAATGCTTCAATCCCAATGAAAAGCAATGGAAAAAAAATATCATTATAGACAAGGGATAAATTCAATTGTCAGGATAGCTGTCGGCTACCACGCATCTATACTATGACTAAGCTATGCAATATTCTTATTTTAATAGCATTATAGAGATGTTCTGATAAACACTGCATGTATCTAACAATCATTTAACAAATTCAAAACTAGACACAAAAGTATATTTTTATTTTTCAGCCTTGTTTATACACATTTTGCTGCTGTTATTCTGAACTTAGTCACATCTTGAGTAAGTGCAATGAGAGATTTATGAGAACAATGCAAAATATAACTCGCTTCTGCTCATTGGGTACCCACTGTAGGGATAAACTGAAGCCATCTGTTTGTTACTATTCCTGCCATCATGAGACCACATACATACTTTATTGTTTCCTATGTACAAAAGCACAAAATTATCAGACATACTGCAGCAACAGTTTGTGCTTAGTAGAAGATCAGGCAAGCAGGCACAGAAAATCTCTATTAGAACAGGGCATGTCTGAGACCAGCACTGGAGCAAAATAAGCACTGTTGTGTAGTCTACGCCCTACCTGGCATGTGCAATGAAAAGGCCCCTCATTTTTCATCAGTGTCTTAATCTTCGCAAGTGTAATTACAGCATTCCTCAGAAATGGTAAATACAAATTATACACTGTTCTGCAAGACAAAGATAAGCTGGTTTTTTATGTTTCAACAAAAATGAATGTATGATTGGAATAAAAAGATATTTACCCCAGCTTAAATATTAGCATTATGTAACAACTTTTAAAATACCTGCACTGAAATTGAATGTTTGTCAGCTCAGCATCCTAACAATCATCTTACAAAACAATAGTGGAGACAAAAAAAAATGCTTTTCCTCTTTGTTACAATACTCTTGCAAGGCTATGAAAGATCAGCCAGAAATCATTTCTACCATTTGGTTTTCCTTATAGTGTATCCTTTGGACACAGAAAATTATTTAAACTGCACCTGTGTGATATAATTTCCCATCCCACAACCAATATCTTGATAAAGTTTTCACTGTGATTTGGAAGTGTGTATTAAAGACAAATAACCAATAGCAATCTATTTACTAGATCAATTATTTTAATAATTCACCTCATATGTTCTTGGTTAATTACTGACTTCTATACTGCAGTGTAATTGAAACAATAAAGAAAAAAAATAATAAAAAACAGAGCATCTGAAATTGCTGTGCTAGAAATTGTAAGCCTTTGTACTCCAGACAGAGCAGTCTTTTGCTTTACGGTTGTTTGGAAACAACATGAGTTCACTATTTCAGACCCAGCTAGCAAGTGAGGAACTTCTGAATTTGAAACTGAGGAGTGTCATGCTTCCTTCCAGGTTTATTTAAATAGAGATTTGCCACAGTTTACAGTTTATAAACTAAATCCCAAGAAGTCCTACCTAATCCTCATTTTTTTGTCCTATAGCTAGCAAAACAAGTTTAAGTCGTGGTAATATGGTTACAATCTACTTGTATATACTGTTTATCACAACAAATAGCATTTATAACAATGCATGGAGCAAGAAAAATATATTTTGCTGTAGTTTTAAATGTTTATTCTTCCTGAAACAGGAAGTAATTTACTCTGCCTTGCAAAACATTTAATCCTTTTTACCATTCAGATCCAACAGGATTTAAGGATGTACAGCATCTCATGGGGCAGGACCTGAGAGCATTCCCGGAAAAACCCTGTCTTAACCAGCTTTACAGCCACAGCAGGGCTCCACTTCTGGAATTATTTTATCTGTTATTTTTAGAACTAGTAATTACTCATTTTATCATCCTTATTTCTAAAAACTGGCAAAGAAAACTGATAAGTGTATGAAATAGTCTAAGAAACATTAAGAGAGGGATATGATTGCTTCCTCTTAGTTTCTCATAGTGTAACACAGTAGGATTGCTTTGTACAAAGGACATAATTTCTTCACATCCCCTAGTTCAAACTGCCAGAGCTACATATACTTTATTTGGCCTTGGTATACTTATTCCTTCTTCCTATGCACATTAAAGGCTTTGCAAGTTTTTTTGTTTGGTTGGTTGGTTGGTTTTTTTGGATGTAGATACATTGGCAAGGGAAATGGTACTTTTTAAAATAACACCATCCAATTAAAAAAAAAATAAAATCAATCTATCTGTAGGTTTGCTGTATTTGATAGGAACCACCTACTGTGCACCTCCCGTTTAAAACCTTTGGTACAGATGTTAGTTATCTCTCTCTGTTGTGTGTAGTTTTACACAATATTATTTTTGAATTTAGTGCTTACTTTTGTATTCAGTTTTCTAAACCATAGCATTGAGTACGTTTAATTTGTCTTTATTTTCATTCTACTAAGAGACAGGTGCTTAGTAGACACAGGCTGTTGCACAAGGAGGGGAAAGGAGGACAGTCAAATTAGTTTTAGCTCCCTTGTTGAACTGAACAACAGAAAAAAAGAACCAAGCTAAAATATGGAGAAAAATCAAAGTAAAAATCCTAGTGTAACCTCAGTAAATCAGCAGGTGCTTAATTGCTTAAAAAAAATTAGAAGGTGACAGACAACAGGTTTACACTAGGCTTTCCCAGCATGGCACAGAAGTTTGAAGAACACCTTGATCAAATCTCGTGTTGGGAAGGCCAGCCTTAAAAGGGAGTGTTACAGTCTGAGCAGATGCAACAGGAATACACAATCCCTACTCTTTCAAAATGTAGATGTTGTAGCAGATGCACACTGCTGCATCTCCATCCCAAAAAGATTATCACATCACAGCCTGACTAGCCTGAGGCCTGGACCTTGCACCGTATCCGCTACTGGGAAGGCAGTTTGAGAGGGGTGCGTGATCAAGGAGAGTAGAAGAGATCAATCTGTCCACAACAGGATTGTGCGCTACTGTTTGTCTTAGAACACTGTACTGTGCTTGGACTAATTTATAAGAGTTAGGAATAAATATCTAGAACTAACATATTTCCAGCCATTCATTCATCAATTCCTAAACAGTTCATATGAAAAGAACTCAAGACACACTGTTCACTGTACTTGAGTTACTGCAGATTTTGAAGTAGAAATCTGCATCTTTTGAGAAAAATCTGTTTGAGTAAGAAGACTTTTCATTCCACCTTCCTGGTGTACTTGCTCATCACATTAAAATTACTATATTTTACATAGAAAGCCAAAAACAAAGCATAAAAGATATTTACATAATACCTTACATAACAAGCTCCTTTTGAGAAATGAGAATATTAAAATTTAAAAAGTACAGTCACAGCAAGTGGTAGGCGAGCAACAAAGATAAATCAAATCCTATTTCTTGCCATGCTGTGAAAAGACGGCTGGCTTTTAATCATCATGATGTGCCATATGTAAATTCCATCAAAGAAGAAGTTTGGTAAATGTTATATTTCATAACCACAGGGAAGGAAGCTATTTATAAACATCAATTAAATGATATAATATAGTCTAAAACCATTAATAAAAAAACCCTATTAAAAGGTAGGTAGACATTACTCTCTTATGGAATAATTTTTGAAATATACTTTTGAAATGCATATTTAACTAAGGAAATATTATATTTCTTTCTACTCAAGGTCATTCTAACCTGTGTTATAGGTTCTTTGACACAAGTAAGCAAATTGCTCCCCAAACCAATAGTGCACAAAGCACTCATAAACTGAGAATCCCTTTCTCAAAAAAAGCAAAGATTGTTTCAGTCAGCACCTATGTTTTATATGTGGTCAGAAATCTATATATGTTCATATGAAGTTTAAATGCTAATTCATGTTGTGCTTTGTCAGTCTCAGAAAACATTTGGAGATCAAAATGTCTTAAATCAGAGGTAAGTAGTGACACCTAACACCATAAGAAATCTATTAGCAAGACTCCGATGAAGTAAAGAAACAATAACAATTACAATACTGTTATAGTAGAATTGAACATCACTTGCATTAGAAGACAGCAAGCTAATTTGAAAACATTAAAAATCATTATATTTCACAGAATTCTTAGGAAGGCTGCAATCATCTATGTCATAGTAAGTAAAGCTTTGGCACAAAAAAAGTTTATCTGCCCAATCTCAAGCAAGACAAGATCTTTAAGCCCTAAATACAGGACTAACACTTCTTTCACAGAAAAGAAGCTCAGATCAACAGATTTCAAACATTCTGCAGCAAAGTATGAGGTATGGCTAAAGACAGCTGGGAGAAGCCTTCTTGTAGTAATGGAACTGACAGGATGCCCCAGGGAACACAGGAGGATAGCGTACTTTACCTTTATATCTAATGAAGGTATGAAGGAAGGAATGCATTTCAGAAACAAAATTTCTAAAAGCCTACAGCAAAGCATACCCTTACAAAAATCCTAAAACAAACAGCTACCCACCCCACCCTCCAAAAATCCCCAAATGAAATTTCAAAATATTCTGTATTTCATTTATATTTTGGTTCTGCCTATACAGAAAATCAAATCTAGTTTACAGTCTCACCAGAAAATTTAGAGAACTCTGTATTTGTTTTCCATGACACATTTAAAACCAAAGGTTTTATTCTAATGAGTTTTGTGAAGGGAGAAAAAATATCTCCGTGTTTTCAGCATACTCATCAATGTCTGTGTGCTTAAACTGAGACCTGTCACATTTGCCTTATGATTAGGAGAAATTTAATGCTTCACCTCTTCTTAATGTTTGGTTCTTTGTTATAACTGGTGTGTAGATTGAATGGCAGGTGACATTTCATAAGATTTAAATAAGGTAAGAAAATAATCAAATTAATATATTCCTTTTCAAAGTATAATGAGTAATTTGCATTTGAGTCTGTAAATATAAAATGAACTCACTTAACAGCACATAATGAACTGCATTTCTTACATTTTTTCTAATATATGTGTATATATATATATACACACACAAACCCATAACAGAGATAGCTTTTCAAACCTTGAAGCCCTGGCTAATTTACATAGCAGTTTGGATTGAGGAAGTGATAATGCCTACCCCCTCTATAGATCACAGCATGTAAGGCTCCACACTGCAACATTCCATAGGGGACCGACGGAGTTACTTATATACCAGCTGCAAAAGCAGCCTCTCATCTGTCCTTCTAGAAAATACACTTACAATGTCAAAACTATATTGCAAGGGTAAGCTCCAGGTCTGATTCTGTAAAAGGAGTTAAGCAGATCCTCATTCACACATGGAACGCCACAAAAATCATTGAAAACCTGGTGAAGGGAACAGGATCTTATCCCTTAGACTCCCTGCAGAACTGTAGCCTTACTGAAATCTAAGGCAACCATGACACAGAGCTCCACATAGAAAAGTGAGATGGCAAATTAAAACATCTACCAGGACTGATAATAACTGACAAAACACTTTGCAGGCTGCATTAAAAAAAAAAAAACACAGGAAAGTAGTACTTAATATTAAACAGTAGGTAATTCAAGGCTATGGGTTAATTTCTATTTAACAATGTTGCCAGTGTATGCAAAAATACAGTGAAACAAAATAAGCTGATTTTTTTAGTTAATAATTGAAAATATATTCGCCCACTATTGATTACAGTCAACGGGACTCACCTGCTCTAATTTGTAACTTCTGCCTCTGTCTATAGAAGAAAGGACAGTCTTTTATTTATGAACTGAAGAGACCTAGGACTTATTAAAGATGCAACATAAAGATGGAAAATAGGAACGCTAGCATATGGTATGAATTCACATAAACACAGCAATTTCAGCCAGCTGGAGCTGAGGTATAATGCTAACTGCACAGGTTTGGCTTTGCACAAAAGAATCAAGAATTATTGGTATTTTAGTTCACATAGGTGCACAATTTATAAAAATTCAAAATTCAAGCCTCAGAAAGGAAAAGAAAATGAGTAAAGAGGTATCAAGTACTACAGAAAGGCATCAATGTAAATGTAAACAAAACTTGCACGCTTTAGGCAGAGGAATAGTAGGTGTTACGTACAACTGCAGGCTACCTGCAGGAAAACCTGGACTATCACCATTACTTGTAGATCTGACAAAACAAAAAAAAAATCCTTATTTTCTGCACTTTATATGGTAGCAATTGCATACACAACTCCTTGTGCATACACTCTATAATAACAGGCTGCTTAAACCCATGACCTGAGTCTGTACTACAATTCACCCTACTAATCCCCCGTTTGAAACAGTAGCAAAACTCGCTTCCCTCCTGGTGGCAGAAGGAGTTTTAGCCTGTAGCTCCCATTTCTAAGTATACCAGGGACACCACTGGTTTAGCACTATGAAGACTCACCAAACTCACAGTATGAATATATTCTCCTTAAGGATAAGTATTTGACATCCTGTGTCAAACAAGGCAGAGGACTGGCAAACACCAAGTGACTCCTTACTCCATTCTATAATTTACCTGATGATACTGCACCATTACATAGATACACGGGTCAGTGCAGGAAGACTTCAAACCCCTTATGTCAGCCCGCCATTCTTCTAGATTTGTTCAAAATTTGCTGAGATATGCTAGGGAATGCATTTGGAAGTGTAATTCCATGCTTGCTTCCCAATGTAACTACTAGTGCGAACAGATCCTCTCTCAAGAATGGTTACAGGAATGGGACCAAAATCAGTCTCCCACACAGACCTGCTTTGTAAGGGTAATTTATGGGTGTATATCTAAGCATAAATATATGTATGCATACACACACATATGTATGAGATCATTCAACAGTTAAAATAATCTTTGAAAATAGTAACTGAGGGTACTAGCGTTGAGGAATTTGCTTATCCATTTGAGCCAGCCTGCCAGTTACTGCTTGAGCTCTTACAGATGGTTTCTGCTTGGAGAGGAAGCTAAGGAAGTCTTCACTGGTACAGAAACCATTGATATTTACAGAGAACTTATTAAAAAGTATTCCCTGATTACAACAGGAATCTTAGACTTGGTCTTGACAAAGCATGAACCTATTAGGAAATATTAATTTATACAGTTATTTTAACCTGGTTACAGTAATATCACAGTGTTTCTGAGACACTTTGCAGCTTCTTTTCCTAGGCCTATTCTATTTCTTTTGAAAAACTTATATTCCTCTGTTAACATCTCCCTCTACATTTCCATACAACCTCACTATTATCTCCAAGCTGCATTTTCTACAGTGCCTATTATTTCAGCACTCTCTTCTACAGTGAAGCTCAATTTCATTTCAGGTTTCTTTTCAGCAAGGGATGACTGGCTCTATCTTCAAGGAGGTATGAGGAATGTTTATTCTTTGCCTGTGTCTTTACTACTTCCATGCAGTTCCTACAGAACTCACAACTTTGCATGCTGCTTGCTCTCCGAGAGTTGTCCTTGAAGACTTCAAATTCCTCTTTCATTTTTAAGGATTGCTATTCCACACACTTGTCTCTGAAAGCCGAAATATTTCCTATTGTTATTTTAATTCCTACAAGAGATATACAGCAACCCAAGTATATCTCTATTAATCGCATGGGAAAAGACATTTGGTGCAAAGAAGTGAGAATAAACAGTAAGGACTGGGAGAAAAATAGTTACATGTCAGCACAGTGGGGATAGAAGCTACAACTCTATTAAACTCTTAATAGAAGTATTTAAATTAAAATACCCTTTTGAGTAAAATTCTGTACTAATTTATGTTGCCTTAGACATCCCTTGCCTCCTTTCTCTCATCCTACCAAGGAACCCTGGGAAACATTTTAACCTCCTGCAGTGTAGTCAGCAATCCATCCCATGACTGATTGACCCGTATCAGCACTGAAGCAGACCCTGTGGGTCAGTAGCTTACAGCAAGGGGAATGATGAGGCACTGAATCTGCGCTTGATAGGCAGACAAGATAAAAGATAACAGACAGGATAAGGTGGATAATAGGCTCAACTTCTGTCACTTCCTCTTGTGAAGATTCTCAAATCCAAATATTGTTAAGCATTCTTTTCCATTAATTAAATGGGAGCTGAGGGGATATATAACCTGTCAAGGTCTGAAGAGCTCAACCTCCAACACTTTCTTCAACAGAAAAGTCTCACAGAGAAAATGAAGTAAACATTTTTGTTAAACAAAATCACGATTTCTTCCTCACCTCCTTCCTCACAATAACAGACATGCACACAGGGGGTGTTCAGAAGTACTACCTCTCCTGGATACTTAAAAAAGTACTTTAGACCTACAGTGAAAAACAAAGAGCCCTCAAGAAAAAACAACATTTATTTCCATTAGAGGACTTTTCACTACAGTACTTACTTTGTTTTACTTAAGAGACGCTAAATCTACTATTATCAGGTCACATCATTTTCCCAGAGAAGAAAGTTGCTGCTTAAACTACATGCATCTATGTTTCTTTGATTATTCACATTCAGTTTACTTTTATCATTAACATCTGGTGCCAGCCTTAACACAGAAATAAATGCCTTAAATGGATGAGAGTTGAATGTTATTATAAAAGCAAAGCATTCAGTTGTATGAAAAAGGAGTTTTCGAATTGCTATGCACACTTCAGAGCAGGACAGAGTACCCAGCTTGTTATAAAATGCCACTTTTTCAGGTTACAGGTCAGTATTTGTCAAAGGCCAGGCAGGGTCTGACCAATAAAACACAGAGATGAGCGAACGTTTCTGCAATTTTCCATGTGTCCTTGGGCACTTCATAACTGAAGAAAGAAAGTGGCAGTAACACCAGAAAAGTATAAAACTTTTTTTTTATTATTTTTATTTGTAAACCACAAGAGTTCTACTGCCAAAGCTAGGGCTTGCAATGCATTACATGTCCTTAATGTGAGTAACTGATTTCTTCAGTATTTCCAGAAATGGAAAGGTGTTTCTAAGGTCACAGATAGAAAGCAACAACAACAAACAAGTCAGGAAACCAGAATGACAAGACAGTTGACCTCTGTTAAAGCCAAACAAAGGTATTTACTAAAAACCCTCACATTATCAGCCACCTGTTGGAGTCTTCACTAATTTGAATAATGAAAAAATTACTCCAGTCAAATGTCTGATCGAAGTAAAGCTTGTTTCTATAAATAATTGTATTCAGGATACATCAGATTTTCTATTATTTTCAAGAGGAACAATTAATTAAGGTCATATAATTACTTTCACTCCATTTTTATTTCAGGCTTTATTATTGCGGGGGTGGGGGGTGGGGTGGGGGATTGCTTTTCTAAAGGCACTTAGCCACCAGGTAGTTTATGGCAAATCCCAGTAACTTAGGATCTGTAAGTTAATTTCTTCAGTTTTACATATCTGCAAACAAGAATGACCTAAATCCTGTACAATTTCTCTGAAATTATAGCCCAGTTTTCATCTTCATATATGTTTATCTTGTAGGTATCCATTCCTTTAAAAAATCTTGAATTATATGTAATAATCTGAAGTGAGAAACACTGCAAGATGCAGATAGCTTCCCTGTGAGCACTGCAGTTTTACAGATTCATAGCACATAAGCATCTCACTGTTATTGAATAAAATACAGTAAAGGAGCATCAGAAGAATTCTGTGTATAATTCATTTTCAGGTCAATTAAGGAGCTGTATGTCTGCCTACTGATCAGTGACTTGAAGTTCGTAATACATAACTTCATCTTAAATGCAAAGTTCAAAACATCAGCAATACCGAGTGTATAGTAAGACAAGCAATGCATCCATTCTTTATGCAGATCACTGGAAAACAAGTTGCTTCATTAGAATGGCTTGGCCATACCTGGCACTGCCACTCATTCTCTAGCTTCACTAAAGCTGAGCCAATTAACACTAAGTGGGATCTGGGCCTTCCACACTGCTTACGCTACGCACGTTAGGCAGAAGCAATAACATTCAAAAAACCTACCAGGATTTTTTCTAGAAATATAAAAGTGTATAAATTGGACACAAAATAGTTTTATGATACTATATTTAATTAAGAGGCCTCACAAAGTTAAAAAAATTGTCATCTAATTAAATTTGCTACTTAAACAATGACTTTTTCCTCTCAAAAGCTTTTTAAATGAAAAGGATTAACATTCTAAGCATCACCTAATGGGACAACACCCAGTTAGGTAATATAAGTGTGTATGACACATATGACACACTTACATACAAAAACATGTGTATGACAGAACAAATTATCATGTCGTCATGTGAATATAGCTATTTAAAAGGAACATTATTATTTCAACAGATTTGAGTACTAAGGCCTCCTACTGTTCCCAAAGGCTCACTCCCTCTTTAAAGACAGCTGTAGATTTGGCAAATCCTCCAGGTTTTGGCAGAGGTTAATTTTCTACACCAAGGAAGCTAAGGAGGAAAAAAAAGAGAAGCAATAGGAAGTCCGGGGTCTCTGAGGAAAGGCAGAGAGTGTCTATGCCATGGGAAGATGAACACTCATGGGAGACTTGAGATCTCAGAGACAGTAACTAAGAAATCAGTTAGGCACACAGGGAAGTGCTGCTGCAGAGTGGATCCAGCATCATTCTTAGTTTGTGATGGGAAATTATGTGATTTTTGATGATAGAAGTGCAAGGTACAGTGTGATGGGTGACTAGTAGGCTGTGTGGTTGATCCCAAGTAGACTCCCCTGCATCCACATGTTTAAACTGACCACCAATGAACAAAATCCAGAGGACAGGAGATGCCACATAAAGAGGATTAGTAATGCTAATGGTTAACATAACATGTTGTTTTGCAGTATTCTGCATTTCCAATGAAGTCACATATTATAGTGAAATGTCCTTCCATAATCAGAATGCACTAAAAGACAACCTGTAATTCTTTGCCTTCTTCAAGTTTGGTTATATTTCATTGCTGAATCTTCCTACAGTTAAGTGTGAAAGCCTATTCTCTTTGCCAAAGAGAATATTACATCTAAATCTATTTAGATGCATATTCTGTCTAAATAGAGCACCTCGGGTACTGTGATGTACCTTCTTTGCACAGACTACTTGGATTCCATATGTGCTTGTGCCAACATGCTTAGAAGTAAGACAATGAAAAGGTGTGGGGCAAATAAAAGACTTTACACGTGGGCACAAATGTGGATCTAATACATCATTCAGGAGAAAACAAACCATTTGCTTTGTGGCTTTTTTTTTTTCTTTTTAATGATCTATGAAATCAGTTTTTTTAAAAAGTGTTACAAATAACTATCCAGATAAGGTCAGGTAATGATAAAGGAAGGATCTCTGATTACAGGGTTATATGCTAACCCTCTTCCAAATTTTTCTGAGAATCACAGAATATGCAATCATGTTTACTGTGAACATCTTTTAGCCTCTGAAAGTTTGCATAAATATAAAAAAGTTTACTTCGTTTCTGCCTGTTACTACTAAGTTAAATCACTGAAAAAATCAAATGACAGAGGATATATTTAAGGATGTAATAGGCAAGCATTTCATGGGCTCTAGGAAAAACAGTGAGGGCTACAAAGTAAAAAGGAAAACATATATTTTTTTAAACCTGTCTGTAAAACAGGAAATAATAATTAAGGTTGTAGACTTAAACCTGCTTTGCAAATAGAAACAAAGAATACTTAATGAAAAAAAAGGTGAATAAAGGGTGGGATTATTTTGCCTTTTTTTGCACTATAATGTGTAACATTTGCAACTAGTTCCAATGTGTTTTTTTGCTTTTAAGGAATAGTTGCCAACTTCCAAATTCCACCTCCTTGGTATTTCGTGTTATGCTGAGAATGAACTCTTTTTAAAGGGATTCTTTCCAAAGAGACATTAACACCATTTTGAAGAGGAGTTTTCAGCTGTGAGTATTCCTGTGACTTTTCAAGCAGGAGGACGAAGGGGAAGAAGAAGGGAAAAAAATAATATTGAATCCTTTTTGCTACTACTATGGTAATAAGGCAGTCAATTAACTCACCTGATTTTCTTCTAAGAGTACAAGGCTTACTAGTAGGTTTTCCTGGAGCCTGATATATTTCTGCTCAATAACTAAAATATTTGGGCAACTATTTAACAAAAATAGCAAAAAAAAAAATATTCTGGAACAAAAACTCTGGGTATGTAGACTTACATACTTAAGTATAACATTAAAAAGTTATGTGTTGGGTTTCTCATAACATGTAATTCACTTGTTAGTTTGCAGAGGTCTCTAAAAGAGCTTAAATCACTTATTTGTTTGCAACTCATTGTATTCCTCAACTCATCGTCCACATAAACATCAGTAATTATTAAGTGTACTTGGACAATCATGCTAAAATATTTTTTTCTTTTCATAGACACTTTTTTTATTATTTCACATAGCACTGCAAATCCAAAATAATTATGGGAATTTCACTGAACTTGGCATTCTCTAAATTACAATATCAATACTCACTGCTACCAAAAGTAACCCATTAAGGACTTATGAAATAACAGAACACATTCCTTTGAAGGAAATGATCTTAACCATGTACTTACATTTAGGCATGAATTTAAGCCTCAGAGTTAAAAATCAAACTCATTCATTAAGTCCTCCTGCACTGCAAGTTTCATAAGAAGGCATGGTAAATATTTGGTGGCAACATGAAGAAGCCCAAGACCATGATGGGTTAGCATTACTGGAATACAGAACAACTCATAACAAGAAATAACAAAATATCACTTTAACTGAAAAATCTTATTTTAACCTTCAGACAGTCAGGAAATATTTTTTTTTTTTTTGATTCTTACTGAAGTTCTAACATCTGTACTTCTGCGCAGCACTAGGCATTCGGCATTGACTTAGTAACAGGTCAGAAGGGGACAATAAACATCAGTGCCTACAAAAGCCTTTTTGGTTTCTAACAAATCTGGAAGTGGATAAAACATAACTAGACTTTTTCTTCCGCTATGTGGTGGGTTGATCTTGGTGGGAGACCAGGCGCCCACCAAGCTGCTCTATTGCTCTCCTCCTCAGCAGAACAGGGGTGGGAAAAAATAAGATGGAAAGAAACCCTTGTGGGTCAAGGTGAAGGCAGCTTAATGAAGCAACAGCAAAAGTAATCGACTTGGAAGTGAAGGAAAACAAAAGATGTTGTTCTCATCAGCAGGTGATGTTCGGCCACTTCCCTGGGAGGAGGGATTCATTAGGTATAGTGGTTGCTCTGGAAGGGAAACATTGTGAATAACAAATGCCCCCCTTCGTTGTCCCTTCTCCTAGCTTTTCTATCTGAGCAGACATCACATGGTATAGAATATCCCATTAGCCACTTTGGGTCAGCTGTCCTGGCTATGTCCCCTCCCAAGATCTTGCCCACCCCCAGCCTACTGGGGAGGGGAGGTGGGGGGAATGCTGGAGAGACAGCCCTGGTGCTGTGCGAGCACTGCTCAGCAGTAGCCCAAACACTGGTGTGTTACCAGCACCTTTGTAGCTACCAACACAAAAAGCACAGCACTACGAGGGCTGCTACAGGGCTCAGCCAGGCCCAATACACACTATTGCAAAAGTACTTTGGCAAAAGAACATAAAGCATCCCATTAAAAACCCAACCAACCAACCAACCAAAAAACACAACAAATAACTCTCATTACCACTGTATAGGGAACTTGGATATCATGATTTTTAGAATGGAATAAATATCCATGGAAACAAGTTGTACTACTCAGTTACACAGAGGGAGTCAACATGGTTGAATTTATAGGAACATTATACAGTTAAATGAATGTGTGGTGTTTATGTGATTATGCCTTCTCAAACGATCTTTAACTGCAACAAAATGTGCAGGCAGAGACTTGAATATGGGCTAGCAACCACCATCACATGTACCCACATTACATATTTGGCTTTAACAATTTCATCTGACATCTGAGCCTTCTTTACTAGTGTCACCTATGCAGGACAGTATTAACAACCACCTGCTTTTCAAGGTAGGAGAGCTGAAACACCCTGTAGTATTGTTTTCTACACTGAATTTGGTCAAAACAAGTATGAAAAAAACCCAAACAATAATGTATCTTTTATGACTGGGTGACACCAATGGAATTATTGAACAGTCATTATCAAGAGGAACAGAGAGAACAATGATGAAAAGTTGAATGATTCAGATGAGGAAAAGTTAGTTGACTGTTCCACCAGAACTTGCTTCTTGGTTTGAAACACAATGATCTGGAAAGATTATATTTCCACTTGTTTTTTAATGCATTAAAAGCAGCTTAATTTTTAAGGTTTCCTGTTAAATAATCAAGTAAAACATTAATTTGTGTTTGATTGATACAGAAACAGTTTTGATTTAGCTTTCTAGCTTTATTTTTCTAAAACTGTATGATTTGCAAAGTATGTTTTCTCTTTAATAATTTTCACAACAGTAGAGTAATTTTGCTAGATTTCTACTGAATGATTTGATCACTTTAGAAAAAAGCTTTGCTTCAGCTTGCTATTAATTTGTGTGTACATGCATTAAGATTTTATAGTCTGCCATTATAAACTAAAATACGAGATAATAATGTGTCCCCTGTCAAGGACATGGCACTGCTTTTGGAGAAATCTGAAGGAGTATTTTGAGTTACATTCCAGCAATCTCAGCAGTAGGTAAATCATTTCACATTGCTGCCCATCACAACATATAAAGCCACAGCATAAGTACTATACAACATATGAATTCTGTGAAAAAAATTAAATTTTCCCTTTTATATTCTAATGATATTATTTACATCAGAACTGCAGAAGATCCTGTGCTGCATAAGGGAAGGAGTAAATATTTATAAGAAATGACATAATAATTACTATGTATATTTTTGAAGGATATAAATTTTGGGTTTTTTTCTCATTTTAAATGACTTTATAGAAAATTTGTAACTTTGCTTTTCTCTTACTATTTGTTCAACTACTGTAGGAAAGTTAAATTTGGAGTTTGATTTAAGAAATATGCACATAAACTATTACACAAGAATGTTAAATTTTGGAAAAAAAAGAGCAAAATTATTGTTTGGAAAAAACCCCACCATTTATCACATAATGGAACAAAATTCCACAAACCTTATTTGATTGCACATGCATATTTAAGCCATGTGCATGCTTTAACAACTTAGTTTGATATCAGTGCTTCTCTGCAACTTCCTCTTCATTCATGGCATTAGACGGTTTATAGGTTTACAGCAGAGGTGGGGAGGAGGAGGGATGGCTGGCCATGAAGGGGGATGGACGACGAAACAGTATGCTTTTAACCTGATAAATCTACTTATAGTCCTAAATTTCATTTAATCCCTGCCCTGGCAAGAAAGCTCATAGACTGCAGGCATTTAATTTTACTGGTGAAGTCAAGTCTTCTGTTCAATTACTTTTTCCTAGGCTAGGGATGCAGAGGGATTATCCATTATCCCTACCCATTTTTATCACAAAGAGACCATACCTCCATTCACAATAGGTACAGAGACAAAAATCCAGTTCGCCCTCTTGTAACCTCACATGTAAAAAGGCTGCATATACCATTGTAGTGTACGTGAAAACTATTTGAAAACCCCAAAATCTCTGCAATTAATTTAATAATTTACAACTCACACTTGTTACAATTTAAAAATGTCTGGAAATTGCCTTCGAAATTATGGCTAATGGATTATAATAACCATTATCAGGAATTATCAATAGTAATTCTGCTTAGAGCAATATATAGCTTTATTAACACTATACTGCAATAACATGCTTATGCTTAGCTATTTCTGGAAACTGCTATGCAAGCTCTAATAATTTTACCAGACCAAAAGAAATATATCTCTTAAGTACTTTGGTAACATCTTCCAATATAGATGTGCTGGTTTTGGCTTGGATAGAGTTAATTTTCTTCACAGTAGCTAGTAAGGGGCTACATTTTGGATTTGTTCTGGAAACAGCATTGATAATACAGGGGCGTTTTCATTACTGCTGAGCAGTACTTACAGAGTCAAGGCCTTTTCTGCTTCTCACCCCACCCCACCAGTGAGTAGCCTGGGGGTGCACAAGAAGCTGGGACGGAACAGAGTCAGGGCAGCTGACCCCAATTGACCAAAGGGATGTTCCACACCCCATGAAATGATGCTCAGCAATAAAACTAGGGGAAAGATTGGTGGGGGAGTCACTGGTTGGGAACTGGCTGGGGATCACTTGGTTGGTGGTGAGCATCACTTGTCTCTCTTGGGTTTTATTTCTTGATTTTTGTCATTTATTTTTTTTTTTTACAATTATTAAAAAAAAATTATCTCAAGTCATGAGTTTTCTCACTTTTACCCTTCCAAATCTCTACCCCCATCCTCCTGTGGGAGGATTGAGTGAGTGGCTCTATAGGCCTTAGTTGCTGGCTAGAGTTAAACAATGGCAATAGGAATGGCCTTTTTTTAATGTTTTTTTAAATGACCATTATTTAATCAAAAAAGCTATACCTTACTACTTTCAATGCATAGGTACTTGATAGAGAAGCAGAGTTAATATGTGTCAAAGAAAAACCCACGTGAAGCCTGGTCTGAGCTCTCCACAGTCAAAAAAATTATAGATTTTTCTACATCTCCACAGAACACTAAGACAGATAAAATTCTCAAAAGGGGTATTGCAAACATAGTGACTTGAGACTTCTGGGTGAAGACAGAGACAGGAAAAGGAACTATTATATTGACTTAGGTAACTTCCTGTGTTCTCCTTGGGTAAAACAAACATACAGAGTTATTAAAGCCAAACATTCTTTCAGTTATTTAAAAAAATAAACAGAAAAGTAACTTTAGACTGCACACTGGTTAAACAGCCGGGAATATGCAAGCAAGTATCTACAGCTACCCAAACTTTTTTGTCCGTGTTTGTATGAAAAATTTTAACAGCATTCAGCATATGCTGTCATTATGAGATTCTCTTGATTGCTGTAGCTTTGTAAAAGAAACCATGATTTGCACACAAGTAATAGCAAGCCACTCCTTGAAAGAAGGAAATGGTACTTAAAAGAGGACTGCTTAATATGAAGAAATACGGAATGCCTGCTGTGTAAACATATTTAAGAGCATTGCATTGTACAATATTCTGGTTTGAATATTCTTGTTAGAAAAGGAGTATTTTTTACTAAAATATCCTTTGCCTACAGGAATACTTGATGGTATCACCATTATTTTTAATACTATCATGCACTTACATAAAGCAAGAAACAATGATTGTCTTTAAACGATCTCTATCTAGACCACTTGCCAGCATGCTATGCATGCAAAAATGTTACAGATTTCATTGCTGGACATTTTTCTCATTAAAACTCTTCATATGGTGTGACAGGTAAAAACACACTGACAAACTTTGGTTGTTTTGTCTAGTTCTGTTAAGATGCGTGTCCATGCAGTTTTATTAGTTCTGTTTCTTTAATTCACCTGGCACAGAAAAGGATTGGCTACTGGAGGCAGGGAGAGATGGAAGGGAGAGAAGGGAAGGGGGGCGGGGGGGGGGGGGGGGGGGAATAAAAAAAGGAAAAAGAAAAACCACAAATTACCCTACAGTCAGAATAATTCTGTATGCCAATTTGTGGAATAAATCAGAAACTGTTCCAACTGCCATACTTATTAAACTTAATGGTGTTCTGCACAATTTTCAGGTATCAATTATACCAGAGATACACAATCCATGGTTTCAAAACCTGCACTGCAACTTTACTATTATTCATCTGCTACAGGTAAGATGCTCCAAGATTAAAACATATAGCATATTACATTTAAAATAAGAGCATCTGCTGGAAGTACATCGCAGAACAACAGATGTTGCTTTATCAAATAACTATCAATCTTATGCTGATCTAATGGCACTGACAAGGCATTCAAAATGCAGCTGGACAATGAAAGACACACCCATTCCAACAGTATTCATTCAAGAAACCTGGGTGATTTCTACTTTAAGTAAATAATCTTGAAATCTCTGGACACCTCACCATACCCTACCTTAAAAAAAAACATTTAGATTCATCACAGCATTCTGTCTAGCAGTAAAGGATTTATGCTGTTTACTAGACTTTGTGTATCTGTAGGATTTTATATTTCCCAGTATCCAACAGATACTGGGAACAAAAAAAAAATCTCAGTTGCTGAACTGTGAATACAACATTATCAAGGATAAACCAGCACTACCATTTTTTTTTTTAATGTTGTATTTCAAAGATAAATCAATGAAAGAAAGACTTCTATAAATGTTCTGATTGTTTTCAAGATACTAAACACTATTCATGCTGGAAAACTACCATATCAAGGACTACATTATTAGTGAGGGGAAAAATTGTATCAATTTTAATTAATTTTTCCAGAAAATCTTAAAAAACTGTAGGTGACAGACATTCTAGTAATGCATCTTGCCTGAAACTACGGCTGACTGCTTAGCCACAAGGAACCCATTGTAATTTACTTCAATAACCAGACTGATAAATGATGTTCAATTGTCTATTCGCAATACAAGACTTAGAGGAGTCATATCCATAAATCTTGACCAACAGCAAGGATGTAAAAGCAAAGCATTTTTTTAAGTTGTTCATACTCAATATTAATTTATAATAAAAAAAAAAGCAAGCTGGATAAAGATCTGTTTTATCTCTGAAAAAAAGCTGAGAAACAAGATTCTTGAAATTTCTTAAGTGCTTTTGGTTTTGAGACTTAGTAGATTATAAATTGTGGCAATATAAATATTTTGAATGCTTGAGCACACTAGTCTACACAGCATTGCAAGCTGTGCCAATCCCACTCTTTAGGAAACTCTTGGCTTACATATACTATCCACAAGGAGAAGTGAGTATGGTGTAGCCCTCTGGCATACTGGTATTTCAGAATCTTTCTACCTTCATCTTTACTATTGTGAACTACCCATGGAACTCAATACTTTTTTATTATTTGCATCAAAATATATTTTCCCCTTTTTTCTTTGTTTCTTAAATCACTTCGCAAAGTGACCATATTGTCTTTGTCTTACTTTGCAAACATATTGACATAAAAATACATCCAGTATGGAAACAATTAATTATATAGTTTTCACAGAAGAAAAGTAGAACATAACTTAATGACACTGTAGCATAAAACATAACTTCTTCTATTAGATTTTCAAATTTACGAAGGATGACTACCTGTCCTTTGGAAATAAAATCTGTTAATGAATCAGACAATTATTTTTTAAAAATGATAGAGAATCTTATGTATATATACATGCATACATAATTATATTCCTATTATAGGCTTCAGATATCTGAGTTCTGTTACCTTGATGTAGTCTGAGTATAATGAGAAACCTGATATTCTCTTACCTAGAATACAAAAAAAAAAATAAAAATTAATTCATAGTATTGCTGAAATCATGCATTTTGCAAATTCAAGAAGAACGAACGACACAAAACTAACAAGTTAGGTAGACTAGTTGTAGAATGGTCTTTAGCATCATTAGCATACAAAAGATATGACAGCATCTTCTACCACAGCCTTGTCATTTCCTCTCCTTGGATGACTATAAAATGAATCTTTTCAGTCAAGTATGGTCAAAAGCCAAATTTTGCAACAAAAATCCCAGAGTCACGTCCATGCATGTATAGGTATGATGCAAGTGTATGAATGCACATGCATATACAATTTTTCTTGGAAACCACAAACTCAATGGCAAGTTTAGTACTCCTCACTCTACACAGCTGTGTGGTGGGTTTTGGGGGTTTTTGTTTTGTTTTGGTGTGGGGTGTGGTTTTTTGGGGTTTTTTTGTTAGTTTGTTTTGTTTATTTTTTCTTTTTTTGTCTAATGATACTACACAAATGCTTTGCTTTGGTGTCATTTTCTCGTCCACTTTTTTCCCAACAGTCTGCCAACAATGACAAATGTACCATGAGATTTTGTCAGCAGTATAAAGCGTTTTGAGGCTCAAAGAATTTCTGTTTAGTATATCATCTTCTCTTTATAAAGTGTATAAGCTAGGAAATACTGATGTTTGCAAGCAATCAGCTCTTTAAACGGTACACATTCTCTTAAGCAAAGTAACTTTAATGATACCAGCAACAGAGCAATTACAAGTTACTTGAACTGCCTGAGCTATGGAATATATGGATTTGGGACAATTCAAACTTTGCTCCTACAAGCTGTTCAAAACTTGTGTGGATTACTGGGGTGTAAACCAAGATAACAGAATTGTTCACTTTTCACCAGAGTTCACCTTATGAGAAAAATAAAACAAATTAATCCTTAGTTCAGAGCTGTAGGCATAAGCCACCAGTGCTCACTGTGCTAGAATCTAAATCTTAGGGTGAGAAGGGAGGACTGGAAAATATCAACAGATTATAAAGTGCCATCATATTTATGATTTTGCAACAGCTTGTATAAAATCCTACCAAGGGTTTAACTTCTCATGAGTATAACAGCAAGAATTAGTACATAAACAACCAGCTCAGTATGCCTTCAAGGCATAAATGCTTACAGATAATTTGAAGTACACCACTGCAATCTCGCTTCCTTCAGATCTATTTTGGTTGGTTAGGAAAGCTACCTCTACAGTTTTCTTTCAATTCACATTGTCATTACCCCTCCATTTAAATTAACTTCACTGATGCTATGAAATCCTGTCTACCTATGACTGCCCTGCTGCTGGTAATTTTCATTTATGTTCACCTCTTTCCTTCACCATGATGTAGCATCTCTATCTACTTAAAGGTAATGTTTATGTTAACTAACATAACTTACAGTATGTTTTAACAAGCTATAACTTATTGCAGGAGGTACCTAATGCTGACCAACCACTTAGTCTGAAGACTTTTAATACTTTCCTGTCCAACAGCATATGACAGAAGTGACCTTACCTAAGCTGAGAAATTATTACTACCTCTTACTCCAACATGCACTGTCATGGTTTAAGACCACGTTGAAAGTGTGGGGACTAAATAGACTCAGACATGAAAACATTTTAATCACAAATACATGTGCGGTTTTATAAATTATATGACCTCCATGCCCTACTGAAGACACAGCAGAGTCTGGGCAAAAGGTAGATGGGTCAGCATAAAGGCTCTGGCTATGCTTGCTTTGTGCAGTCCAGGAGTAGGACTGCCAGGTCCCCTGGAAGCCTCCTTCCATTTCTCTTGGTTTGAAAATTTAGGGTTCTCCCTCATGTACACCAGGAGTATCTCATATAACCCTGAAATCTCTCCCTCATGCGTCTCCAAGAGCATCTTCCAGAGTGTCTACTTGGTATGACTCACTAGGAGCCTCTCCACACGTCTCCTGCCACTAGTGGCTGCCATGTTTTCCTCAGCATGTCTGAGCAGGTGCACTACAGACTCCACGACTGGATGAAGTTCTGCCAGGTGATGGAGTGTGCACTCCAGTTTCATAGCCAGCTGGGACTGGCACAGGGCAGTTCACCCTCTCCCCCTGCATGGCCACCAAATTCAAGTTCCCTGCCACGCACTCTATCATTTAAATCCAGTACATTGCACTCCTTGCCTCTATGAAATATGTATTTTAAGAACTCTTTGAAAGTATATCCTTTAAAATCTCTACTTTCAACATCATCACGATATTAATATACATTCATTAAACTCTGCCTTTGTCCCTGAGGCCAAATAACAGCAAATAATGACGTTCAATGTGTATATATGCTCAGACTACATGGGTTAACATCATAACAGGCTGAACATTTAGCTATTGCAAACTCCACCCCTTGCTCCTGACCACCAGATTAGGTATCATTGCTGACACGAGCAGCACATGTTGGCAATTCCCTCACCTGACAAACTAACACAGGTTTTTGTTGCTGCCCAGATGGATTTCTCCCATTTCCATCTGTATTCTTCTACATCACCCTGGCTTTCCCCACACATCATCTTCCACAATCCATTACTGTTTGTTTGGTTTTTTTCCCGTTTGCGCTGCAGCACCGTCCATCTAACCCAGCTGCGGCCACCACCACACCAACCTTCCAAATGACCCTGTTCCCGTTTGCCATCAGCACGCCCTTCTCAGATCGTACCTCACAGCATGGGAGGTGTGTGTGTAGGCAGGGGTGGGCTGGCACATGTCTACGTGTGTAAGATGCCTCAGCAGGCCTTAGCACCCTTACCTCCCTCACTCATGGCCCCTCAAAGGGATCCACCTGCCTTCTTCCTCCTGTTCTTCTTCAGTAACTGTGTAGGGCTCCTCACCCCTGGAGAGGGAACACCCTGGGAGAAGGGAGGTCTGAGGTTCCCAGAGCCTTGACACTGAGTTGGAAGGAATTTTGTTGGTTCCCAGGTAGTACTTCTCTTCCTCCAGTTTCTGCGCTCTTTCCGCCAGAACCCTGCTCTGGAAGGGCACAACTCCACATTCAGACCTCCCATCCGGGCTCCAAGGAGTACTTTCGCATACCCTTTATTTCTGAGTCGACCACTTTGCTGTGTCTCCTTCACCACCCCCTCCCCAACATTCGTGCTTTGGGGCTCACCCTCACATTTGGGGCCAAACGGGCCCTGGCCTCGGCAACTGGCTCAGACTCACACTAAGAACCACCAAGGCCTGGGGCAACAGCCTTCCTGCGCGCACCCCCACAGCAGCCCCGAGCCGGGGGCCTAACGCCCGCCTGCCATCACAGGGCAGAGCAGCGGGGTGGCTTGGCCTCCCCCCGCCCTGTTACCCTGAGGCCCTGCCACGCACACTGGCCTGGGAAAGGGCTCCTCAATCAATTAGCCCGTGTTCCAACTTGATATGAAGCGATGAGGAGATTTTCTTTAGAAAAAAACCAATCCAACAAAAAGAGGCGAGGGTCCACTGCTCTCATTATTGGATCTGAACATTGCATTTCAAAGCAAAGGATTCAGTGAGGCAGTAGTGGCGGTTTCAGATCGGGGGAGGCTGGCCAAGAGCACCCAGGCCACCAGGCACCCCAGCGCTTCAGTGGTCCTTGCCCAGAATTGCCAATGTACCCAGCAAGTGCACGCTGGAGACAGTTTCTTCCAGTGACAGCAGCTGTGTTTTCTCCTTATTTCTTTAACCGTGTTATCTCCTTATTTCTTTCTCCCCACAAAAGCTGCAGTTTCTTCATGCTCTGTTTTGGTGGCCATGCACTGACCCAAAACTGCTTGGTGACATTTCCCACTCTAAACTTCAATCACTTATAAAACATTTTCTTTTTTAACTGGAACGTTTAGACAGATCTGAGTTAGTTTCTGGTAATAGCAATGCTTGAAATGGCACAACTGAGAGAGTGGGAACTCTCAGTGGGGAAAGTAAACTAGCTTTGCTGGCAGAGGAAACCAACCTTTCCTTAACCTGCTTCTGTTTATCCATTAAGGTGATCTAATAGATTTTCTCCATGAACAGCTGTGGGACAGGGGACAGGAAAGCTAACTTTTCTTCTCTCCTGCTATTGAAACCGGTAAAATAGAGCTTTCCTTAAAACCACCTTTCCTGCTCCCTCTGTCGAGCTCATAATTTGTTCGTAAACAGTAAAGGACTATAAGTATTAGGTCCCAGCATAAGTAGACACTAGGCTAGGAAAACTATTTTTGTAGATTTTCCTTCCTAATTGTTACTAGGAGGTCAGGGATGAGTTGATGGGCTGGGGCTGGGGTGGGATGGAGAAAAAAGGAAACTTTCCGAATGGTAAATGGTTTCTAGTGTTTGTTTCTATGTTTTTATTGTATAGGAAAGCTGTTTGGCCTCACCTATATAACATCCAATAAGAGTTTTATTACACTGGAATAATTATAGAACATTCTGACAATAATATCAACTACTAGGTTTTTTTTTTTAAGAAACAAAGCATTTAGATTTTAAAATGTCATTTTATTTAGAGGTTGCTAAATACTTTGAATAAGGATGTAAAAGTGCCACAATGTGAAAATAAGATAAAAAAATCAAACTTTTATTTTTTCTTCTTCTTTCATGACTGAAATAAATTTAGCAAAATTACAATGAATGTGTGAAATGGTCATTGCTGGAATACACAGATGTAATTTTCTGTCATCATACTTGGGCACTCTGCACTACTAAAATACTCTTTAGGTTCATTATGTCAAATCCACTAATGCTCGTAATGATCAAGAAGCAAAGGTTTCTTAGCTTCTTCCAGACAAACTTTCCTACATGTGCAAAAATCCTGGCCTTGTAGATCTTTTCAAACCACTTAACTTTATTATTGGTTAATCTACAGGATACAACAAAAATGGCTGTTTGTATCCTATGAATTCCTTATAGAATATAATTACCAGAAATGACCATGCTCCACCAAGTTTTTCAGCACACCAGCACCCTTGCAACAGCATCAAAACCTCCATGGCAATTTTAACACTAGGCTGTCTGAATCACAGCTGCCCCTGCCAGAGTCTCTGGATGCTGCTATCAGAGACCTCATCTTACAGGGAACATCAAAGGGAACTTCCATGCTGGACTCCCATTGGGGCAAGTCACCCAAAAGTCCTGCTATTTTATGTGCTGTCACAGTCCTACAGATCTCCCCTATTCAGTGCTCATACCATCTGTCTAAGACATAAAATACAAGAGCTCCAGAGAATTACTTTTTGTTGCATCCTTCTACCCTTCCTATCAAACTGCAGAATCAAAAATATATTTGCCTTAGGATTTATGTGCATTATTCTCTTTTTATTAATGACTATCACAACTGCAGCCATCAGTACTGTCTCTTTCATGTTACGTGAGAGAAATTTTAAATTTGTGTTTGCAACAGAGAAAGAGATTCTAAGAGTGTTTATGGGGATATATTACTTAGATCTGAAATAACAAAACACCTGCAGTTTTTAGTAGCCAGGACACATTTTATAGAAAGGGGGGAAAAAAGAAAAGAAAAGGGGAAAAAAAAAGCATAAGATAGAGTATTATATCCTGTGCTTTCAGCTGGGAAACTGAGCAGCAGATGTTGGTGAGCAACAAGCAATTTAGATGTAATAATTACTAAGGAAAGTGCTTTAGTGTGGGGACAGCAAAATGGCACTGACATGCTCTGATTTGACACAGTCAAAGGGAGCAAAGAAAACAAGACGGAAGAAAGAATCTGTGTAACAGACTGAAGAAACAGGAAAAAGCATGAGGAAAGGACACCACTGCAGATCTCTATGAAGGTTTAGAGTTTATTTCAATATGATTTAAAGAGATCAGAGCTTTACAACTGAGATGTAAAATAGAAGTTAATGTTTTATGATCTACCATCCAGGAATAAACTGAGTTCAATAAATATCCAACCAGTTAGCAATCAACCACATTGCTTATGGCATAGCTTAGTATAAATTAGCAGTCTTGAATAAACAGATACATTGTTCTTACAACCCAGTTGGGAAAATCTGTTATAAAATACTCCACAGTAATGAAAGAAAGCATCATTTTCAGTTGTGATCACTACTGATGAGTCAAACTACTATAAACCACAAGCTACTAAATTACCTTCCATTCAGACAGACACCTTATTTAAGATCTTAAAATTGGTGGGTTTGTAGACTGAATGTTAGCAACGTCCTTCTTAATTTCTTACTACAGATTAATCCCTTGACCTCAAACCCCAAAGTCAAAAGAATAAATATTTACATCTTCACCACAGTTGTGCATAGAAACCTGACTTGCTCACAGTTCTCAGGCAAAACAGGCCTGCTTGTATCATATGAATCCTACTTGAGCCTGACTTTGGGTTGACTTTGAAGTTTATGAGCTGAAAAGCAGCTAAATTAAGCAGAACAAAACAAGCAAATGACAGCTAAAGAAGCATTAGACCCAAGTCTATCCATTCAATTAATTTGCAGTGTTACCCACTCTTCTGTTTAACTGCTTTGTTAAAATTTAGACAGAAATAGCATATGACTGAATCTATGCTGTGCACAATAGTAAGTTAAATATCTGAAATAAAGACAAAATAGATAAATCTGTGCAAGAAGACACAGTAAAAACAAACAAAAAATACCCACACAAACTCTTACTGTTTTAGTTTACTTTTCAATGTAAGCATTTGCTTTATACTGGCAATTTAGAATTTTCTTATTTCATAAGGAAAGAAACTAAACTAAGAGTTACAAAGAAGCAGTAAAATATTCAAGAACTGTAGTAAAAAGTGAATGTATAAATTAAAGAAGCCTTCGAGGATAACAAGGCAGATGAGACTCATAGGATACTGCCAATTCTTTTGTCTAGTTATAATATCTGTTAGAATTCATCACCTCAAATAACATGTGAGTCAAATTAAGATATGAAATCAGTCCCAAACAGGATAAAGTGCTGTGCCTGTCAGGTCCAGCTGCTTCATCCTCGATTATTTCAAACAACCCCCACTTGCTTTCTCAACCTTTCAATCCCATTTTTCACTTTAAACATTGATTGAGATGTACAGTGATTGAAAAAGAACATTAATCAAAGAGTAGTATAGAGACTACAGAACCCTTTTATTTTCAGACACAATTAGTTAATTGACATGAATATGTAAGTTATCAGTAGAGATTATACCTAATTTAACTGCATCTAACAGGAGAATGTGAGAACCCATTTCTCACTTTTCAAAACAAGCTACAGTAAAAGCAAAAACCAGTAAGATGAAATGTGTTCGGTAAATGTAAAGAAAATTATCATTAAGTGTTTAGGATTATGTTTATATAGAAAAGTTCAGAAGAATCCCAATCAGTCTAGAGTCCCGTAAAGCAAATCTACTTTGTGGGGTTCCCCCACCCCACCCCACCGGCCCCAAATGATTGAGCACAATGTCTATATAGAGTAATTGTAAATTTACATAGGGCAGTAGGAACTTACTGTCTACTTCTGGAGGGTGAATCTTCTCCATGTATCGGCCTTGCATCTCCCTATGGTGAGGACAAAACCGAACAAAAAAGCAGCTCTGTCTTTTTTGGGCATCTGCTTTAGTAAACAGGTTCTACTTAAGTCCCCACAGAGTTCTTTATTGTTGTGTACAAAACCTTCCAGTAATCAAACTAACTTAGTAAAAACTATCGCTTATAACTGTAAAAATATAGCTGAAGTATGTTGCTGCCTCTAGAACAACTTAGCAGACCTGGCTGCCTGTTAAGTTGATGTGACTATGTACACTGCACTTTGAACACAAAAACTAATGAGCTTGAGCTAAAGGACTTCCTACAAACCTAGCCAGGTGCTAATTTTTTCATAGGCATTCTATTTGTTCCAGGTCTGGACAGATTATAGGGACAATAAACTCTGTCTTTTGATCCAAATAGAATCCCACTCCTGTTACCTAAGTCATAGAAACACTAGAACAAATCAAAGAAAACAATGCGGAAAATTGTGTTGCATCAGCAACGTTAATCCCAAAATAGCTGACTACACAACACGTTAACTGTATTTATTTTAATTTGATCAAGGCGATTGAAGTATGCTGAGCACTTCATGAATGTAGCATTACAAAGAACATGCAATAACAAACTCCTATTTTCCACAATTTAAATTTAAGCACTGACAAAAATAATTCTTCTTTAGAAAATGATTTTTTGACAGGTTTTGAAAGCTGGGATGCAGATGTACTTATCTGTCCTCTAAAGCCAAAATAAACAACAGTACAAGCTTTTTTGCATGAGTGGTTGATTTTCAAATCATGCCTTGAAAGGAACTAATAATTATATACAACTAGAAACATAGAAGAATGTCTTTAATTCACACTACTGACTGGAAAACCATTGCAAATGACTAAATCAGAATAATAGTAAAAATATATATAAAAAACCCCAAACCCTAACAAGCTTTGATATATGCACCACAAAATTATTGTTTCTACTTACAGTTTGACTTCAGCTTAATTTCTCTTACTTAGAACAATACAGCATTAGTGTACTAATCAACTGTATCAACTAATCAATGCCAGTCTTGTAAGAAGTAGTACTAGAAATCATACCTAGATCTACTTTGCTTATTATTTAAACCAAACCAAACCAGCCAAAAAACTAAAACAATAAAACAAACAAACAAAAAAAAGCGGAGAATACTTTAAAACCATGTCAAGTTTTGTTTTGTTTTTTAAAATATGGTATCTAACCAAAACATCTAATTTGTCCAAAACCACTGAGATTTTTCTCCATCCCAATCTCAAGGATTTTGTTTCCTGACAAACAGGGTTGTAGCCCTGTTTCTCAAAGCCAGAATGGTCAGAGGTAGACTCTTAACGGCAATTTGGGGTAAAAGTGGAATTTATATGTTTACAGATATCACTAAGCAAAAGCCTATTTGTTAACTCTAAGTTCTGGAGTGGGATTTCCATTATTTTCATGCTTAATTTGTGAGGTGGGCAGATCAGATAATTACAGGTTAGGATAGCTCAGATATACTGGCTAAATAATCATATATTAGGTCCTATGCCATTAATCAATTTTGAAATAATATAAGAATTGAATAGTGATAATTATTGTGTCTCACTTCTAGCATTATACAAAACTGATACCAGTTGCATTGATAAACGGTAGCTAAAAAGTCTGAATTTTATTCTAAATTGCACATTATAAGTTTATTATTAATTGTAAACATGAAGGGGGAGAAGTGGGATAAAAAGAGGAAATATGTGTGTACTAGATATAGGCCTTAAGTGAGATGCTGTATCAAGGAAAAACAAACAAACAAAACCCAAAAAACAACCCAGACAGAGAAGCTGTAGTGTGCTGACCATAGGTGGCTGCCAGCCACCCACCCAGCTGCTCTTTCTCCCCTTCCTCAACAGGACAGGGAAAGAAAAACACAAGGAAGCTAAATTTTTGTTTCCACGGGCAAAACAGGCTTGAATCTAGGAAAATTAATTTAACTTTTTCCAGTTAAAATGGAACTGGGTGGTAGATAAATAAAAGCAAAACCAACCGACAACTGGAACACATCCACTTCTTCATTCCCAACTCCTGCCTCTGCTGCACCTGAGCATGGAGCAAGGGTGCGGAACCCTGACTGGGTACCTCCATGGCAGCAGCTCCCTGCCGCTCCTCCCTGCTCAGCCTGCCCCCCTGTCTCTCCCGCGGCTGCAGGGGAACCCCTGCTCGGTCTCCTGGGTCACCCCCACCCCCTCCCCTCGGGCTGGCCGGGCTGTCCCTGACCCGTTCCCCCTCCCTCACGCAGGTTTCCCCACGGCCATGGCGGCTGCGGGGCCCAGCCGTGCCCTGCGCTGGGGCCGTTGGAGCCGGCTGGAACCGGCTGTGCCCGGCACGGGGCAGCCCCGGCCGCTCCCCACAGGGGCTGCCCCCGGCCCCTGACAGACCCTCCGCACCCAGGCCCCGTACACAGCCACAAACTGGCGTTGTAACCAGAACTGTCAAGACTGCAAAAAATCATTCTGAAAGCTGGACAACAAAGTCAGTTGTAATTTGTCCACGGGCAAATGTGGCCCATCTCAATTTCTCTGTCAGTCTCTGTGCTGAAGGTAGGTACTCAAGAGTTAGTGCTGTGACTGCTCCTGTAGTATGGAAAAAGGCTAGATCTTATTATTTATAAAGCATTTTGCTTTCAATTGACTTCTTCATTTTAACTGAGTTGATTATAAAAGTACTCGTATGTGAAATTTCTATCAATAATATTAAACAGATAAAGGAAAAAGTCATACTACGGGGGACATGAGAAGTGTTTTCTTATTGACATACACAATAATTGATTAGGTTTCTCAGCTTCTGTTGCTAGAAATTCTGATGTATTCCACTTAGGATTACTAGTTAGCTTTCATTTCCTTTAAACTTTTGCCTCTGGATAAGCTCAACTATTCCCAAGAAGAAACACTGATCAAGTACATTTGTCATGCGAACAACTATAATAAGGTAATTCATCATAGTCTGTCAGAGTCTTATTCCAGGAAGGCTGCTGCATTTTTATCCTTACTTAAAAATCTGCTGTCACTCCTGCTGAAAATTTTGGTAGACACTTTGGACATGTTTAAAAGCCCTTCCAAACTGATAGTGGCACATAATTAAGTTATCAGCTATCAAAGCCTTTTTTCACTTTCTGCAATGTTTATGACACCATGAACCTTTCTGGCTGGTTTAATGTGACCTGTTCAGAATGCATGATTCCTTCTTCCTTCCCTTTTCCTTTCTTAATGGTAGCCAGTGACCAATGTAATTCACTACCACAAATAAAGCTCCTCAGAAGAGTCTAATTGAGCAATTTGGTTTTCTTTCAAGGTCTGAACTCTACCACAACCCACAAACCATTCTTCAGCACCACAGAGGCAAGACAGTTACTGGAAGGCAAAGCAAGCTAGATTTTAGGTTTTCAAACATCAGAAGAATAAACTAACAATGCTGGCTCAGAGCTGTGTGTGGGTGAAGGTGGGAGTCATTACTCAGGCTATCAGTAATGCTTGATTTTTTTTTTTATATTCTCCAGTCAAAGCTGAACACTTCTTTTTTGTGCAAGCCTGCAACTTCACCACATGTTGGGTGCAAAATTTCATGTACTTTTCCTCTATTTCCTCTTACAATACTCTGTGGATATAAATATTCTCTTAAAAACCAAAAAATGCTTTTTGTTCAGAAATAAATAGGGCATGCAGTTTTAGCACTGGTGAACAATCTCACAAATGGAAATGCACTGATGGAAAAAATACTGCGACACAAGCAGGTTGTATTTCCATCTTCTAGAATAGCATTAACAACAGCAAGGAGAAAATGAACTCAGTCTTGAAGATCTATTGCCTCACGTACCAACACAAACGAGGCATAGTTTTAATCCTTGCACCTTGTCCATCAGCACCTTTTCTCTGTGGATTTTCAATATAGCAATTCAAGCCTAATGACAAAGTGATCTTAAAAAGCTAGAATCAATTTCCACTTCAGTCACAGCTGTCAAAAATGCATGGAGAGAAGTTAGATCTGATAAGCAAAATTAAAAGTAACATCAGTTAAATCTACCAATAGAAACATACAGTAGATTGCTAGCAATACGATGCAGTCTGTGTGTAACTGGTTTACTTACAGCATTTCATTTATGAAAGACAAAGCACAATGCCACAAGATTTATTCTGAAGCAAGGCTTCATCAAGTGTGAAAGATGGGGATTCAGCATCAGAAGATAAATGAGCACTGTTCCTAATACTGTGTGAAAAGGGAAGGAGCCCTGATAGCTCTAGGTGAAGGAAGAACCATCCTTTATGCTCACTTGACTTCTATTAATCGGTCTGGTGTAGGTCTTAGATGAAAATGACATATATTACAACTAAGAAGTCTAGCTATGCAAGAAGCCAAGTTAGTAATATTTCAGTGTGCAAAATACCCTGCCTTCCCAGCATTTTTTGTATTTGTATCATATGGAAGAGATAAAAATAATAAATAAATAAATAAAGACAGAAACTCACACACTCAAAGACTCTCATGTGTTTGGAATTTAGAGCTTTATAACTATGTCACTTTGATTTACAGTTTCTAAAGATTGGTCAATGAGAAGATTTGAGGAACGGGCGATTAAGGGGTTAAAGTAAAAATTATTTTTATGTATTTAAGAAGTATTATGCTTACTCCTTGTTCCTAGGGGTTTTTGTTATTTTGTTTTGTTGTGGGTTTTTTTGGTTTTGTTATTTACAGAAATCACACAGACCATCATTTCTAGTTGTGGCTAAAAAGTTACAGAAATAAGACTTATATTAAGATCCTGAAGCAATTACTCATTGAAGAATGCAGCTCACACTACTGATACTAATTTGAAATCAATATGATTAAACCAGCCAGCACTTAAACAGTTTGAGGGACAGACTTTTTACCTCAGAGTATCAGCAAAACTTACTTTTTTTGCCCATGTACTTTACTTTGTTCAGTTTCCTTTCCATGAATAAATGCTAAAAAGTGAGAAGAACTAATAAGCCTATTGGTTAGAATTTACCTGGTTGAGGAGAACCCAGCTGAGACAGAGCTGCACCATCAGCTAGTATGACTAGGTACTCTCCACAATTACCTTCACCACCCCTCTTCCTTTGCTCACACAGCAAGCATGGAAAAGACAGCTGCTTATGCCTGACGTATACGTTGTATAGATTACTTAAGAACAGTACTGTGACTGTCTGACTGTCCAACTCATGCTATTTTCCTTCTCCACTGCCTACCTTCTCCCACCAAAAGCTCCACATTGCTTGCCCATTCTGTGGAACCAGGCTTGAAGCAAACAGATCTGTCCGACAAGTTCTAAAAGCCTTGGCTGTAAATTGCAGACCATCTGGTTTCAGCTCTTCCCCGTCCCATGGCCAAATGCAGTGGCATACATATACAGAGGTATAAATGAAAGCAGCCCCAGACTTGAGTAGTAATGGCTTAGCCCAGTATATCCATCCAAAAATGGAAAGCCTCTCATTTTCAGGTCAAAGTTTTTTGTTTGGTTAGTTTTTATCAATCTTGTTGCACTTACCAGTCACAACTAGCCTAGATTACAGGCAGTGCTAGGAAACCGAATCAGTAATTTTGGGCAAAAATTTCAAAAGACTCAAAGAAGAGCTGCGTTTTCATATTCCACTTGAAGACAGTATCTTATTCTGATTTCTTCATATTCTGAAAATAAAATCTAGTGTCTGCTATGCTGTAAATATTTAGTTTTAGGAAAAATCTTATTACTCACATGAAATTACTGTTATGCAAATTTCCCAAGACTCTAACGAAGGAAAAACTACTGGAGTACATGTAATGAGTAAGGATTGCAAAGATTCCTAATTTATGTTTTCAACTAACATTAATTTTTGGTAGTAAAGCCCATATCAATGTTACAGCACAGCCAAGCATAGTGCTTACTGCCAAAGGGACCTGGGGACCATGACAACAAATTTCAGGACACTGGATTTTAAACTGGAGGCACTTCTATCTCAAAACAATCATTCTATCCAGGGAGTTATAAAGACAGCCTAAACAATATGAGGCTATAAAATGTTTGACCTCTTTCCCACAAACCGATAAATCAGGGTGCCAAAGCAGCACAACACTATCAAACTGGTGAAACTACGAGACTGATGAGAAGGACCCCGAATACGACTGGGAAGCATTTCATTTCATATTTCCAGGGGGAATTCTCAATACCAGATAGATTGAATCCCCACTCAACATTTCTCTGTGTGTGGCCATCATTAGTTTTAATTATTTCTGACATTTTGTCTATCATACTAGATCCTTGGAGAAAAGTAATGAGTCTCCTCATGTGAAAGGTGAAAAGAACGAAGATCATATTAAGATGCCAGAAATAATTAAAACACATGATATTACTAACTATAAATGCCATAAAGGATCCCATTAAACCACTCGCAACTACCAGTGTGACTACTGAAATCTCTTCATTAGCTTTAAAAGCCAAGTAGCAGCATCTTAATTCTGTAATTTCAATTTCATTAGTCGATTGTGTATGCTTGGTCCAGATTTAATGTCAAATATTGTCAATTGTCTGATAACAATGAGCATGTCAGTAACTGACAATTAATGAGGGCTACTTACCTGAGGAGCTGACCCAGTCATTTCCTAACTGTTTCTTTTTGAGTGGTTGGGAAAGTAGTTTGTTAAAGTTATCTTTAACCTTTTCCTGAAGGTCACGTTTGTACTGTAATAAAACTTAGTCAGCTTTTTGGAAAGAATATACCAATCAGTTCAAATCAAAGGCTTTGGAAAGTACAAATTACATGTTCTCTCTTCCCAGCTTACTGGGAGGAACACTATGTGGTACTCTCCAGAAAAATTAAGCAAAGGAGTCTAATACTCTGTATTTTCTTATCTTAATAGAATTTTACAACACCAATGAATGCTTCAGAAATACTACTAAGGAGAAAAGCTAATTGCCAGAAGATTATATTTCCATATTCAGCAAAATAAGTAGAAAATAATTTATTATTATATTCAAAACTATAAAGCAATGGGTAGAGGCAGAAGACTACAACAATAATTTAAAATACTTGTACTCTGAAGAAATAAATTGTTTTATGAAATATTAACATATCAATAAATTTCATAAAAAAACACTGATACATTGAAATAGTCCATTTTCTCCCTATTTAAACACATAGTGCATTTACTAAACAATGTTGTGGATATACCCACCCACCTATATATATGAAACTGTATAAAATAAAGCAAATATCTACTCAAATTTCTACTGTATGAACTAAATTCTCTACCTTCCATTGGCAATGTTCATAGAACACCTCTTTTCTAATGAATTAATAAAGGTGCATAAGCACACACCTCAATGCAACCCTTTGAGCAGTTCTACTGACTTCAACAAATCAAATTGATTGCATCAGCCTTAACTGATGAGTCTGACTACTTCAGTCTTGTCCCAGACATGATAAAAGTTGGACAAGAAATAAAATATTATAGCAAATATCACACTATTTCTAGACAACAGAAACCTCAGAACCCATAGAGGCCTGAGCTCGTTCTCCATGCTCTTTTACCATCTTTTACCATTCATAAGTTTCTTATACAGTACTCCTGTGGATCTTTGTGTCAGAAGAATATATTAAACACATTAAATTGTTGAATTTCTCATGGGGCCACCAGTTATACCAGACATTATACAGGGGTGATTATATTGCCCATTTGTTATTGCCAGACTTTGTGTTAAAATTAAGTATTATTTGACATACGGTTTCACGAGTGTTTGTTAAAATGAATTAAAATAACAGACACTAGAATACAGGCAGTAACACAATGGTGACTTCATGTGCTAACTGTGACTGTAGTTCTTTGACTGGTATCTAGCACTGCAGTATACACATTTTAAAGATCAATTATATTTCAGCTGTCAGACATCAAAGGCTACTTGTTATCAAATTTAGATGAGCAATTCAAGTGATATAAACAAACATGAAACAGTACTCCAAGATATTTTAAATCTTCTTATCTATTTTAACTTGTCAGCAGACACTTGACCAAAATGTTTAGAAGTAAAATAATCACTTAGCCAATAATGGAAGCAGCATGTAGCAATCTGTAGAGTCCATAACTATGGAAATAAAAAAATAATAATAAAAAAATACTTATTTGGAGAAATTATTCTGAAAATTCTCAGGTAGAGGGCCAGGAAATCAGTGCATAGTAATTTTACTATCAAACAGGAAATCCACTAAAGGTTCAGGTCTGTATAAATATTTTTGACCATGGGAAAACCCAGACCATATACTTTTGTCAGCCAACCTCAGCAGAAGAAACAATCCTAGTAATATGTGCCCATAAGCACATATATCTGAAATTTATACTAAAAGTCATCTGTTTTCTTCCGGTAGTCTTCAGAAGCAACTAAAAAGCCACATGTAAAAAATATAAAAATAAACTGAAAGCAGGAAGGAAACAACCCATTGAATTTATCTTGTATTTTACTATCATGTCTCTTAATTCTTACAGTGCTCATCAGATATCGTTACAGTAGTCAGATTTGTTACAGTCAGTCATATGCCATGATTTTACTAAATTTCCCATTCAAGACGTTTAGTGAAACTAAATACAAATCCTTATGGACTTCACACAGACATGAACCCACCTTCTGGTTTAGCAAGCACAGTTCTTTGTTGCACTAGTATCATATTTACACAGCTCTTAAATCTAACCGTGAAGGAAGAAGGAACAGCCATTTCAAGACTAACAGGTATTGCTGTTGTTGAATAAGATATTGGTGGCATGGGATATTTATTACAACTTCTCTTATCACATACATGTGCAAAACAATTACTATTCTTATCATCTACAGTTAATGAACTTAACATTTACCACCATAAAAGCTAGCATGTAACTTTGAACTGGCTTTAAATAATTCCTTAAAAAAAGTATTTTATTTTTTTTTTACTGTTTCCGACACTTGAGAACTCCATTTACCTATTAAGCTGCCCTTGCTGTGACTTTTAAAACATTCAAAAAAATAAATAATCATCTTTCTTTCATATATCAGTATATACGTATGAAGACAAGAAAAGCATTAGGTCTTTCCATCTTTGAAGTTACCATTAAGATGGGCAATCTTCAGAAGAAAGCAAGAATAAAAAGAAGAGCATGCTGTAATTATTACAAAGTATATCACTTTAAGACATGTAATGGTAGTTAACCACAACAGAAAGAAACCCTGCAACATAGTTTATTAAGTATGAATGAACATGCTAAGTGATTCCATAAGAAAAAAATATTAAATATCTCCTTTCTCTAGACTTTCTTCTTATAGAACATTCAGAAGTAGTATTCTTATTGAACTGTATTTCAAGATCAGAGGGATCTTTATTCCCCTAATTGCAATTTGAGATAAAGATATTACCAGAAATTACACGCTCCTCTGTAAAGATACTGTACTCCAGAAGTTATTTTATCCAATGGTAAAAAGTTACTTTATGTTCTGTGCTCCCAACATGGGAGAGTAATGAATAGAAGAGTAACAGTGGTTCCTGAAAACAAATACTCTTATTAAAGACCTAGTTATACTGAAAATGGATTAGTGGTCAGTGGGAAAGGTGTGTCATTACTGACTCTTCGTATCAACTGTCAAGATGTAATCTAGCCGTTTTGAAGAAATAACATATAGTTGCTGCTGCAGTTATTGGAAAAGGGACTGACACTGTGTTCTGATGCTTCAATTATCCTTCTATATTGCACCGAATACCACAAGGGTCTCACTTTGCTTACTAAACTGAGAATTGCTGTCCTTTCACAGCACAGAAATAAGATCACCATCTGTTTCTTTGCAAATACCTTATCGGAAGACATTGTCGTAAAAGCAAGATAAGTTCTGAGAATAAAACAGGAAAAATGTAATTTGAAGTTGTCACAATAAAAATAAATAGAAGATGAAGATGGATGATGGTGGGTGGTATGGCAGACTGTCTGGAAACATATGGCTTGATCTAAGACCCACTGAAGTTAGGAGAGGTTTCTGGTTTCCTGAAGAGCCTTCAGTTACAGACATGGACCTAAGTCACTAAGTCTGCAGAAACTGTGATCTTGTTACCAGTGCTTATGGTTTGGGTTTTTTTGGTTTTTCCTTATGGGTATGGAACTTCATTATTTAAATATTGTGACATTTCCAAATACATTGTATGTTACCATAAACTCCAATTTATAGCAAAACAAACAGCTTCAAGCTGTGCTGGATGTGGCAAATGGAAGCTGAAGGTGTCTGAGGAGTAAATGGATGCCAGCTTGTTAGCTGAGGTAAGGGGCTGAGGCAATCAACATTGAGAACTTGCATAATGAGGAGCTGGATTTCAGGGAAGGCTGAGAGATTCAGAAGGCAGATGAGAAAAAGGGGCAGAAGCAAAGTTAATTTGTGGTTTTGACAGGGTCCAGACATATCGAGGTAACACAGGAGCTTATGATAAGAAGCTGGGTTTGTGGAGGCACTGAAGAAGGATAACTAGAGCTGTTGAGTAATTAGGCAGTAGCCAGACACCTTAGAAAGATGTGGAGCTTGTTCGGACAGCAGATAATAAGGACTCATGGACAACCACCAGTACCAGATCGCCACACCGTAGGGCAAGAACATTTTCAGAGCTCTTTTAAGAAGAGAGAAAAAACAGAATGCTAACATTAGACTAATTATTATACTAACAACTATTTCTAGTGTGATTGCTGAAATGCTGGGGTAATGTTCTCCAATTATCTCTTCAAAAGGTGTTGCTGCTTCTGTTTCTTATTGCCCCCATACCACCACTTTGTATCAGTATGAGCACTCACATGGCTGCACACATAATACCAGAGAACTTAGTCAGCTGAAAAGCAACGTTTACATTCAGTTCACAATCTTGTCATGTAAATACTCACTGCAACTCAAGGGAAGTCCTTCTGCAGGGCTATAGGTGCCTGAGGCAGCAACCACTTTCCATGGGGCAAGCATATAGTAAACAAGTGGGTGTGTAATAACTTAAAGAAGAGCCAACACAATCTGAAGGCATCAAGCCTCCTCTGCTATCCAATAAATCTAGCATAGACTATACCTTCCTCAGGATTGAAAGACAAGTGACCACAGATATTCACTAATTGCCATTTCAACTCAATATTATTTGCAACACAGGCTTGTAAAAAATTGTCTACTAACTAGAAAGTTACCATTATGAGATTCCTTCTCATGGTTGTAGTTTAAGGATCTATCTACAATGACCTCTACAGAAAGCTCTCTGCTTTTTTTTTGTATCTGCCTGGGTGTTATTCATGGACCAAAAGTAAATGATAACTCCCATGGAGCAAGAAGCAGCAGGTTTAGTAGGGCAAATTACATTTTCCCCTTAAATACTGTTCTTTTAAATACACTGCCATCATAAATATTTGGTGAAAACTTGTGTGATCTTACATGTCAGGCAATCTTCAGTATAAAAGGTGTGAGCAATTATCAGATACATGAGCCTGTTCTACTACTGCACCATTAACATTTTATCTTCTACACAGTTCTAGTCATAAGACCTTTGAAGATGTCATTATGAACCGTAGGAAAACCCAAAGCAAAACAACCTCTTTCTTTGGCTCTTGCCCAGCTAAGTCACTGCAACCCAGAAGCTTAAAGTCCAAGCTTATCAGTTTTTCACCGCAGCTGAGATACGTTTTTTCCCCTTGCTTCACTTTTCAGTTGTGAACACTACCATATGTGCAGTGTACAAACTGTATCAATAATAGGAGACAAAATAACGCCGGCACCATCATTTAGAATTCCACTCTTCCGTTCCTGTGTATTTTCAATGAAATAATTCATTGCTGGTAACATATTACAGGCACTCCAAAGCAGCCTTAAGCAAAAGGGAGAAAACCTTCAGTTTGCTTACAAAATAAATTAGGCCTTACTTCATATATTTGTATTCTCCTTGACTTCACCTAAAAATATACTTCAGGTCTAAGCTGATGATCTCTTTAAGAGAAATGTATGTTATCTTTACCATGCGACCATTAACCACTCAGTCAACAGTGACCGGAACCCTCTTGAACTTTAACTGTACACTACGTCAACTGTAACACAAGTTCACATAATGAAAGTGCCCTCTTGTTCTAAAAGAGCATATAGTGCTCAAAAGACATATATAAATTTAGACACTTCACTGTCCTTGCCACTTGTCACTGTCACTGAAAAGCATCACTGCATTTGGCAACAATACTCCAGTGAATTACGTCATCGTGTTCACATTTATAATTGACAAAAAAGTGAGGTAGGGCAATACAAAATACAGAGGCTAAAGCTAAATTCCTAAATCCTTATGCTGTCAACTTCTTATCAACAGGCTGACCACCTGCAGTTCTAGTTTGTTAAAATGAAACCTGATTGGCACCTCATATTCTCCTCCCCAGCCCCAACCTGAACAAACCCTAAACCACGTCAAATTACCAGGTCTCTAGTTACAATGCCTAATTTCAGCTACTTAAATTTTCAAGTGCTGACCAAAGCACTTTTAACATTATGAAGAGGCAGTGTGCATTATTAAATTAGTATCATGACACAGTCCTCCTCAGAATGAAGGATGTAGGAGAATTAGTGGCTACGTAATTAGAGCATGAAAGGAAGATCAAGAGAGAGGTCCCAGAATAGCAAGTTTATACAGTGCTACAGGAAATTATTCATCCTGCTCTGGAAACAGTCTGGCCGCATTAACATGCCACTGTGCTATGCCAATAAACCTTTTGAGGCTAGACTGCCCTGAGTGTAACTGGATAGTAAGTGACTCTGTTTGGGTTGGGAATCAACAAGCCTTATATCTTGCATTTCTGAACACTCTGTTCCAGAGCTGAAACAAGCAGCTTAATTCTGCTTCTGCCTGACATTAGTTCTAGTAAAGCTTTTCTGTGATCAAATCTGGTTGCATTGCTATGCCTATATCCCTGACAGGATCCATTTATTGCTAAGCTTCCTCAGTGTGAAAGAGATCAGATGCAGTCTCTGACTTCAGGTTTTCTAGAAAAGCATACAGGAAAAAATTATCTTGGGAAAGGATTCCACAAAGATTAGTTTTTACTTTCTCACTGTATCAGAGTAAAAAAAACCCAAACAAACCAATGGTTTTTCTGGACTCTGTGTATTTACTTACAAACCCCAGATACCTGAGCACCAAAAACCAGAGCTGCACGTTTGTAGTTTACGTTTTCTGAGCCCCAGTTAAAGCAAAAGAGAGCAATTTTCACAAATTGTTATCTCAATTGCATTTAACATAGCCCTAATATGCAGATGCGGTCAAATCATATCACATTTATAAATGTGTCCTTGGTATCACTCATTACTCTTGATTGCAGTGTAATATTTGGTTGAAATTGCTGGGTTCTCTTCTAAGACAGGAGGCTCTCTTATCACCTGTAGATGCGTCCAGCATTCTACCCTCCCCAAACTGTCAGTGTCCAGCCACTGTCAAGTAATCTGGCAATCAGTTTTGTCAAAATGCCCTTTGGCAAAATGCTAGATGATCCTTCAGCTGGTCACCAGCCTGTTTGGCAAAGCTGTTGTCTTGCTTGGCCAGCTTCTTTACTGTAGCCACTATATGCCCAAGTGGACCTATTCAGATGCAATGAACTTTTTTAATCTTTTCACTGGCCCTAACCAGTTATTGCCTATCATAAACAATGCCCAAGAAAATGGAGAATACCACTGGTAAAATTTTAACCCTTGGGGATCAGGTAAGAAGCAACAAACATATATGCATGCACATACAAAATACATAGGTAAACCAAGTTGTGGTATTTCACAGAAGTAATGCAAAAAATCTCTTTGTTTATGGGCTTTGGTTATACATAAGGATAAATATGACAAAAATCTGATACTGTTACTATGTTAAAAGAAACCCAGAAGGCTTTTTACGCCTTGGAATAAAGGAAGAAATAAAACTTCTACATAAACTCTTGGGATACTATAAAAAAAGAGAGTTTTCAATTTCTGACCCTGAACACTCTCAGTAAGTATGCCCCAGTTGTGCAGCCCATAAATTTTCAAGGTTACTTAGAAAGTGCAGAACAAAAGAAGTGCTTCTCATAAGAAAACCTCCTTCGTAGCAACAACGAAGGAAGTCTTTCTTTTGGAATTCCTCCACACATTATTACCCATACAACTTAAAAAGTTAAATAGGCTAAGGCATTATATGTATCATATTTTAAAAATACATTTGTAATTCAGATTGATTAAAATCCAGTGTGCAATATTTTGGGATATAGCCATAACTTCTCCTGCAGTTTTGAAAGATGTTGCTAGATATGAGCTATGGAACCAATTAGAGCACCAGTTCAGACTGAGGAAAAATGACTGTACATAAAGTACTTCTATCACGTAAAAGAAAAAGTAGGCATACCCATAAAGGCAAACTAGAACATCAACACAAAAATGAAACTGGATTTTCCAGGAAAAACGACATAGCTAAATGAAATGCCTGCTAACATATTGTGCAGAGGATTTTATGCTGAGCATTTCAATTATCCAACATAGGTACACACGTAAGTAGTTTACAGATGATACACACTGCACAAAATACAACTGAGCAATCTAGTACTAGTATAAAATTGAAAATAAATATCTCTCTCAATTGCTTTCCCCCACTTTAGGGACACAATGACTCAATACATTCAAATAATTTACCTATACAGACTCACTGCTTCTATGCAACCTTTCTAAATGAAAAAGGGAAAGCAGAAAAAAGGGGCAACAAGACTGAATCCAAATGGTTTTGTTGTTCCTGAAAATACGACAATATGGTGCTACAGTGAACACAAGAAACAAAAATCATAAATGGTCATCCAACATTCAGACTGATTTTTGTATGAATATCTGTTCTTAGTTCAGTTACCAGTTAGATCACTTCCCTCAGAGTTATGAAATGTTATGCTGCCCCTTTTACTTTCATCAGTGGTGGCACTCCAGCATGCTACAAAGAAAGAAGCAGCATTGATGTTCTAATCTCTCCTTTTTATTTTATTTTTTTTCCATTTCTAATCCTTCCTAGCTTCTTTTGAGGTACAACTTCCTTCCAGCTCACAAAGAAGGCTAATGACATCAATAGATTGCTCAGGAGGGCACTTGTAATGAAATCTCTGCATAAGAATTCCAGTGCTTTTGAAATAATTCAGTATTTTTCAGGAGACAAAACCAGACTAGCTTTATCTTTCTCCTCCAATGCAAGTGGGGGGGGGGGGGGGGAAGGACGATGGACACGACAACAACCAAAACACAACAACAACAAAGAAAAAAACACCACCACCACCCCCAACAAACCACCACCCCCCCTTTTTCTTGTGGCTTTCTGAAACATTACAAAGCAAAATCTCTTGCTTGTCTTTGTGTTGATCAATGAGAATGAAAAAGACTTGTACAAAGGTGGAAACAAGTCAAAATGCCCTTTCTGACTTGTTAATGAAATCCTTCTGATGTACAAAAGGCATTTATTCACCACCTTAATAGTCAGGCTGCAAGTAGATTTTATCTGGCTAGAGACTCATTTATTTGAATGAGAAACTAATCTCTTTTGTGGAATTCACAGAAAGGACTTGAATTTAAAAATAAATAAAAGGAATTGTTTACCTGCACATAGTTCACAATGGCTTTGGAAATGCTACCTATGGATATTGACTACTGAATCATGAAGCATTAGCCTGGTACTTAAAAGAGTTCACACTATTAAAATATAATGAATCTATGCTCTAGACAAGCACATAAAAAAAAATGGAGACAAAGTTAAAATTAGATCCCAAATGCACTCAGAAAAAATTAACAAAACGTTATAGAAAATATTTTTAAAGGGCAGGCTTGACAGTGTATGGAAAAAGCTCCTGCATGAAGCTTTGCAAATTGCATTTAAAGGGACTGACCTGACATAAGGTTGGCAATGGATGCAACTGGAGCTTTAATTGAATAAGCTCGGACATCTGTCTCAACTGTCAATCCTGCTAACAATAAGATTGATAGATGCAAGCTAATTGCCAATTAGAGGGAGTTCTTTGAGATATAGGCTGTGAGTTTAGAAGCTGGATGAACTCACAGGGAGGAGGATGAAGTGAGTGTGCAGAAGAGAGTGCAAGATTTCTGCCTGCTTCCATACAGAGACCATGAGATCTTCTTAGACTGAATTCACAGAGTAAAGCATCACCAGCACAGTAATGAAGGTGTGAGAGAAAAACTGGATCTGTGTGACCAACTCTCTTTAAAAGAGTTTCAAGCAAATACCCAGTATGGTTTTACTTGCACAGTCACTAACACCATTTCCTTTGGGAACACAAAGTATTTCAGCATTACATAATACGACTCTATTAGATGTCTGCCTTTCATCCTCCCCCAAATACAAAGATACTATCTAGTCCTCCTATCTTTCCCACATCCTTTTAACAGACTATTTATAATAAAAATCATTAGGATTCCTTTTGCTTCTAATATGTTTAAACTCTTTCTGGACTTGCCTTGCTGGCTGCTAGACAACGATTGTCTTCTTTTCCCCTACCAGTTTTCTATCATTCCTAGTTTTGGATACAAAGCCTTTACAAACCATGTCCAGTTTCTTCCTAGTTTGGCAAATGATTTGTCATTTTCACTGGCCCAGAATACTAAAAAACTGGTCTCCCTCTCCCCTATCCCTTCTCCAGATTGTGGAATTGCGTCTTGGTAAACACAGAATGTGTGTTTTATACATTACAGTTATCAATACTTATTTTCTGTTTTAGCACTGCATTCCCAAGCCCTTTAGGATTCACATGTAATGGCACCATGGTATACCATAAAGACTCATCTATAATTATTTATGGGACACAAGAGCCGGACAGTGAATTTATTTTTCTCTCTTCTCTCCAGCACTAAAAATTTGTTCTTCTCAAGGCACATGCTGGTTTCTTTAAATACCACTTTTGTAAGTACATCTGCACAAGTAAGTACTTTGATTTGGATTCATGTGCTTGCAGAGCAAAACTGATAAAAAACGTTGTGGCTATTAGGGGCAAACATTTATTTCAGTACTTATTTACCTGTGTATTCTAGCCCTCATGCTGATAGGAAAATGCTTGTGTAGGCAATAGTTGAGGTTGTAACAACAGTTGCCAGGTTTCAGAAATAATAACTGGCAGCACAAAATGCCCAGTGTGCCACATACAGAACTCAGTGTTATTTTTCCCAACAAACCATAAATGGTTTCTGGTGTGATGTAGCAGCCTGTTAGTAGACACTAACAGGTATGCCACACTATACTTCCCCTATTAAGCTTTCAAATAATCTATTTCTAAATCGCCTGTTACTTGGAAACATATAGTCACATAAACCACACCTAGAATAAAAAGACAGGCTTTTCTGATGGCTAATGAGGATAATATTCCACTTTGAATATTGGAGTTATGCCTTTTCCAGTACCAAATATTGCCTGGGCATTTCTATGTGGCCTAGTTTCACTGCTTCTGGTAGTTCACAAAAAAAAAATAAAATTCTAATTCATTATGCAGTGCTTAAAGGGAAAACATCACTACGCAGGGATGGTGGTTGGGATGGTGGTGGAGCAGGCAGAGAGAAAGAACTTAGGCTTGTAGTGTTATATCTCAGTGGACAGAGAAGTTTTCACCTACCTAAAAGTCCAAGGGAGTGACCTCCAGACACTTATGTCTGCACAAAAAAAATGTAATTTCTGGCACACAAATATTTTGCAGTGAAAGTCGACTGTTACTATTTTGCTGGGAATGGAAATGGCAGAGATACCTGAAGTCCCAAGGGTTAAATAATTTCTATAACAATAATGACCAAGACATTAAATGTACATGAATATTTAATTTCAGCTGTACTTTGTTCCAGTTTAATTGTCAAAACCACTTTGCTAAGAATATGGAAATAAATTATCTATACTACTCATTTATGCAACATCTTCGCCTCCAGATTTAGGACAAGGAGTTAAATCCACAAGGAAGCTAATTTAGTGCCTTGTTCTGCCAGTTCATTTTACAATGCTGAAAGAAATAGGACTAAGTATAGTTGTGGCATCATCCATTCTCCTTCCACACCCTGTTTTTACCCTAATTTTCACAGCTTTCTCATGATCTATTGAAAATAATTCCTCCACAGTCAGTTGGCTTTCTCAACAATGCTTTTCAGTTGATCCACAAATCTCTGCTGTCCGACTTCAGGCTTTCAAAATATGCTTGCATTCAAAGTGCAGAAATAACGCTGGTTATTTTTCTGAAGGGTTAAAATCTGATGTGTGGAGTGTAATTCGCTTTAAACATAAAATTCTTTTAATGGCACTATTGAAAGTGCCCCTAAGCGTTCTCCAGAAGCTGTTAAGCCATTCAATGCATCCAGCAGTGTTAGAAACTCCTCGTACTCTGGCCCAATGACTGACTGCTCCATGTGGATCTTTTACCTAGACGAGCTATAGAGCTATGTAAAACAGCAGTGAATGGCACATCACATTTGAAAAATATAAAATACAGTTTATTTTTATTCAGCTTTATTTTTCTGAAGAAAAATGGCACTTTTTCTGGTAGGTTTACTTTGTCAGGACATGTAGAGTTGAAAGATATATAATGATATTACTGAAATAACTGGAAGAGTAAAACCAACTTTAAAAAGCTGGACAGGTAACAACTATTGGAAACAGAACTGAAAAAAGCAAACTCAAAGCTGTGTACTACAGCCATCAGTAAAGAAAAGAGCAGAGATTTAAGTGACAGGTGAGGTGTACGTACCCACAGAGCCAAGTAAAATGCATGCCTAATAGTTGTGACTTTAGGCAAAAAGTCTTAATTCTCAAGTTACAAATCCATTTTCCAATGTTACATGCTAGAGGCCATACAGCCAAAGAGTGTTTTCACATACATTCTTGTAACTTGGCAGTATAGCTGACTGCTATAATTAAATACCTTTTAATAGTATAAATGAAACTATTTGTATGTCACTGGGAGAATTTAAACTTTGCCAAAACCTAATTATTTAAGATACATTAATTATTTTAGAGTTTCAGATACAATGTTCTAAAAGGTTCTTACGTTTTAAAACAAAATACCGCTGCGGATGAGAACAACAACATAGCTGAATCTTTTGCCTGAAAGATTTATTGTATACAAAGCGTTTATATTGTATATGAAGGATTGAATTTTAGCAAGGTGAATCAGTCACAAAAAATGGTTTTCTATAGCTGGTTTAGAACGGCGATCAACTTTGGACTAGTGACATCAAGGTACAGCGTGTAACTTAAAAGGAAGATTAGAAGTTCAGCCTCTTGCACCCTTACCCCACCACACATACCTAGTAAAGCAAAGGACATGTAGGGGAGATGCTCCCAGTTTCCTCCACTGGCATCACATTTACTTGTATTGGGTGGGGGTTGTGGAAGGAAAAGAGAGAGGGAAAAAAATTGACTGAAAAATTGGATGTTTGTTCTTTCCCCCCATGTTTGTTTTATCTAACAGGTGGTAAATGAGAGTTAAAAAGTTGTCAAAGTTAGGTACTTTTAAATGGAAGTAACATGCTGATGGCCAAACTAAAATCAAGATCACTCTGTCATATCCTTTAAAGGACTATTATAGGTGAACCCCTTTTGCATTTTAGCTAGAGCTTAAGGACTTGGAAGTTAAACCAAAATTTCCACTTATTATGTAGATATGTGCCTCTGTTGCTCAGTGAGAAGGGAAACGGTCCTAGGGTCTGGATCCTGGTTGTCAATACTGTTATTCAACAACAGCTAAATGCAAAATAAACATACACATTCATTGAAGCAGGGCTGGGAATCAGGACTCCTGTCCTTCCAAAGGAGCCTAATTTGCAGCAGGTCACAAAAGCAACTGCTCGCTGTTCTCCCTCTCACCCTATAAAACTTGCTGCAGACTGGTCAGGATTCAGTAGCAAAGAGCATAAAAGCCCGACCCCAGCCTTGCTTAGCTACCAAGCCTGCAGGTTCAGGTTAGGCCACTCATTTGAATCTACACCCTGCTTGCAAATGCTCTTGTTCTATAATACGAAATGTAAAAATGTCCAAACATCCTCTGAAATGAGAGGTGGGATTCCAAAGCAATGAGGCTGAGGAGAAACAGAACTGCAGTCTCCCATTGAGCAGTACACATAAGAAAAAGCCTGTCCTTTTGTAGCAGTGTCTCAACATGACATTTCTCTTCTTTCCTCTCATATCCTTGTCCCCCTGCCCCTGGGGAACTCTCTTACCCTCTACTTTGTTCTCCCCATACTGGGCTTACATCACCAACTGCTCAACAGCTGACTACAGCAGCAACAGCATGAAATCCAAGCTAGCCCTCTAGAAAACCCGAGCCTGGGAGCTCTGTGGCTGCCCGCAAGAAAGTAAAACTGTCCCACACAGAAAAGGTTACTAACTCTTTTCCTGACTTGCAAGACAAGTCTACTCCTCCTGCTCCAGTGCTGTAGCAAGATATCTGAACCAAACAGGAGCCTTTGACCATGAACCGTAAGTCTTCAAGTTGACACTTGTGCCAGGAAGGAAGGAGAACACCAGCACCTTCTTCATCTTCCTTTTTTCCTATTCACCTCGCTTCTTTCTCATGTCCTCTTCAACACACAGAAATTTCAGTGTTATCCGCTGACTTGGAGCTGTATTTTATTGCTCAGCATGTTGCTTGCCTTGCATTTGACTCTATTGTTCAACCTCCCTATTTAACTTTATGTGGCAAAGTACAGACACATTTAATCCCATAATTCTGTAATCTTAGATATGCACTTCAGCCTTGAAATCCGCTATATTCTGATTTAAGATACACCAACGCAGAATATGAGTATGTAAAAACTGAGACCAGTGTTGAAAATAATCTCATGCCAGCCTGGTATCTTTCTCATCACCTGGTCCAGTGATTTCCCTTGTACATTATTCACAATCCTAAAGAAGAAATGCATTGTGCAGCAAGAATAGTAAAGTAAAATGTGAGATCTGTGGCTACATAAAGAGGAAAAGCTATTTCTATAAGACTAAGATGATTCACATTGTAAACCTGTCCTAATAACACATACTGTATTCTTGAAAACACAGAAACAATAGATATGAGTCATTCTTGTGCACACACAATATTTACAACTCCTTATACAGTTCTAAATTTTAAAACACAATGTAAGTTTTTTCCAGGAATGAACAAGTAATGCTGACATCATGTGATATGTTCTCTGCAATAAAGAGAACTCTCTACCACTGTCATAAGAAAGAAGCTACAATATAAATTGCCTAAGTTCCTATTATTTTTAAACTATACCCCCTTGCAGTTCATAGCATTATATCACAAGAAAGCAGAAAGGAAAAATTTAAAAAAACAAAACAAAACAAATAAACCAGCCAAAGTCTCCCCAATCTAACTGCCAAGGTAAAGTCTGCATGCAAAAGGAAAGGTTGTATTCGTTCATCCAACCATAAAGGCTCTTCCGACCTCTGCTGTTATCTAGACACTAAGAAATCTCCAAATGGTTTCCTCCAATAACAGCAGACAATTCATAGCAGTAAAAAATTCCTACTAAAAAAAAAAAAAAAAAAAAAGGCATAGACACTAAATAACTTATGCAGCCAAACTGATGGAAGAAGACAACCTCTAATCATGAACACTGATCCTGTGTATGCTGTGAATGATGATTCTCCAGCATACCACTGAGGTTTCCTGAAATAAATCTACAGTTCAATGCTCACAATTTCCAAATTCTTTTATAAATGTTTCTGACGAGGAGAAAAAAAATAAAGTAAGTTTGATCCAAGTGATGCTGGACATCTCTTTCATTAAATAAAAAAGTATGCTAGAACTATGGGGGATAAATGTTACTGCCACTAAAAGCACACAGGCACAAAGGACTCTTATTCTTCAGTATTTTTTGTTACAACTGTATGTTCAACTCAAAACTTTATACAAAGATTAAGGGGTTTTTGTCTTTTTTCACAGAAACCCCCACCTTGCTTGAAAAGAAGATTTTTCTCACAATAGTGACTATGAACGTGCAGATATACAAACATGAAGAAAAAAAAATAGAAGGTGTTTTGAAAAATGGTGGCTTCCTCTTTTTCTTCACACACATTTATAGCAAGAACACCAATCTGCTCCTCAGCAGATGATCTCCACCACCTTCTGCCTCCACACAGTAAGGTTAGGAAGCCTTTCCTTCTCGTGTGGCTCCCAAGCACATTCCCTATAGTAGGAAGGATGAAGCTAATGAGCCCTTTATTGACCACTGGGCTGTCCTGAGCCAGTTTCTGTAACCCCAGACCTCCTTGTTCTGTTTATAGTTTGGTCTGTAAGTACTATACGTAATAATGTAGCATGTAACAAAAGCCTTGATTTTTACTTTTCCTTGCACAGTTTCCAGCTAGAATTAACACCATTTCAGTACCATCACTACATATAACTTCTCTCCAAAAATCATAAGCATGAAGCTCAGGGAAAAAGACAATTTTATTTTATATTTTTTTTAAAATAACTAATGTTATAATCTAATCTGCTTCACTGTTTATGCATATACTTTCATATGCAACAGTCAATGATTGAGGCTGGCAAACAAAAAAGTTAATGCTACTGATTGCCAAGAACTGAAGTAATATGTTTCCAAAAGCAAAAAACCAAACCAACAACAGTGGGATACAGCACATTACAAAGAGCAGTGCTATGAAGAACAAAATCTAACTTGACTGTATTTAAATATATGTAGCCAAATTCTCAGTAGTACATTTTGATTGAATGTCAAATAATTTCTCTGGAAATCAAAAATCTTCATCAACATGAAGCTGTTGAAGTTGTCTTTAATTTCAGTAGGCAATCTCAGTATAATTTCTTCTTGCCAGGTGACAAGAAGGAACTGCTAGCTACTCACTCGCAGACTAATTTTTATCAAGCACAGTATCCTTACAGTAAAGGCTAACAATTTTCTACATCAGCTGAGCAGAGGTTAGTTTTCATGCCCTTCTGAGTCCTACACACATTTCCTTCCCATGGTAGGTGGAGGAATTTCCAAACCTGAAAGCTATTTTGAGCAGCTTCCAGAGCCTCTCTTTGTAACACCTTCTTAAATGTGATTTCCTAATCACTATGCAGAAGATTTCACTGCCTAATTAAAGGACTGGTGCAGTGATGAAGATAAAGAATACAGAGCAGGGCTGCAAGCTAATCTACAAGCAAAACACAGGAGCTACTTGTCAAGAGTAAGGGCATATTTTATCGACAGCTGTGTCCAATAAGAATGAGTTATGCAGTGGAGGTTTAATATTAATGCATGTCAGTCGTTCCCATTACTTACTCGTTATACATACCTGGGGCATTTCCAATTCTCTCACTCTCCCTTCTTATTGTAATGTAATTAACATTTTAACCCCTCTGAAAAGTCTTGTTTTTACATCATTGCAGACTTTTACAGACAGAGCTCAACAGAGCCATAGGTCACAGGAGTTACGTTTCTGGCCTGGGGTGGGTATGTAAGTCTTGGTGATGAGTGAATCGGCAGGCCAGATCACCATTTGCACCTTTGAAATTCCATTTCCTATTATATGTCTGTTCCTATATATGTATATATGCTGAAGTATATATGTCTATTTATACCACTATTCCCCAAAAGGATATAAACAATCCATTACAAGTCAATAATATTCGACACCAAAGACATTACTTAGTGTTTTGTAAAACTATTTTTCAAGAACGTGAGGTTACCAATTTTAACATTACCATTATGCTTCTTTGTAGAAACATGGTTCAGCTCCCTTGAGAGCTGAACAGCCCCGGTTCAGGTCAGCCATTTCTCCTGTGGGATCCCACCCACGCATAGCAGCACTGCCACCTCAGAACGACTGTTTATGTGCCATCCACATCACATCTGACATGGGAGCTCAGCGCTGTCTTGTGAGGAAAGAGGCAATAACCATAGAAAATTAATCTTACGGCTGAAGCCAGCAGAGTTGATCCTACCTATACACTGTTATACAAAAATGTTAAACCAAATTCCTCTTCGTGGCTACTAATTTGTTGATCCTTACTTGGGGGCAATTAATTTTAGACATCTTGGACATAATCTGCAGACACAGAGCATTCACAACAGTAACACGGACAAGGGGGATGCTGTTATCAGTGCATAAACCTCTCCACAACCATGCCCTAGGCATGGCAAACCAAAGGCCCAACCGATGCCTTTTAATTTTTGGGCTTACATTATCGTGCCTTAGTTTGCCCTATACAATTCAGGAATAACAGTAACATGGTTTGCAATCACAGAGGTGCTTTAAAGCTGAATTTGTCAGTGGTTTAGAAATCATTAGTGCTTAGATAGATAAATGGGCATACATCTTACAATAACATTTTCTTGCAACAGGAAAGCTCAGGTCTACTTCTGCACAGTCTTCAAAGTGTTCATGCTCTCTCGCTCTTTCTGACACTTTCGAGTTTTCCAGTGGGAACAAAACAGACTGTCAGAACCCCAGCGCACCCCACCTCCTGGGGATTTGGCTAGCTGGGCGCTGAGCCAGCTCAGAGCATAGCTGGTGATCTGAAGATGGCTACTGTGAAAAATGTCAGAAGAAACCTCAGCCAGGGCTGCACCCCCTTCCCTTGGGAGCTGCTTTTATGCTGAGCCTCTCACCCTGGATCCCTGTGTCACAGGGATCACACCTGGAACCCAGCTGCGCTGTTGCTGTGCCACAGCCCTGCTGGTGCCTGGCCAGCCCGGCCTTGGCCCTCCTGGTCCATACAGCCACAGCAGATGATCAGGACCCTTGGCTGAATGTGGCTACCATCACCAGACCTGCCTGGCGTGCCTCGCTGCCTGCTGCAGGACGGGGCTGTGCTCGCCGAAGGCTCTGCCCTGCCTGCTGTGCTGCCCCCAGCCCTGGTTCCTCCCAATCCTGGCACCACAGGGCCTGCCTGCAAGCCTCACCCAGACGCTACTCACAGCCCGCAACACCATGGCCACCAACAGCTCTGTTGCTGTCCCCCTCCCCATACCTAATCCACCCTGGGCTCCAAGTGACCCCGAGCCCAGTCCAGGTTTGGCAGTGGTCTCTGCTGGCAGCTGGCAGGAGGTGTTGGCAAGATCCCCACCTCAACATCACCTGGTTGGTAGTTACAAGATTATCCCCAAAACACTGTCCTTGTGGATATGAAAGCTCACCTAAAAAAAGGTGAGAAGTAAACCCAGGTGTCCCATAGTTCCAGTATCTAACCAGGAGCCAACAGGTAAGAGGTACGTAAGAGGACATGGTTTTACCATCCCAACAGGAAAGAAGCAAGAATTGCCCTCCTTCCCTGGAAAAATAAAGACTTAAGTAGTCACCTTGGATGTGTTTTCTGACAATGACCCAGGAGTGGGAGAAGGCACCTGGGTTCAGACCTGACATGTACAAGCTTCCCTTGTACGTACAAGCATCCATGGTAAACCAGTGCAGTGGTGCACTGCTTCCCAACTGCCGTGCTGGCACCAAAGCTGTATCGAACTACGGCAGAGTCATTTAGACTCCTGCTGAAACACCTTGACTGCAAGAATTCACATCGTCTAAGCACAGTCCAGGATCTCCTGTTCCCTACAGGAGCCTGTAACAGCAATACCCGGAGGTGTCTGTGCACTGATAAGGGAATTTAACTCAGGGCTGTGCAATCTAAGCCGAGGGCAAGACACCTACAAATGAGGCATTACAATGCTAAAGAGCCAAGTATGTCTGTCCCTTTGCGGATCTAGTTGTAAGATATAACAGATGAAATACCTGGTAAAAGCACATGAGGAAATCAATAATTCTGCCTGCGTTCATCGGGAGGACTGGACTGTGTGCTGTAAATATTACATGTAGTCACACACCGATGGGAATGGTGAAGTTGGAAGGAAATAGTGAATAGCAGCTCATTCAGTACTCCACAGAAGTTAAAGGTTGTGGGGTAATACTAGTCTGTGAGCAGGTAATTAAAGACTATATTAGTGCACCTGCCTGAAAGGGACAATCAGTGCTGCATAGACAATCTTCATCACAGCGTTTCCTAGGCTGCGAGTTCTTGCCTTGCAACCTTGAAGTAGCCTTGGCATATGTTAATTTTCATTCCTTTTAATGTCATATTATATAAACAATCCCTGTATTAAGATTGACTTCAGATATTTGTATTAAAAAAAAAAGCGAAATATCCTCTTTGTTTGATTTGAAGGATACATTGTATCACCTTCCCCGCTCAAAGGACACACTCTAATTAAAGATTGAATTTTTTTCAGGATTTTAACTAAATCTGTCACTTAGCTTATGAATTAAAAATAATTAAAGATAGGGTCTCATAAGAATTCTACTTCTGCGCCTGCTCACTTCTGGCTGATTCTTTTCACTAACAAATTGCTAGTTTTCCATTGTTTGTGAGCTCTGCATAATTTGGATTTTCCTTGAAATAATTAATGCACATGGGAAAATGATGTTGTACGTAAAAATAATTTTTCCCGAGTCAGAATTTTGTCCTTCTTGGAAAGAACAGTTATTCCACTCCTTTCCACAGATGAGGAAGGCAAATGCTTGTCTATAGGCAATTTTGTCAGGGACTAGGTCCCTACCAGAAAATGACGTCCTCTGCATTTATACGAACTAGTACCTCTAAAGATATAGAAAGCTTTTTGGAAAGACAGCTGCTATTTATTAATACTTTGTATGGTGCATATGCTACTCAGGAGCAGGAATGGCTGAAGTTCCCACTTCTCAGAACCAGCCTGCTCTGGAAGACAGCTGCCACTTCATGAAGAAGTTCCATTGCAGAGCTCAGTTATTCAAAGTTTTTCGTGTCACACACACACCCACAAAAAGCAAGTTCTGAGTTTTACTCTGTACTTTAAATAACAAACTAGATTAATGCAATATCTGCCTTAGATAGTTTCTTACCTTGTGACTAAAATCAATTGTTTCTGAATGTTTTGAGATAAATTTTAGCACATTTAACCCAGACAACCTGCTGTCCCACACACCTGCTATCAACAGGATAGCAAATTACCTTATTTCACCAGAGTGGACATTCTGATACACGTCACAAGCCTCAGCTCCTCTTGGCTGGTATTCTTTCCCTTCCAAACCTCAACTATTCCAAGTTTTTTATGGTTGAATCACTCATTAAATACTAGCATAAATTTAAAGAAATGATGGTAGGACAAGTAAAAAATATGTACGTTATCAACAGTCTCATCCCCACCCCAAGAGAAAAAAAACCAAAACAAAACAAAAAACAACTAACGCAACTAAAACAAACACACACACCTAAAAAAACCCAAAGAAACCAGAAAGAAAGGTTTAATAATGAAGAATTTAAAAAGCTAGAAAATGTATTTTTTTAAAAAACCAGTTTATTAACAATATTGCACTTTTGCACTAATAGAGACAAATTGCATTTATCTTCACAGTGAATTTCAAATTTGCTTAGAAAAAAAAGGGGGGGAGCATACTGGCCCCACATTAATCACAACACTCAACCTGTGCATACAAAGTAAATTTTGTTTATTTATCTGTGTGTCTATGGCTGAAATTCAGCTGTGTGCTGTTGTGCAAAACAAAAGGAGTTAATGTCAGGAAAACATGTAGAAGTACAACATAAATGCAATCTCCACTTCTTCAGATATATTAATCTCAGAATTGCTTACTTTTAAAAAATATTTAAAGATTCATAACCACTTGTCGCTCCTTGTTTCCCCAGTTGACAGCAAAAATTAAATACCAATCATAATTCTTGCTCAATTTTGAAGATTAATGTGTCTGTCGTTGTGCAAAGTATGCAATTAGAAAAATGTGGAATTCTGAGTGTTTGAAAAAAATATAACACTATTCAAAAATGGAAATTATTCTTTGTCAAGTACTGCCTTATTTTAGAAATGCAGTTGATAAGAAAGTCATCCTGTCTGTATCTCCTTTCTTAACTCTCTCATAAGATGAGCTAATGGTATTTTATGGCAACTTGACTAAATTTTCCCTTTCCGCTGTTAAAACAAGGAAATGCAGTGGGGTAAAAAAACCAAAACCAAAAAACCAACACACAAAAACCCAAACAAAAAAAAAAAAACAAAACCAAACCAAACCAAAAAAACCACACACACGCAAAAAAAAACCCATAAAAAACCCAAAACAACCCAATCTCCAACAACTATTGCTTTCCTAAATCGTTATGGGCATTAGTTGATTTATTTTTAAAAAACCTAAATTTAGAAAGATTTTGCAGAATTTGTGCATGTGCTTATGTATCTCCCTCCTTTTCTTAATATAATTACTTCCGACATCCTTAAAATTGCCATCCCAAAACAAGAACAAAACTTCCTGAGGCCAATGCATGATAGCTCAAAGCTCACTCTTCCCCCCATCCCTCAACTGTCTGTCTTTATGAAATCTGAAGAAACATAATTACCTTGGAAACTTCTAGCCTTCTGTCAAATTTGATTGAAATCAGCCAATACCTTCAGATGTTTTCAGAGGGAGTCATACAAAGTCATAAACACTGAATGATTGTACAACAACTCTTTAAAATACAAAACCAAAACAAAGACTAAAAAATACCAAAACAACCAAGCAAACAAAACCAGTGTTACCTTAACAAATAAAGTGGAAACTCTCTTTTCTCTGAGCTCTGTTTCAGAAGTATGAATTTAAAAAATTCTCCGTACTCCCTCAGACAGGTTCATTTCAATTCAGTTTTAATGAGCACTATGAAAAGACTATGAACAAGATTCATTTTCATAAACCAGTATGAACTTTCAACTTTTCTTCATGATGTTCTATTACTTTTTACATAAGTAATGCTATTTTAGTATATGCTTTAAAAAAAAACACAAAAAAGCAAAAAAAAACCCCAAACAAAAAACACTATTCTGGTTGCTTTTAAAACCAGATTACATTTAAGTAATTTTCAAATAACTTTTTTTTTTTGTAAATCCACAGTTCCTTATTTCCAAATCTAAAAAAAAAATTAAAAATGGATTAACTCTTCCCAAGACTAACCTTTGTTCAAATCATAGTGTTCATAAATGACAGGAACATTCCAAAATCGGCAAAGATAGATCTCGTCTTTGAAATTACTGAAAGCCTTCATTAAGCCTTAATATATGCTGTCAGTTTTAAACTAAATAATAGATGAGATTTTAACATAATCAGAAGAAAGCTGCTGGTACCTGCCTCTCTTACTGTCACAGTTAAATTGACATGGTAATTTAAAAAAAAGAACACCTTCTCTAAGTCAGTTAAAGACTGACAAGCACCCACCATTTAGAATTTTTTTCTTCACACCGAAGAAAGCACCTTAGTATGAATTCACTGGTACAAATGAGCAAATATCTCTTCGGCTGGTCCACTGTGGAATTAAGACTTGGGTGGCTGGTTTAAATAACTAAGTGCATCTAAAAAGGCAACACAAACACCTTTCTCTTGGAAAAAAAACATTATTTTGTTAAGGTAATAATTTGCTAGTATGTTATTATTTGTTATTTTGCTATTCATGGCTGCAGGGGAAAATCTATCAATTTTTTATGAAATGTGCATGTGAGGATTAGACTATATACTGTGCTTAAAACCTACACTTAATATTCCACATACTACGAGGATGAGGACTGCATCATACAGACAACTAAACAGCCAGAAACTCAGGTGATCCTCTGTATCATCTGGTATCTGAAAGGCCAGACGTAGTTTATAAGGGAAACAAAATCCTGCTAATCTGTAGCCACTGCAGTCTCAGCATACCTGCTGGTTTCAGGTATGCTTCTCTCCTCCCCACACCCACATGCGATGGAGAATAAATCTGTTGCAGCTTCTCGACTGACGGACTGCTGTACATCACCATATGGACCCAGCCTCCTCAGAGTCCTCTGCACCGGACTGCCTGAGCATCGCCACCCACAGCACATCGTGCGGGAACCCCTCGCAGCCACACCGCCTAGTGCACATCTCCACAGAGATTTCACTGTCTCCACAAGTGAGCTCAGCAGCTGATATCACCATGTGCCTCCGGCCTTTCCTTCTTTCCTCTCTGACACCTATTTCAAATACTGCTGGCATTGACTGAATAAAAATTCAATGGCTGGCAGCCTCTGCATCTGTTGGCCCAAAGTCCTCCTAAACTTCTCTTATGCAACAGCTAAGAGCTTTTATCTAAAGTAGCATTGAAAAAGGCTGCCTGCATGCAAACTTAATGATGGTGAAATGAAATCAAGCTGTAAATAGTGGCAGAGAAGGTATGCCACCAATAAAAAGTTTCATTTAGAAAGTGTTGGGTTTCTCTTCTGGAAGGTCACCAGGTGATGGTTTCAAAGTCTGTTTTAAGATAGTCATGTTTTGTGTCTATCAGCTGTCACTATGACAGACACATTTCACTATTTTAGCTGCAAAAGGGATTAAAATGGGATGTAATAATTTCAAGTACTTCAGAAGTAGCTCACAGCTCTAGTTCCTGGATCACTTGATAAGACTAGAGAAAATATTTGAACACTCAAGGAAGGCAACAGCACTACGGATAATAAACCAGCATGACTAATAGCCCTTTTTCAGCCTCTAAGATTTATTTTCTGGTTTTGTAAAACAAACCAAGAAATTTACAACTGAAAATATCTGCAAAAATTCCCACCCTTCTAGGTTGAGTCAAGCCCCCCCCCCCGGTCTATGTCTTTGGAACCTGACCAGCCCTTGAAGCCTGGAAATTCTTCCAGGTCATGCAAATGCACCAGATATCTAGACATGAAGCTATATAAAAATACTTTAAATAAAAACAAACTATACAGTGTACCTATAAAATGAAATTTATTAGTCCATTCGCCTGAGAATTTATGGGTGATGACAAACCATAGCACAGACCCATTTATCTTTTTACCTTCCAAGGAAAATAAACAGTACTGACTAAGTGAACAGGGAAAAGAGAGTTGTTATTCAAGCAGTGGGAATAAGGTGTGGATATTCTCTTATATCCAACTGCTCCATGAGCTTAAGAAGCTAAACTTACCATTAATAACAAAGATTCCTCCATGATTAGAGGGCCACGTCATTCCCTTATAGTAGGGGGTGGAAAATAATGTTACTAGACACTCAACTCTTCATTGACTTCATTGATTGGATAGATGGAAGAGAGTGCACTGGTGTGCATGTGTACGTCCGTGTGTTTGTATTTGTATGTATGCGTGTGCACGCACGTGTGTAACTACAGAATCCTCACATACTTTATTTGTAATAATTTTTTTTCTTAATTCCATATGTAAAGGTGAAATTGAGGCTGTTTTGCTTCTGTTTGGCCTCCTTATACTGAAGACTTGATTATTGATGTTGCTTCATGTCACATCTATCCATGTGGCACGTACTACATATATCCAGCATGAATGTTTCATGAATATTGGGGAAGCAATTGCAACGTGAGATACAATGCATATTTCAGATGACACATGACTGATGTGTTTGGAGATCTGGGTTTATTATGTACTTGCAACATTCATCTACTACCAGAAAGCTGGTCTTTCCCCCTATTGCACTGACTACAGTCAAAGAAGGAAAACAAATGTGCATTTTGAATGTATCTGATCTTTTACTGAAACAATGAATTAATGTACTGTCATGTTTGTTTTCTACTGTCTTTCCCAATGACAGAGCACAGAGATAAAAACAACATCAAAACTCTTCTGTATTTTCTTCAAAATGTAAAAGTTTCCTTGTAAAAAATGTCTCATGCACTGCATCATTAATAGGTTTGGATTATTAAAATCTGGCTTAATGACACATTAGTTAAGTAGGACTTTACCATCAAAATCACTCTATTCTTTTATTTGATATCTGTAATTCTCTAAAGACTATCTCTCCTCTTCTATTATGTTACTTACTATCTCCACAGGATTAATAAGTCCAAATTTATAAGCAGTGACCTACATGCTAGACATCAGTTAAGACAAGAACCTGAGTATTTGTTGCCATCTCAATTCTACTGTAGGAATGCCCAATTCTGGAAGGGTAGTTTCCTTTGATTTCTCTCTTTCTTCATACCAAAACAAAAGATGTAGCAATGACATCTCCCACCCATACACTCACAAACATGATTTTGAAGAGGCTTCATTTGATCCAATTGGGGGGAAAAAAAACAACCCAAAACCAACCAGCTTTCTGGAAGCTCAAGAAATTTCACAGTTAAGAGTTTTCCTTCATTTTATTAAATGGGTTGTATAAAAAAAACAAACAAACAAACAGAAAACCCCAACCAAACTAACACAACATCTTTGTTGTAACAAACCAATACACCTCATTATTTCCTACAAATATTGCATATAACTAGAGGACTAATAATTCTTTGTCTTGCACAAACCAAGGCAGTCCTACTGATGATTTTTTAGGTTGTTTAGAACACTTGAAAAGATAAAAATGTAGATCGGAATGGGCAGCCTGAACACTAACAGCACTGACCCACAAAGATTTCAAATACTTTTTTTTTAAAAAAGCTTCTCTTCTTTAGCTCGTGAAAAATATGCCCCACTTGAGGCAAGTCCTGTAAACACTGCCAGCTGGGTCTCCAGGGTAGGGTGAAGGTTGGGGGATCTGCACCGTGCACTGCTTGAGCTACGCGCCTTGCAGCTCCTCGCCCACTTATACCAGTGAGAGCACGATGTCCCACTGCGTCCAGCCTGTATCTGGAGCCTACCAATCCTCACACTGGAATGCACATGGAATTGTATGGGAAGTTTGAACTGTCTCTGGGTCAATTTAACAAGCACACAAAGAAAACCGCCATCTCAAAATAGCTGTTGCTTTCAGGTAACGATTCCAGCAGGTAATGCAGCTGTTCTACAGTCCCTCCAAGTTTTCCCATTGCTCAGAGAAAATGTTACCACCTGGAGAGATGCTGACTGGTAAAAGAATCTCTGGACCTTGATAACTTACTAAATGTTAAATGGAGAAATGCCAGCAGTAACTCAAAACCAAACACATTGGTCAGTCAATTGGCCGAATTGTGAAACTCCCTCATTACAGTTTCTCAATCCCACATTTCCCATTCTGTGTCACAATTGTGGGCATTTCAGCTTCTGTACCTCCATCTTCACTCCTTATTTAAAGGGTACACTTTTTAGGGCAGAAAACACTACTTTCCTCTTTCCTCCTTTCTTCCTTTTATAGATGTTGCAGTGAGAAAACCAAAAAACATATAGTTTGCTTATAGTTCATTGTGTTTATGTATTGTATTTTCAGTGTAGTGACCCTCTGAAATGAAACAGTTCTGTCATAAGCAGGAATATTCCACGACCAGAGAAGTTCACAAAAGCGCACACTATAAGTGCATCTCAGTTCATGTTATGCACAGATGTTGCTGAAAAAGCAAACCCACATACAGCATTCAGAGAAGTTTCTCGATCCTTCAAAAGTAGACCTAGCACATGAATAGCATACATTGGTAAACAAAACCTGATTTCAGAAAAATTATATGATATTACTATTTGTCAGCAATTTTAGAAAAAAAGGAAAGTAGGTGTTTCTTGGAACTGATAAGCACTCCCCAACAAAACAGCTAATTGTAATTTTAAATGAGGCCACAGGTCTTAGTTAACTAAACACCTTCTTATGTGGCAGCTGCTTGTTGACTGGCTTTGGTGCACAGTTCATCACATCAAGGAGCCCATCACAATTATCGCCTTTGTTGGCGGTCTTGGCATAAGCCAACAACTGAACCGCCATCTATCCTGCCTCTGATGTGTAGCATGTTGATGACATTTGTTCATGCTGTACTTACTAGTTCAGTGGTTCAATAGTTGATTCTAATTCCCATGCTTTACTCTCCTGCAAACCTACATTCCCTTGAAAAGATATATTCTTATCTAATCTTGTCTGCCTCAATTAATCACTGCGGCTTTCGACAGCATCCCAGTCCTTGAAACTGAAAACAAGAGGTCAGCATCCACAAATTTTACTTCTTACCTCAGAAGTCAGATGTTTTTAGAAAAGACAGTGTGGAACGGCCAGCACAGCTAAATAAGAGATGTGGAGATAGTCTTCAAGAATAGACAACAATGAATCATCTGTAAGCAAAAGTGTCCTGACCACATAGACTACATAGTGTTTTCGTAGAGATGCCGTAACACACAATGCAAACACTCACAGATAAGGGAGGGAGGAGAGGAAATTAAAAAAGCTGAAACCTTCCCCTTCCCATTGTCTTAGTTCAAGAATGGAACAGAATAAATACTGTGGGTCAGCGTAGGCGTACCAATCTGTGCAAGAGCTGACTGATCCCTCTTCCCTGTTACTGTCAACATCACTTTAAGAACTTAAATTTCGCTTCCCTAAGTGTCAGCATTTAATCCATTACCTATATACAGTAAATACTGCATAATCATACATGTTATGTATACATATGCACATATATACTATAGAGTAGCATGTGAAGAATTGTGTTATTCCATGGTCCTGACCAACAGTCATTCATTTCAACTGAAATTCATCCTTACCTTTCACATCATCCTCCACTGAAATTGCCTACAGCAATATAATTTATGCGTAAATATAAGAATGCTAGGCCACTGTGTTCTGTTTTATAGGTGTTTCCCAGCCATCACTTTAAGGCATTTCTAATGTTCCCATCATCAGAACATCTCCAATAGTCTATGACTATTTGAATGAAATTATGAAACGTAAGAAAATACATCCTTCTGTGGTAGTTCTCAAAGTTCTCTTTCAGAAACTAGGAAGGGTTCTCAGAATATTAAAAAAAAATAAAAGAAGTAGGAATCACATGTACTTCTATACATGAATTAAAGACTAGTGCTATTGATCTCAAGCCTTCACACAAATGGTAAAAATGTGGATTCCCTCTCAGCTCTCCTGCTTCTCAAACAAGGATAACAGCATTTAGACACTCAGAAACAATGTGGTGAAAACAACCCTTGTCACACGTGAATGCTTGAAATATGTAAAGTGTAATGTAAGTGGCTAGTATTACTCTAGTGAGAGTCTTGATTTTCCATACAGACAGCTCTGGGGTATACTTTTGCGGTAATGGTACACTTTAATTTACTATGATGGTTTTGGCTGTTGCTTTGTGAGTTATTTTATGTTGTTTCAAGATGCTGCATGATTAGAATACTTCAATGTATTTATAATCTTTAGATTTTTCTACATGTTAATTTGGTTAGTTACCACTCTTGGATTATTGATCATCCAAGATGGTCACAAATCAAGTGCCCTCAAAAAACCAGCACTGCAAGAAAAAAGCAAAGACACAAACTAGGAAAGAATGAGACTATTGCCATTTCCTGATCTCAAATGTCCAACCAACAACAACAAAAGGAAGTAAGACAGAAAAAAAAAAAATCAGCCATGTTCAAATACAAATAAATTGTTTAAAATATCATCTTGGGGAAAAAAACCCAACAAAACCTAACTGAATTAGTAAAAAAAAAAATTAATGAAATGGAAAATTACTAGAAGGATGAATTTATGTATTCAATGTGTGGGATCACAATTTAGTGGCAGTAGTTCTCTGACAAATAACAAAGCTCACCGCTTATAAAGGGCAAAGAAGTATTTTTCAGGAGACAGAGAGCATGACTTGGATTCCCTGCTTGACCGCAGTTAGGCTTTTCTTTATGTTCACTCGTTCCTCCCTCTAATCTTCCTGGGGTGCTGCCACAATCAGCCTTTTCCCCCTCTCCTCTTTTTCCTTCCATTCTCCAGGCAAATACTGCCTCTTTTTGTCTTTATCTTAGGCTTCTTTTAATACATCTCTTTTATCATATTCCCAGATTAAAAAGTGAACTGGTATTCTTGCTTACTGGGTGAATTTTTGTCGTACCCTTCCTGCCTACCACTAGTTGAGAGCATTTTAAAAAGACCTTAACTATCTTGACTGGCTCTTTGGCACTACTGTAATCAGAAAGAGATGAAGGACTTAGCAGATTTACCACTTCTATTTGCGAGTGGGGAACTCTCCTCACTGATTTATGTCCCTGCTGGACCCAGTCATGAATTTTCCACCAGACAGTTTCCCCACCGGACCGTGCAGGGCTGGCTGTCACAACTGGGCCGAGGCACTTCAGTTGTCAAAATAAAATACAGTGCTGGGTCATTCCCGGCAGCTTTCCTCTCTGGTCCTTTGCCATTACGTCTATCCAGCCTCTGAGGAATTTCATCTCCCAGACTCCCACAAATCCACCAGCCCAGCTGACAGCAATAGTGGAAGTCATCAGCTCCCAAGCTCTGAGCCTGGTACAGCAGCTGGCAGAGGTGAGCATCCCAGGTCCCCAGCAGCCTCACTGGGGCAACCAGAGCTGGGAAACACTTAATTTTTACAAAAGGATTTCCTCTCCTCTGTCATGCTTTCCCCTTTCTTCCCAGATTCTAAACCAATGGATTAGTGTGTGGGGGTGTTTCTTCTTTTTCTTTAAGATAGAACCTTTAAATAAAACCGAGCTGAGTGACCCTTTGGTAGTCCATCCATGACAAAAAACAGAAAAGCCCAGATGGAGTAGAAGAAAACTTTCTACAATGTGAAACTTTGTACGACACCTATTTACAGCTAGAAAGGAAGTAATATCTCCTTCCCTAATCCTCCCTGCCCTACTTGATCAATAGTCAGGTCTTAGGTGCCTGAAGTCCCTTTAGTTCCTCACATACTTTAGCAAATCTGGATGGCTGTCGCATCATTACTGGAGGTTAAAATAGCAGGGCGAGCAATACAGATAACAAAATAAATCTTGTTTGAGAAATCTCTGTATTCCTTTTGTCATGCAGAATCAACTTTATCAGTCATTAATTTTGTAACCTAAGCTACTCACTACACCTGTGGGCTTTCAAATAGAACCAAAGGAGTTAGGTGTGACCTTTAAATAGCTGGGAAAAGGCTACTTGAGAGACTTTTTCACTGTTGTATGATTGAGCTGCAGAGAACTTTGTGGTAGAGCTCTATGCATATAGTAAAATGGGAGCTCCTAGAAGGGCATTCACTGTCAAAGCCCCTTCACTCTGAAATTGGATTCCCCTTCAGCTTCCCAGCCTGGATTTACTGAATCTCTTGTAATGATATTGGGCTGCCTTCTCTACTAGAAAACTGAAGGAATCCTTTGAACATTAAAATAGGTGATGATATTTTGAGCAGTTTAACAAACTATTGCTTTGTGGTTTGTACAGGCAGTTGAATCCATTTTAATGATTTTATGTAAAAACAACATTAAGCACAGTAACATTTAATGTTATTCTTTCAGACTCCATAAGCAGAAACTATTTATACTGAATTAGATTACAATTGTGGAAGGTGAAGAAAGCATTTCTTTGATTGGGAACATGGTGCAATTGAGAAACAAGCCTGAAGCTACATGTTTGAAAGGAACTGAAACAAGTCCTGTTCCAAGTTTGGATTCTGGGTCTAAGATGAGATGAAGTGAGTCATTAGGGAAACAGCAGCAAAAGTTCTTGAGATGACATAATGTACCAGGTGATGTGCGAACTAGCGAACTACTTTCTAAATGCCAAGACGTGTATTACTATCTGTCCCATAGGTCCCTAAAATCTAAATGTTAGGGAAAAAAAAAACTCAAAACTGTTTAAGTAGCCAATTGCTTGCTGCTCATTACTTGTGAGTAAATTCTGAATCTCCCCAGCACTGAGACACAGACAGGAGCTAAATGTGTAAGCAGAAAGCAGTAACTCAAGCCAGGTGAACCCAGAAATGCTTATCCTTCCAGCCAAGCTACTGGGAGCTAAGCTAAACCTGTCCCTCTAAAAAGTCAGTGTTATGTTCTTTCTCCCCACTTCTGGAAACAACCAGCACTTAATCTGTCAATCACTCTGACATCTCTCATCTTGGGATTGGACAGCATTTGATTTCTATAGGTTAGTTGCAAATTAACTACTTGGAAACACAAAATATAAATTGGGTTAAGGAGGGTCCTCAAATATTTGTCATTTTAAGCTTTACTACTTCTTTCATGATGGTCTGCCTTTTTATATCCAGAGATGTTTCTCAAGCAATGATTTTAAGGACATGGTTTAGTGGTGGACTTCACAGATTTAGATTTATGGTTGGACATCATGATCTTAAAGGTATTTTCTAACCTAAACAGTTCTATTATTTTATTCTAAATTATTTTAGGTGCAGGTTTCAATTTGACAGCTGAAAAATTTCCTCTCTGGAAAGCTGAACAACGATACCTTCTAAAAGGCCATGATAAGTGGATACAATGATGTAATTGCTCACTATTTCACCACAATATCCAAAGGATATTTTGTCGCCTTACAGAAGAATAAATTGAATAATAACCAAAATATTAAGCAAAACAACAAAATTATAACTCTAAAACTTTTCCATTCTTAAATCTGCTTCTTGCTTAAGAAAATTATACCTCTCAGATTCTACTCTAAAATTAAAAATACCATTAAAATAATCCACATAACTCTCCATGTTCTGCAAGTACCGGTAACTTCATTCTGTTAGCTAGCTACTTTAGCAATTCCCTGCCTGCTCTAAGAGATCAATAAAAAAATTTAACTGAGAGGCTCATGACTTCAGTTGAATTTAAAATTATTTGTCTTCCCCAAACTGATCAAATAAAATGCACATAGAAACTTATATGTCTTAAATTAATAGAAGTATTTCAAAGATCTTTTGACACTTCAATATCCAATACAAGTTTACTGTCAGAAAGGTCTACCATGAAATCTAATAAACCCTTATGGATTATTCTGCAAAAGATAAAGGAATGGGAAAATCATGGTAATTTCCCTACATATGGAAAAATCAGAAGGTCTTTCTTTCATAGTGTTTTCATTATAAAAGTACATTTAAAAAGAGAAATTATAGTATTCCTTCCATTCCTTGTGTTTTGCATTGTCTGGATGACAAGTAAAGTTTGGTTAAAAAAAAAATGCATTGCCTTTTTTATTCACTGTCACTAAAACTTCACCTAAACCAGCAATGATAATGCTTGCATCGCTTACAGCTGGATATTTTGTTGAAATGCAGTTACTGCTTGGCTGAAATTCAATTGTTTCTTATTTTACTGATATATTACTATTACCAAAAAAAAAACCCTTACAAATTATTCAGTCAGTCATAACACACTTTACTACACCGTTCTTTAGTGTTTCCTCAGTAGCTCCAATTCTGTTTCATAGAGAGCCAGACAGATAAAATTTGTAAGGAACAGTTAGGTCTTGAACCAAAACAAACTCTGAAGTCAGTCTGAAACTATAGCTGTAAGAAGGTGACTACTTAATACTGTTTCATCTGCAAAGTCCAAAGACTTGAATTAAAAATTTTGACAAGATCAAACTGAGTTTTAAAAGTTCCATTTTTATTTTTTTTCATCCTGACCTGCCTTTTCAAAGTAAAGGCTAAGCCCATCCTAGTATGTTCCAGTTGATATGAAATTAAACAAGAAAAATGAAAGTAAAGGCAGTGAGGGTCCAGATTCACAAAACTAGAGAAAGATGATTTACAGTATCTCCAGGGCTAAAGAAATTAAAAGTTAGAGAAAGTTCTTGAACTTGTAGGTAAAATATCATATGCAAATACCACCTCCTGCTATTTTTTTTTCTTTTTACCCCGTCAAGAAGAAATTTTATTTTCACACATCTTAACATGCATCACACATCTCTCTCTCACTCTCAGAATGAGAAATCTCTGGGTTTACTACTTGCTCTGCACCATATTCCTCATTCCAAAAGTGCACACTGTGGGAATGACTCAGTGAGGAAGTTGTGTGGTTGCCTGTTTATAAAGGTCAAAGTTTGTGAAATCGTATGTTATTATATGATCTATGTTTATTGACAAACCATCTCTAGTTTCCCCTAATATAAGGACAAATAAAAGACAACCACAGTTCCCAGATATTCAAGTAGTTGTAGCTTGTTTTATCAATAATTTTCGCAATCTTTGGGTCCCTCTATATTAAACTTGCTTGTAAACATCCCTGAAGGTACATCTGCACTGAACATAAAAGATGTCTAGAAATCACACTGAGCACTGAATCATCCCTCATCATCCACACTGCTTCTTACTTTTATCCCAGAGTCTCTTTTTGAGTGAACAAACTAGCTCTTCCCAAAGTAAAACCCCTCTCCATTTTCAGAGACTCTTTACTCCCAGGTCTGCACTGCAGACCCAGCGTAGGTGACGTTACACACAACTGCCCCCACCACCCAGTACAGCCCCTCAACACCACCCTGGCATATTGTGCTTCCTCAGGCACACCCCAGCCACAGGACAGAGCGACACATACTTCCACATTCATACTACAAAATAATAAGTTGGTTGGTGAAAACAAGCCCAACATTTGATGCAGATTGAACTTAAACCAAGAAAAAAACAGTTATATGTATGGACTCTGACACCATAAAGGCTGGGGAACCAGAGCAAAGTGACTTTTGATGTGGGCATGGCCAGCATGGTGCTGTACAGGGAACTCATATGAATCATTTTAAACACAGCTCTGTTTGTACCATTAACCACAGGGCCTGGGATTGCTCCTTGTCTTTTTTATGCTGCAGTCCAGACCTTCACTGGAGGGTTACCAAGAGCATAAACTATTTGAAGCTAAACCACCCTGTAAATAGTGGCTTACTCCCAAGTTTCAGGTCAAAACTGTCTGACACGTCTGTTCACTCTTCATTGGCTGAGGGATTTCCATGGACTATCCTTGCCTGGTGGGATCAGGCAACTGTATTATCCACTCAAATGACTTGACTGTAGTGGATTATTTTTTTTCCCCCCCTAGTCCTCTTACCTAGTGCCCTTCCCATGTGCAAACTGAGGCAAAAGAGGGCTAGGTCACACAGTGGAAATGCAGCCAAGGAAGGTGAAAAGATTTCAGGTTTAACAAAACCAACGTTGTATATTAGTTTGTCATCATGGAAGGCACCACACAGCATGTGCACACGCATACCCGTAACAGCACCACATCAGTATGAAGCTGGGTCTAGCTATTTTTGAAGATAAATGGTTTGAAAAAGGCACTGACTTTTGCACCGAGCAGTCACCCTTCCAGCACTGGCTGAAGCAATATGAAATGTTTTCCTGTTTCTAGTTTCAGATGGTCATAAAGTCACAGATTCATCTATGTTGAAAAAGCCCTTTAAGATCATCGAGTCCAACTGTTAACCCAGGACTGCCAAGTCCACCACTAAACCATGTCCATAAGCACTGTATCTACACATCTTCTAAATGTCATCTTGTCTTCCATGGAGAGGTAAGTGCTATTTCTGGAAGTGCTTACTCATATTTACTTATTTTTCATTTTAAAATTTAATATACCCCCAGCCAGCAATCTTCCAACTGCTCTAATGATTTTTAGTAAAGTAGAAGCGTAACTTTTTTTTTCTTTTTTTTTTTTTTTCCCCTCAGCTAGTATGATTATATGCATTTTGGAATACAGTTGAAAAAAAATCTTTTTCAGGATCTGTTTAGGTTGGAGAACAGAAGACTGTGAGGGGATCTTAGAAATGTTTACAAGTACGTAAATACATACAAGTACCTTAAGGGCGAGTGTCAGGAGGCTGGGGCCAGGCTCTTTTCAGTGGTGCCCAGTAACAGGACAAGGGGCGACGGGCACAGACTGCAGCCCAGGAAGCTCCATCTGAACATGAGGAAGAACATCTTTACCCTGAGGGTGACAGACCCTGGCACAGGCTGCCCAGGGAGGCTGTGGGGTCTCCTTCTCTGGAGACATTCAGAACCCACCTGGATGCAACTGTGCAATGTCGTTTTGGTGAACCTGCTTTAGCAGAGGTTGGACTAGGTGATCTCCAGAGATCCCTTCCCACCCTTACCACTCTGTGATTCTGTGATCTATTCTTTATATCATCACTTTTATATGATACCAACCATTTGTGACTGATTATTAGTCCTCACATTGGGTAACTAAAGCTAATATTGGAAATTCATGGAAAATGCCCATAAATTCATTAATGACATGTTATCTTAGCATTATCTTTCAGTAGAGACATGAGGGAAGGATAAACTTCAATAGATTTAATTTTAAACAGTTCTTAAGTTTGCTGTAATTGTTTAATGACAAAGAGATTTTAGAAGTAAAATGTGTGGAAATAAAGATGTCCTTAAAGATGGAAAGCTCACAGAATTTCGAAGAAGAGTTCAGCGGTTGTCAATGTTGATAGAATTTAATGGAGCAGATACAAAGCAAAAGGCAAAATCAATACCTAGGTGTTTTTACTTCATTTCTTTGTAGTTGTCAAAGCTTTGAAGTTGTTAAATAATAACTTATAGACTAAGAATAGATGTCTATTTTGACATTTCCTTAATGCCATGTCAAGAATCTAGCTACTCACATTAAAAAAAAAAAAAAAAAAAACACCAAAAAAACCAACAAAAAACCAAGCCACACCAAAAAACTACAAAACCCCCATATGATATGGAAAAGAAACTCAACCTCGGAACCACCCGATGTGAAATTTACCCTGCCTAAGCTGTCATATTGTCTTTATACAATGCCAAGGGGGAAAAAACCCAACAACAACAACAACAACAAAAACAAAACAAAACCAGACCCAAACCAAAACACACTCCACAAACCAACCCACAAACTTCTACTTTGTAAACCTCTTCGGAGAAAAAGCTTTCTCCCCACATAACTAGCTTTGAAACAGACACTTCAGCATACATGTACAGAACAAAAGAGAATTACTTTGAAGGATTAAATGGCTCTAACAATAGATAGAAGATCATTCTTATAAATTCTCTGTTGAAGTGCTTCTCGGCAGCACATCTCACCCTACCCTGTGTTTGTAAACTAGCTCTTTAGACAGTTTATAATGTAGTCATCTTTTAAAATCTCATACAAATCCACCGTTCCTCCATGGGAACCTAGAGCATTCAAAACTACAGTAGAGAGACACTGTCCCCTCCCAGGCTAAGCCTACTCCTTTGCACTTAACTTGGTACAAGCTGTGTCCCCAGCTCCTGCAGGACTGGCAGTGGCACAGGTAAAAGGCTAACCAGTTCTACTGCATGAGGAAGCTACTGCCTCCTGACCTGGGGGCTCCGTGCTGTGGAGCAGGGTAAGTCAACGCAAAGGTATCACAACTGCTGGGAGAATTGTGTAACGTGGGAAGTGAGGGCATAATAAATCAGTACGTAAAACAACTCCTTTGCTACCTCCAGGTGAGCAGCTCTATGGCTCTGATTCATGATGCTTGCCTGATTAAGTTGCAGCAGCTGAAGAGGCTACTGCCTGCACCACCCCTCCCCAGTTTGGCTGTTAAAAGAAACAGTTAGTTTGCAGGACATAATTTCTTCAATAGCTGTAGCTAAACCCTGCAGAGACTGTGAATCAGCCGTCTCAGGCACCACAACTTGTCATCTCACATATTAAAATAAACTAAAAAGTCCTTTGCTTTAAGTTAATAACAGCGTGGCTCTGGTGTAGCAATGCCACCATTTCATTGCCCCCACTCCCCAGACAGAAGCTTTCAGCAGAGGGACAGGAAGGATGGACACCTTTTCAGGATCCTTTTCAGCTGCCAATCAGGAACAGGCACAGCTCGTGACTCACAGCTCTTGCTCTGACCCAGAGGTACCTTGTCTAGTTTGGGTTAATCTACTTTGTAAATGTAGCATAGGTGTCTCACTTTAAATTCACACCCTAATTTACCCTGTATCCATCCTATTATGCAGAGATATATGAGAAAATCACATTAATTTTATATCACATTTTTTAAAAAATAGTATTTCAGTCTTGAAAACACTGTTCCTTTTAGAATTTTTATTAAATTATCATTTTATATAGGCATTCCACACGACTATCAGATAAAAGAATTACTATGATCAATAAGGTTCAACTCTGAACCATCCTGCAGAGTGAAACAAGGTTAAAACCAGCCCGCTTATTCCCTTGAAAAGGGAAGCAGGGATGGGAAAGCAAAGCAGCAAAACCTTCTTTCTGGCTTTCTATGTGCATTTAATACCGCTGGTAAAAATTTGTCACTGACAGCCATGTTATTCCTTCACATATTTCTGGAACTCTGAGAAGGACAGATTAGGCAGATTTATTTCATTTCAAGGTCACTTCTTCATTGTTCTGAACCTAAAGCAAAAGCTCAGGCTTCCAGAGTAGTGCTGTATTCTGATTATTTAGATATGTAAGGAATTGATTTTAATTTAGACAAAACAGGCAGATTTTAGGAAGATTAAAACCTTATTGGGAAACCAGTCTTGATACTGGACCTGATAAGTGTAACCTGTGGTTTGTGCTCTCAGTATCAGATCTCCATGACTAGTTAGGCTAGGATGGGACTTCTTTACAGGCACTCTGCAAAGCGTTTGTCAGAAGTTGCCACACCATTTTTTTCATACTCATGCTTATGCTTTCCACAGCTTGTCTGAGCTGGGATTTCCTAAAACCCTATTACAGGGTTCTGACAGAGGTATTTAAAGCAGAATTGGCATAATTGAAATTCAATGTGGGACTGGTTTTGTATTTTGGATGCCTGAATTTCATTAGGACAAGTCATTTTTCCATGACAACAAATAACTAAAAAAAACCCCACTTCTAGACATTGCTGCATTTAATGTTGATTTTTGGGGTTGTTTTTTTTTTTTTTCTGCTTTTAAAGTTTCAGTTTCCTTTTAGGATTTTTTTAGAAATAAAAACTGGCGACTCCAGAGAATATTTTCTCCTAAAGTAACATGTATGGATGAGATGACTTGCTGAGCAATAACTTGTTAACAACTTTCGGGTTTTAAACAAAAGTAGGAGGGGGCTTAGTTTGCATGCTGCTTGCTTTAAGAAGGTACTGTATAATCAAAACAAGATCTCCCACAGGAGAGACTCTTTAACAGCAAAGGAAGGAAAGAAGCATTAACTCAGACATCTGATATAGAGGTTATGACAAGAGGAAGAACAAAGGAACAATTCAATACTGCTTATTCTTGATGTAGCTGTAGAAAGTGATACAAGGAATAGCAGGCAGATTAGAAACCACTGCTGCTGAAGCATCTACTTAAGCAAAAGGACAGACGTAGCTGGTATAGGAGATGACAGTTAGTTGCAAGGGATATCCTCATCCTATGCCACCCATTGTTAGATGAAGCTCAGAAATATCCGTTTCTCTGCTGGTACAGACAGGTCTCTATTCTGTTGCACAGTAAACAAATCTAATTTTTTCTGCTATGAAAGCTTTGATCATTGAAGCACTTTTGCAATTTCATGACTGTAGCTTCCAGAAAACACCCCAATACAAATGATAACATTTGCAATGATCTCCTGCTTCAGAGACAACAACAGCCAGTTCAGGGTCACGAATGGATAATTAAATTTCCATACTTTCTTATTTCATGCTTTATCATTAGGACCTTGTTGCCAGTTTCTGGTGCCAGTCAACAGAGAATATCAAGAGTATGTGATGATTCACTTGACCATTTAACTAACCCAGCTCCACTGTTGCCAATTAGAGTACTGCATAAAGCTAGTTCTCAAGGGACTTACATGTTCAGGGAGTAAAGGAATATAATTACATCAAAACCATTACACACGGGACTTGAAAAGTTCCACATTTTGGAAGTGCATGGAAAGAAGTGCCAGCAGAGCTGCTGATTTCTTATGGAAAGGAATCAACCTTGTGAGTACCTTGTTAGGCTGTCAAGCAAAAGTAAGGGAAGGATTTAAAGTCCTGAGGTGATGTATAAAATGCTTGTTCATTACAGTTATTAACTCAAATAAAATACAATCGAAGCATTGTAAGCTATCTGATCTCCTGCTTTCATCATTGGCTAGTAGCCAGTTAATTACGGGGAATTAATTATGTATTAAATTATTGTTGCTGAATCCATTGTTAATTTGTATTTAGTGCAAATTTCCAAGTTCTGTAGAAGCAGAGGAGCTATACTTCATCTTACACCATTTGGAATGTAACTGTGTAACATAGTGTGGCTACATTACATGGAAAAACAGCAACTAAAGCAACTCTGGGGTAATTTCAGTGGCAAACTTCAATCTGTGACAAAACTATGTTTTAACTTACCTGTTCTAGCCTAGCCTTTTATAATGCCACAAATAAAATTATTCATATGACTATTTAGAAAGAGGAATCTCTAATGATAGGTAATTTGCCATTGCAGACAAAATAACCGGAACAGGCCAGAGGCTGAACATTTTTTCAAGTAGCTGTGCCTGAGGACACCGAGCTGGAAACATTCTCCCACAACTCTCCCCCCAAAAAGTTTTTATATATCACTTCAAAATGGAAAATATTTATAAATATGAGAGTTACTGGAAAGCTCAGTGGACACTGAAGGAGAAGGTAAGTTAGGTTTCAAGAGAATCGGCTAAACAATGGATAAAAAGGGTTCTGTCTGCTCAGATGGCCAAGACTACAGATCTTTTCCAGGCACTTAACTCTTGTTTTGAAATGTAAGCAAACTGAACCAAAATACAATTATGCAACATAACTCAGTTCCACAAACAAGCACAGTAATTTGATTCTGGAATATTTAAACATTTCATTTGTGACTACAAAAACCTAAAGAAATTGTGTCATGTGAATATTTTAAGAACTTCCAGTGACAGCACCCAACTTTTCAACTGCTCTTTTTGAACCTGCTTTTGATACAGTACAGATTTTGTCATCACTGGTATTTGTTTCTTCCTCTTCTAACATTCTGAGCTACGATTCCCTACTAGCCGCAGTGCAACCCTAGTTCTGCTCCTGTCTTGCAGTTGCTCTTGTGCCACATTGTTGAGCAACCCTTCCACTTTCCCCCTGCCTGCCTCTCACCAGGCTGCTGGGCCTGTCCCTGGTCCCCTTCCTTCTCCAGCCGTCACCTCCCCTCAGCTGCGATGGAGTTGACTGCTACCTTCAGACAAACCATTCCCAAATGTACCTCACCAACTACACACAATCTGATACCTCCAGCTGTTAAGTAGAAAATGTGTATTCAGTGATGGCTTGAAGTGTAACATTATTCTGCCTCTGAAGTAAAATAGAGAATACTAACAGTCTTTCTATTTTATTTTAATGTCGTGTCTGTGTTCAAAAGCCTCATTAAGCTGTGTTGCACTTTTCCTTTGAGCAGGATGCCCGTGCAATGCTTTTTCCTAAGGGTGCAACAAAAATACACATGAATCACCTTTATTTGTGAGATTATCTGCAGGAAGTTCTTTGTACACTCTAAGTTTAGATAATAATTCATATTTCATTTTGTCAGATCTGTATTCCACCTGACAAATAGACTAACACAAAAGTGCATTGTCTGTCTACATCATTTCATGGTCTTTTTTGTCATGCCTGTATAGCGTTACAGACCCATGATCCATTTAGGACAAAAATGTTGGTGATGTATGAAGTGAAGACATCTCTAAATATTAAGAGAGTGCTCAATATGATGACAAGATTGAAGAGTGAAACAGAAGTAAGATAAGGTGAGTAGCTGACAACTCTAAGGAGACAGAGCTTGCTTTACTTGGTGCAGGTATACAGCCACTGTAGTATCAAAATAAAGCTACTTGGAAGAGAGAAGAATACGTCATGGGGAAAATAAACCAACACTTTAAATGATGTTTTTTTACCATGCCAGTACTATAAATATTATTACTATTATTAAGTGGGTGAATCCGATGTTCAGCATATTTGAGGAAATTTGAAGGAAGAGACTTAAATTCATTTGTCTTCAGTTTAAAACTAACTGCCCTTTTGTCACTTCTGCATTAACTAGTCTCCTGCCCCCTCAAATATGGAACCAAAAGCTCATTTTACATTCTTACTACTGTGTTAATTATCTGTTGAAGTCTGTCTTTATGACCAGCAGGTGATAAAGTGCAATCACACTCATCCACAAGTATTAAGTGTCTTCCTTTCATTCTCAGTACACTAAACAACTTTCCGACAGTGGATGTTTACTTTAATTTTAGGGTAATTTTAATCTTTTTTGATTCAGCTTTTTTATAACCCCAGGTATCTTTTTAAAAGAAACCCTCCACCTCTAGCCACAGACTAATACTATGCGAACTTTTCTGAAACTACAATTTCTGCACCAAAGCAATACAGTATGTTTATTTTCTGATTCATTGAAATAATTTTTAAAAAAGAAAAAAATTGATCAGTAGCACCAGCGTGTCAAACTGTGATCATTTTTGATTCATAAAACCTACACCAAATTTCCCAAATTATCTAAAATAACATTACATAATCCTATCTGCAACAGATATAATTTTAAAGCTTTTTTCCAAAATATACCAGGTTTCCTTTTGAAATAGAACCTTATTTCATTAATTAGGCTTCTCTGAAAGTCTGTATATTTTTGAAATTATTCATGGCTCTGTCTCTATGAGCTATCAATTCAAAGTATGTTAAAGACTAGGGAGAATTTCCTTACTATCTCTAATGACAAAAAACTTTTATATGATGAAAAGAACAACAAAATGAGATATTTTATTGGCTAAGAAATTCTGTCATGTCCCTGTTTAGACCTCAGTCTGATTTAGAAGATGTGAAAGTCAAGCAGATTATGCTGGAGAAGACACAGACTAAAAACTAAATGATGGATTCAATATTCAGTTCTGTGTATTCCAATTACAGTATTTTCAAATGAAAAATGTGAATTCAAAGTTCAGGTTTATCACTGACTGAGACTCTATGAGTTCATTACAAACCCAATTTCTCTACCGCTGCATCTTTGACGCTGTATTATAAAATTTAAAGCTTTGATGATAAAACCAATACATATTAAGAAGACACTACTGTAACACTTTTATTTCTTTAAATATTGGTGGAGAATACAGGCAGTATGAATGAAACTAAACTCACATGTATTAAAACTGGAAAATAAGAATGCCTGACTACAGGAAGAAAGTATTTTTTGTAGGAAATATATAGCTGAAAAAATACTTCATTTTAGTAATTTAATCTGCGCCTCTGCTTCATGAATGAAAACTAGTGTCATGTAGTTAGATCACTAAAGAAAGCATGTAAAACTGCTAGTATCTTGACATCTTTCAATGAAGTAATGGGGAAATAATTTATTTCCATAACGGGGAAATGTGTTTGTTGAAACTGTGTAAATTTTAATGGACTAGGATTTTTATGTGACAGTTCTAAGTGATACTATTTGATACACCTAGTCACCAGAACAGCATGGCCTGAATATCATAATAGCTATAAATTGCATTTGTATTACTTAAAGGTGCACTAAAATAGAGGTGACAAAAAGTGACTCTAAACCTGCCACTTACCAAATGAATCTCATATTAAAATAAATAGCAATAAATACAAAGAGATAAGCTGCTTCTGTCTTCTCAGGTATAAAAGGCAAAACACGGAGTGTCCTTTCAAGCATTACTGGATTTCCCTGATGGGTCAGAGATTCATGTACCTCCTAAGCATGCAAGGGACTGTGCAGCCATCCAAACCCACCACACCGTCCTGTGGAGTCATCCTTAGAGCTGAGATGCACAGCAGATTCTAAATACCCAGCCTACCGTAAAACATAAACAGAGAATGAGAGGGAATTATCAAGACAGAAAAAATATTAAAAATAAAAATAATGAGAACTAGAAAACGAGAGAAAGAAAGAGAGAAAGATGGACAAAGGAGGAAAATCAGGATGGAAGGAAAAAAGAACAAGGAAGAGGAAAGAGAAAGAGAACAAACAAGGGAAAGAAAGGAGAGAAAGAAAGACAAAAGAAAGTAAGAAAAGAAAGGAAGAAGGAGACAAAGAAAGAAAGAGAAAAGCAGGAAAGAAAAACGAAGGGATAAAAGAAAGAAAAAGATTGGGAGAGAAAAAGACAATAGTGAGAATTGAAAAATAGCATATGTATCCACAAGAATTTAATGACTACATTAGAGCTAATGAAAGCTTGCCAAGATTGGCACAAACCTAATAATATTATCTTCTTCCCAATAGTGGTAGCCACTACAAGTTAAAGGTGACAAGAACTGGACGCCTTCCCAGAATTTAATTTTCTCAGGAAAGCACTGAGTAGATATTTCTATTAAATTCCAAAACATTGTATAAGAAAAATATAATCCCAAGTTTAAATTGCACGTCTGCATAGAATGTGCAAGGTGATTTTTTATTTTTTTTTTAATTTTTTTATTGTTGTTAATACTGCAATACAGAAAAATAATAACAGCTTAAGCATCTGAGAAGTGACAGGTAAATCTAGCAAATCTGAGTCCAGGATTCTCTGTTTAACCTTCTAATACTTTTCCTATTTAGAGGTAAATTGTTTAAGCATGCACAGTGAGGGTAACATCTGACCAAAGGATGCAGATTCTTAATAGAAATGTGCCAAATGGCTTTTTAATAAATAAAATATAATAGAAATCTCCTTATTATGTGATGCTACACGAAAATAAATTACATTTTAAGTCATAACAAATCTTATCGTTTAATTGCAAGACATAATACTCTAGGACTCTGCTGAATTTATTTTACCAATTGGTTCAAATTTTAACAGGTTTAAACCACTGAAATGGTTAATGTTAACTAATTATAATTCCTCTATCTATTTATCTTTATATATTTGTCCCTGTAAGGTGCTTGTGAACTCTCAGTCAGTAACACCAAATGTGAATACACAGTATAAATACCAAGTAAAGCAAGTCACGCTTCCATTGGTAGCAATTAGGTCTGCTACGAGGCGGGTCAGTGCACCTTATCTGTGAGGTGACATGGGTGGCTTGCAGTGCTCTATTTATATGGAATCAATTATAAGTTATACATTGTGATACAACAGAACTTAGAAGATTAAGTTCCTTAGTAATTTCCAAGTTCAAGACTATTTCTCAAAGAACAACCAAATGCCTGTGTTTGTATCAGAGGATAGGTGGGAGGAGGAATTTTTCTATGTTAAGACATAGATAGCTACTAACCAATGTAAGATACTCAAGCAACCCTCCAAAAATAATAATTTTATCATACATTAAAAATAAAAAAAGCCACAATGAAAAACCCAAAAGCCCAAAACTACTGCCCTAACAAGATTCTATGAAAAAAAAACATAAATGAAAACTCAACGTGCAGCCTTACAGTAGAAGCTAGTGGTTTCTGTTTTCCAAAACATATCTACTGTCTTTAACACACAAATTTACTTCCTCTTATCTCCAACAAAAATGGACTCTTTTTCAGTTAAATATATTTTCATTCACTCTCAAGAATTTTTAATTCATTGTACAATCCTAATGCATAAAATAGTTGTATAAATAACCGTCTTAAATACAGTAAAAAAGAGATACAAAGCCTGATGAAGTTGTGAGATTTTTTTGTCCAACCACGATAATTATATTAGAATTTAGTATTTAGAGGTGTTATCTTTAGAAAAAAACACAAAGAAATTGCAAAGTAAGAAATTATTAATAAATACCTTAAGTCATTAGTTTTGAATTTTGCTAGTCCTCCTATCTAAGCATATCAAAACATTTCATAAATAATAATGAATTGACTCTAAACCCATCCTGTGAGCTAATTCTGTGTAATGACTACATAAACAAGTACTTTTGCTTTAATTTAGACCTTAAGGACTAGACCCTCAACAATATTTTTGAAGGATAAAATTACCTCACTTAAGAAGAGTAGTAGGTAGAGAGAGTAGACAGTGAAACAGAATTATATTATCATGTGACAAAACAAATGAAAAAAAAAATAGGGAAAAAAACCCCAAACATATGGAAATTTATTATATGTTCAATATCACGCATATCTGCACTTATGTTCCATAAAAGATATCTATAAAGGAAAATTTGCTTTGTTTCTATAATCACACAACAGTTTACTAAGTTAAAGGCAAATAAACTTCTACTACTGAATTGAGAGAAATACTTTGTATTTTCCTGATTTCAAAACTGTCTAAGTTTAAGCCATTAGATTAAAAGCAAGAGAGTATTTAAATATCTGTAGTTAATACAATGCATTACAATATTTTCAACACAGGAAATACTAAATAAATGGCTTTTGGAAGCAAAAGGTAATATGATGATCACTAAATATTTTGGTTAAATAGATGTTGAGTAGTATGTATTAGCTGTCCAGAAAGAAAAGCCAAATACATCTGGAGGAAATGGGGAATTAACCTTTTCAGCATCAATACAGAAAAAAATCTTTGTGATTTTCCTACATATTATAACTACTATAGCAGAATCATGCTGTGTACTGCAAGTTGGTCTGAATTTTTAATTGCAACATATTGATAAATAGGCGAGCCAATAAAACATTTCATAGTTTTTCATTTTAAAAGACCAATCTGTGCCAAAAAGCACTAAAAGAGAAGCTGGCAAATTTTGTAAAGAATGCATTAATCGTTTAACAGTGTTATATACACCACACAGACTGTAAAATGGTTTCAATGACCAAGTTTTGATAAAACTATCTATTCAATTCAAATACTGGTAAATTATACAGGAAAACTAACAAGGAAAAGAATCAGTAATTAATAGAAGTAAGTCTTGAAAGTACATCAATGTTTTTAGAGTAATACATTTTCTATATCAAAATAATCCATAGTAAATGGACAGGCTACTTCATCAAAACAAGTATACAATTATAAATGGATAACTTGATTTTGTTTTTTTGACATGGTAAGGAAATGCCTCCCTTGAATCTTGTTTAAAAATTTGATTTCAGGCCTCATAAATGGAAATGTTGGTTTGCAAATCCACTAGGGAAGCAGAAGTTTTGAGGACTGTTCTGAACAAAACATTAACAATATGGTTTACTCTAAAATAACAACAAATGTACAATATTAATTATATACTCTTTTCCCGATATAACACACACCCCTGCATTAAGGGGAATACTGCACGTTTCTAGTTGCCATGGTTACAGAAAAGATGCTATTTGATAGCACAAATGGTTCTTTATAGTTTTATGTTCTAGAAAGTCTAAGAATTATAGGATTTCTCTTTAAACATGTACCTTTTCTGGACTTTTTGCCTTACTTTTAGGCTTTATTTTTGCAAAATATGTGTTCATGAAGAGGACTGTGTAAATAAAATCATTAGCACAGGTACAGAGAGCACTCATTTAAAACAGTAAAAATCAGGTGTTTCAATACTTAAACTTAGAAGAGTTTATATTGAAATTATGTCTCCACCTCAGTACATACCAAAGCTAATGCTAAAACAAGGAAGAGAAAAAAAATATTCTTTCTCGCTCCATGACCCAAAGAATATAAATATGGCAAATAAATGGAAAATACTAATTTCTATATTACTGTCTTCCTAAAAAATAGATAAATCCAAATTTTTGTAATTTTAAAGGTAAAATTACCATAGAAATACAACCTTTACTATAAAGATATCGAAAGTTCCCATTGAAATTATTTCAATACTTCTTAATAATCTTGCCGTTAACAATACAAAAACAGAAAAGATTGGAAAAGCTAGCGTAAATCACTTGGTGTTACACCAAAAATAGGCAAGAAAAAAGTGGCATTTACTGAAAAACTAAATAATGAAACCTCCTACAGTATTTTATAAATTACCACCATTAAAGAAGATCCGGGACACTGGAAACATAGAATCTCTGCTACCAAGTACTATCAGGTATATATTCTGAGGACAGAAAAGAAACAGTATAGCAATGAGAATGCCAATGTTTCTGTTTTGCTGTATACCAACACTGACTTCCCAAAATACTTTTCAGAGCAGTGAGTTGTCGGATAACACAGAGCTAGAAAAAAATATATTTCCTCATTCCTTGCATACTAAATCCATTCCTTAAAACCCACAAGGGCCAGCACAAGGCTTATTGCATGTATGAAATATCCCCAAATATGCTTTGCAAAATATCTCCCTACCTTAATAAAAAGAAAGAACTTAGAGGATCAAATAACATCCTTTGAGTGTGTGGCACTTGGTTTATCATCGGGGGTGGGGGAGAGGAGGAAATCACTTAAGAGTGAAATGATAAATCACTCTTAAGCAATATAAGTTGTTTTCAATGCTGACTTCTGCTGGGCAGAGAAAAGTTTTCAATTTAATTCTTTCTAATCGCTTGCCTTAGTTAATACTGTTTCCTGACCCTTTACCATCAAAAATTGGAAAAAACAAGGCATCTTGCTGCCAGTGAGTAAAACACACTGTGCACAGCAGAATACCAATTCAGCCTGCAAAGCTGGTTCCATTCCCATTTGTTGTCTTTTTCTTTTTCTGGTAAAGTACATCATTAATGAAGACTACAGAAAAGCACAGTAAATTGTTTTTCCTGTTAACCTCTTCAGCTGACTACTATGCACAGTAAGACAAACTGCAGCACTACTGGAATGCTGGAACCCAAATTACCCCACTTCTTTCAGGTCTGTTCACTTTAACAAAAAATGTTGGTTTGTTTTGGTTTTTTGTTTTTTTTTTTTATCAATACAGGTCATAATTCTGTCTAAATAATTGACAATGTAATCTACCTCATTACAGTTTACTGGGAGCCCATATAGGATTACAATTCAAAGGAAATGTACTCATTGAAAGCTTCCTACAGCTGTAACCTCTGATTAGTACTTTAACAATCTGAAGCCTAGGGTTAGGCTACAAAATATGATTAATTTGCTTTGTTGAAGACACAATTTAAATTTCACTTTATTCAATCACTTATATTCACTTTTCCCTAATGGTTAAAACTACTGTTCATTAATTACCCAGGTAAAACTTACACATATTGCCTTAGCCTTGAAGGAGCTAATATAGCCTTCCCTTTGTTTAAAATATAGGATTGTGTTTAATTTTAAATTTACCTAATAAATCCATTTTCAAAATTCCTTAACTAGCAGCATAAATTTGAATTGCCTTCAAAAAATGGAAGTTCATTTAGTGTTATCATTCCTTGATACTTTTTTAAACGATCAAGAGCACTCCCAGGAGTATTTATCGGTTTTGAGTGGTTTTGGTGGGGTTTTTTTCCCTTAGATTGAAAAGTCGTTCTGGTTGATTTCTTCTTGAGCTGAATTCTTTCAGCGGTGGCTGTTAGTGGAGGATGCCAAAGCCTGAGCTGGGAACTGACCTGCATCAAATGTATCAGCTACTCCAAGACCTGTCAAGCCATCAATGAGCCCTCCCTTGTCATACCTGACAGAGCCACAGAACAAGGTTTCCTTCCGATCATTGTCACAGCCTTTCTGCAGGCTGAAGAGAGGAGATGGCCTCAGCTGGCCTCAGCTGGTCTGAGATAGCCTCTTTTTGAAAACTTCATTTCTTTAGCAACGGGAGGATTTTCTTATGACAACCCCAGGGGTTGGGGGGGCGTGCATATATGTGAAGGTAAAGACAGAAAGGGTGGTGGTGTGAGTGGGAGACACCAACTCTAAAAGTCAGATCACAGAACTGTTACCAGGCTAACAATCTACCACCCTGTTCCAGGGGAAAAAAGCCCATAATCCACAGGTGCTTTAGGAGACATTTCTTTCCACTCTTTGCCAGACAGGTAGAATAGATGGAACAGAAGCCTCTGCCCCTCTGCCCTCCACGCCAATGAAACACAATATACTCTGTAAACTACAGTAAAGCTCAGGAAGATCTCCTTGAGTGTAATTCCTATAAAATCATCTCTATGGGGTTCTCCAAATAATCGTTTCGACCACAGTTGTAACTCCATACTATGGGGACCTGACGTACTGATGCAAACTGAAGCCAGGGGGAATTTGTTCAGTCCAGGGCTACACATCCTTGGCACTGGTGTTCCAAAAGCCAAAGTGATAGGGGGAGTACCAGTATGTATGTTGTTGATGATAAGGATATATTCTTTCAAAATAACATAAGAATCAAGAGTGAAGGAACAGTTTATGAAAATAAGATACAAGGCTATGAAATGGCCCTGTTTATTAATCTGAAATCTACCAAGATCTGAAGACAGGCACCAGGCAGAACACTCTGCGCAAGTTTATTATTTCTCAAGAAAGCAGCATAACTAGGTTTTGTTAATATTACAACATTAAAATTGAAGGTATTTTAAAGAAACATGAAGAACTTTTTTCTGTACTCTGTAGAATGCATATTTCATATAATTTTTACAAAAGGACAGGGGACAAATTTTCCTAAGCCTTTACATACGTAAACAATCTTGCATAGCCTTGCTAATTGCCCATTTAGACTAAGTTGACTGACGATGCCAAGCAGGGATAGAATATTAATTTTTTAAAATATAAATCATCAAGGGATGAATAGTCTCTGGCATTCCCTTGGGGTGTATATTCTTTGTTGGTTGTCTGTCACAGTAGCTTCCCGGGATTGGTGCTCAGAAAACTCACCGCTCTTCTATACTGCTTCAGACTTGCATATGAACTTTCTAAATGCATATTGAAGGTGTCAGAGCCAATAATTTATTCTCCCCATTTTCCCATTCTGCATGATGAATCTATTATGTTTTCCACTCAAATATTTTCCATTTCAATAAGCAGAACTGGCCATTTATCAAAGTACTTATTCTAAAGCAATTTGGAAAAATATTCCAGTATATAAAATAAAATAAAATCAACGCAAAGCAAAATAAAATACTTGCAAGAGAAACTTGCCCATTGAAATTCCTGCACCTGGTTATACCTTCAGAGGGAAACATTTTCCCAGAATCTCCCCGCTCAGGCAGGAAGGAGAGAAATACAGAACAACATTAATGGCTACACATAAGGCAATGTGAAAAAACTTTCTGCAGAAACATTACATTTGAAGTTTAAATAGAAAACAAAAATGCTTATTAGATGAATGGTAAATGGTGCAAAGCAGTAATTAAAGAATAAAAATTATAGCTTTCTATTATTTTTTTTCCTGTTCACTGTTATAATTATTCTCTATAGTTAGCTGGTTAATTAACTTCCTTTTTATTTGACTGCACATGATGAATGAAGAATCAACGAAACTGTCAGAGGATATCAGGGCAAAGATAGTACCCAAAATAATGCACATACACGTTGTCTCTCACATGGAGACATACATTTGCACCTAGACACAGGAATGCATGCATTTCTTTACACCCAAGGAAGCAGAAGGAATCATTTAATATTACTTGGCTTATTTTTAAACAAATTACAAAACTCATAATGCACATACTGTTGTATTGTTTCGAACTAGACTTAAGCCTTATTTCTCTCTTCTGAAAATAATAAAATACTAAGGAAGGACACACTAATTTCTTATTTAACGTGAAAACTTAAAATCACTAAAAGAAGAAATATCATCCTTCCAGTGAATGCCACTTCATCAATATTTTAATATAATATAAAGGAAAAAGTTGAAGGCTATTTTAATTTTACATGAGAAACAAAATGACAGTTGTAAGAAGAAAGAGAATGATGCCTCAGAAGAAAACATTTTAGGGAAATAAAAGCCCAAACTTTCATATGAATTATGCTTTCGGGAACTGAAAAAAACAGATTTAGAGTAGTAATATACTACCAGTAATGGGGAGGTAATACATTACAAAGCTTTGAGAAAATAATAGCTGGATTGTAGTAGAACCCCTCGCATAGGAGACAGATATAATCGATATTTTAAATATGACTGCCTTCAAAACATTTGTCCAAACCCAATTACAGGTCATCAAAGCACTCTAATTCATGTACACCCTCTTGCAATAGGCTGATTTTCATATGTTAAAAAACTACTCTGACAGTCAGCTATCTACTTTTTGTTTATTGCTCTTGCTCAACTACAGCTAATTCAGATGATGTGTCACTTCTCATGTTAATACATACTTTTCACATGTCATAACTGCCAGGTACATTTATAATGCCATCTAGGAAACTGAAAATATTAGGTAATAGGAAAATACTATTTGGCTTATGTTTGACTTGAAAAACAATATTTTTCATGGTGTCAGTTAACGAGTGAACAACATCATTTAGTCAATATGAAAATTGACTGTGAAACTCAAACTTGTAAAGTGGATTATGACTGTTTAAAAAGCTGTATCTTCCTGGAGATATTCTTGAACTACTGTCTGACAGTGAAAGAGCACATCTTAGGACTGATCCCACTATCTGTGAATGACTAAGTCATCCCCGCTACAGGCAGCAATATTATCTGCTCATTCAATTTTTGGCATACTGCTTGGTATGCCTTTCTGTCCTGATAGTACTGTTCTCCATTGTGTCTTCCTCTATCCAAATTGCTCAGTCTATAACACTTTTTATTGAGAAATGCAGACATCTAAACCTTCTTTAAATTAACTCTGTGACTACACAGAAGCGGATGTTAGAATGACATGTTAAAAGCAGTACTCATGATATAAACACACAAACCATTTAATATTCTGAGACTTAAACTGTAGAGAATTAAATAAAGGCTCTCCCTCATTAGATGACTTACATCATTAAAAAGTTTAAAATGAAAATAATAAAGAAGGAGAAGGATGAAAAAAGAGAGCCAGGCCACTGTTGTTGAGCTATCCTGGGAGTGGTTCTGTTGCCCAAACGTATTTTTCCATACTCAAACAGAGATGTCCCGTGCCCAAAGACAGGCGTCCTGTGCTGTGTGAGATACTCAGGGGTATCCTACCTGTTACACAACTGTTAATCCAGACAGCCTCAGGCTTCCCACACGTCTTGTGTCATGTCTGCTAACCCTATGCAGATCTCTTGGCCACATTAAGGCATCTTACATAGCATTAGATATCTCACTAAACAACTCAATGAAGTTTAAATAAATGATGCTAAAAGAAAGCCCTGTAACACATCCGACACACCTTTCTGGGGGACTATATAAACATTTCCCATCTACTCCTCTTTAAAATCACACTGCTTTCTATTTAAACATACTGCCTATACTTCTCTTCTTGAACTGTAAAGGTGAGTTTCTTCTTTGATTTTGACCCACAATAATATCCTTAATTGCCAATATGTTTTGCAGTGTGTGAAAACTTTTCCTAATTCAAATTAGGAATAATTTGTTGTCAAAGCATGCTTTTGGCTTGACCGAATTCTTTATACGCTATTTCTTACTTCCTAAATTGGTTGTTGGATGAGGATTTTTCTTTTTTCAAACAGTTGCCTTACAACAGACAACACTGGCTAGAAAATATTCATCTCAGGTTAAATTAATTCTAGTATCACATGCACAGATTCTTTAAAACAAACAAACAAACAAACAACCCACAACAACAACAAAAAAAAACCAAACCCAAACAAATAAAAAAACCCACAAACCCACTCAGAAGTGAAATGAAGTCTTGTTTGCCATACATAAACAGAGAACCAAAGGACGCTGCAAATCTAATAAATTTGTCAAAGTGCCAGATCTTATCCCAATCAGGAGAGGAGTAAAAGGGAATTGCTTGCCTCTTCAGCGAGGATTTATTTCTTACTTGACTTGGTCGAAATACAGACAGGGAAGAGAACAAGATCCTGAACTGATATACATGCTTACAGCTCCACCAAAGTCAAAAGAATAAACAGACTTCAAGGCACCTGAGGATTAGCCCTCAAGAGATCAAAACTTAAAAGAGTTTTTTACCCCTCAAAACCACCCAAAACTTACTACCTTTAAAATCTACTCTACTGAAGATCCTACTCACAAGACAGATGGTGTGAATGTAGTATTACATTAAGCACTGGTTTCAAAGAAGGACTTTTTTCTTGCAGCAAGCTGTTCTGTCCCCCAGTACTGAAACAGTTACACTGAGACAAACCAATTAATCAGAAAACTCCTTTTTCGATGGAGGTGATACCTCTCCATTCATTACTCTGCCTCATAGAACTTTACAGCTGGTTTAGAAGACATGCAAATTCTCCAATAAGACTGTACTGTAAATATATTTTTAATCTTTTGTGCAGGGCTACACAGACTAAATTACTAAATAAATTGTTGCTTGTATTGGGATAAAATAACTTAGACCACATAAAATAATCTTTTCACAAGGAAATTTGCAAGAAGTCTGAGGATTAACAGCTGTATCATAAATTCCCAATGAAGACAGAAGTTCTACTTCTATGGCACAAAAATCTGTTCATATTCACTACATTATTTCCAAAGGGATATATCCATGAGTCTTGAAATGACTCTTAACCATTTTTAGTGTGGATGTTGTATAAGATTATAACAGAGTAAATTCTGAAACTATGTACAGGGGGGTTCGGTGTGTTTTATTTGTTGTTGTTTGGTTGGTTTGGGTTTGTTGGGGTTTTTTTTTTGTGTTACTTTTTTACTATTTCAGATATTTATTTTTATTATTATTTTCTTCTACTGTAGCTTCCTCTTGCCTGCTGTAATTCTTACATTTTCAGGGAAGCGTACTCGCAGCTAATGATCTAAACTGGGACCAGGCTGACCAGTTCAGTGGTAGTGTAGGCAGAGGCAGGGTTTGGTGAAAAAAGCCAAAGCCAAACGAATAAGAACAGCAGGAGAATGATTTCCTTAAGCCCATATTTTATTTTTTTTTCACTTTTCCACATGATCTTGAGTTGCTGAGAGTCTAGTTAATTCCTGACCCAAATGCAGAGATCAATAATTTAAGTGATTAGATTGCTCCAGGGGAATGATTGGTTTCTTTCCCTACTGAAAGAACACCCAGGTTAGCAGATTGCTGGTCCACAGACGACATAGCAATTCAGTTGTGGGGGCTGGAGAGGGAAAGCGTGTAGCCTATATGTACCTTTAAAATATTTTATTTGGACCTTCTCATTTCTGCCGTGCCTAAAAAAAATCCAACAAACAGGTGCAGATTAAAATCAGGTGGTTTAACTCCTAATAATTTGCTGTTTTCCTGTTGAACATGGTTTGGGTTTGGTTTCTTGGTTTGTTCAGGTGGGGTTTTTGTTCTTTTTCCTCTTCTCATTTTCTTTTTATGGACTTCAAATTCTTCCATTTTTAAAATAACCTGTGTGTCTTTACTACATTATTTCCTAAAAATTAGATATGCTTTAAATGCGCTCATATTTTGAGACCTGTGAAGCACAAGTACTGGCAAATGAAAAATTAAATTGTATAAGTTAAAGTTAACTATTCATATTTTGTTTGTTTAGAGAGGCTGGGAGTGGTAAACTGAACACATTGACTAGACAGCTGGTTCACCTAGAGCAGGTTGCAAAGAATCACATTCCAATGGGTTTTGAGGAGGAGACCCCACAGCCTCCCTGGGCAGCCTGTGCCAGGGTCTGTCACCCTCAGGGTAAAGATGTTCTTCCTCATGTTCAGATGGAGCTTCCTGGGTTGCAGTCTGTGCCCGTTGCTCCTTGGCCTGTCGCTGGGCACCACTGAGAAGAGCCTGGCCCCAGCCTCCTGACACTCGCCCTTGAGATGTTTGTGGACATTGGTAAGATCCCCCTCAGCCTTCTCTGCCCCAGGCTGAACAGCCCCAGCTCCCCCAGCCTTTCCTCATAAGGGAGACGGGCCCGTCCCCTCATCACCTCGGTAGCCCCCGCTGGCCCCTCTCCAGCAGCTCCCTGTCTCTCTCGACCTGGGGAGCCCAGAACCAGACCCAGCACTCAACCCCCAGCCCGTGCTGGTGCCTGGGGCTGTTCCTCCCCAGGGGCAGGACCCTGCGCTGGCCTGGGCTGAACTCCATGAGGTTCCTCTCCGCCCGACGCCCCGGCCTGCCCAGGTCTCCCTGAATGGCAGCGCAGCCTCTGGGGTATCAGCCGCTCCTCCCAGTCTGTCCCACCAGCAAAGGTGCTGAGGGTGCCCTCTGCCCCTCCGTCCAGGTCGCCGGTGAGTAAGTGGAACAGGACTGGAGCCAGCACTGGCCCTGGGGAACCCCGCGAGCTACAGGCCTCCAGCTGGGCTCTGCGCCGCCGGTCACAGCCCCCTCAGCTCTGCCGTTCAGCCCGTTCTCAGCCCCCCTCACTGTCCCCTCAGCCCACCCACACTGCCTGGGCTGGCCTCAGAAATAAGAGTGATTTACATTTAGCACATTATTCTTTAGCAGCCTCATGTACCTTTGAAGAATTGATAAAATAAATTTTAGATATTTTTTCCCTCGAAATGAAAACTGAAACAAAGCTGAACATTTATGATCTATAAAAACACTCCTCTGAAATTCTAGTATTTGCAGATTAGAGAAATAGGTAAGTAGACAAATAGACAAAAATTCTCTGCAAGTCTTAAAGTTGATTCACAAAAATTCTTAGCTTATCCACATTTAATGCAACAAGAACATAGTTCACATCCTGTTTACATGAAAGTGTAAACAAAAATGGCTCATAATACATAAATATATGCACATCTCTTGATTTACAAAGAAAACACTGTCTTCAGAAAATATGGGAGAGGAAAATAATTTCAGGATAGTTCCTTGACTTCTGTTTCAGGTTTTGCATTAGAAAGTGGGAAAGTGAGTCTTTCTTGACACCTTTAGCTTTTTTTTTTTTTTTTTGTATTTTTATTTTGTTTCAGAGGCTGACATATAATACAGAAAAAAGGAAAGGGGTACATATTGATTTTGAGGGCAAAAGACTGCTTTAATTTCATTGCAAGTACCCTATGTGAAAATACAGCATTAATAATAAATGCTTTCTAAAGGCTATAAGATGTTATCGACACAATGAAACTGTGAAGATGAATCCTAACTCTACAGCAGGGCAAAAGAAAAAAAAAACCAAAACCAAACCCCAAGCTTCTACAGAGACACGAAGCTAAGAAGGAGCAAACATTTGGAAGAGGGGAGACAAAGTAATGTTGGCATTTGATATTAAAATAAGCATCTGAATGCATAGATATTTTTTTTTTTTGGTAACAGCATAAAGGCCAGATGATGTCAAAGCAGAAGAACTTACAAGGTTCAAAAAAACAGTGTCCAAAGAAGTTGGTATTAATCAGAAATTAAAACAAACTACTACTTGTTCCTTCTAAAAGACCCCAATTAAAATGAACTAATAATTCCATCAGCTACAGTTTTCACATTGGTAAGAAAATAAAATCGCATTTTCTTCCTCAGAAATATTGCTTATTTTTTTTAATTCAAATTTCTGTAACGTTCTCTCTTATTCACAGAGATGAAACTATAGTAAGAAAAGCGTTGGAAAAAAAAAATGGCTCTGGATTTCTTAAGATGTACAACTAATTACTAATCACTTCAGAGGCAGTGTGTTTTTCCAGTGGTTCCTCTTAAAGCCAATAAATAATATGTAAAGCAGTACTGAGAAACAGGACAAGGATGCAGATTAAGGAGAGTATGAATAAACTTATTAAATCGCTATGAAGTATCGAGCTAGTCTAGTGAGAAAAAGGGTACTGTACTAAACATGCAGTGCCACTTAAACAGGTAGTCCTTACCTTAAAATATGTTGTCTTTATCATAAGTTGTAACAAGGCTGAAATTATGCCTCCTAACACATTTTATTACAAAATGCATTTTTCAGCATGGATACATTTTCTAGGGTGAACTCTTCTTTGGCTTAGACAAACATCCACTCAAATCTGATTTACAACTCCCTGTACTGTTGGTGAAACACAGTTTCTTCACAAAGATCGCATCTCGAGGGAATGAGATTGATAGTTTCACAAAATATATAGTGACAAAAAGATTACAGTTTTTGATCTGAGCACAGTATAGGCATAGACGTCGGGGGGTATTACTTCAAAGACTGTGTACATTTTGAAATGAATTGGGTCCTCACAATGACATCTGGTGAGATACCAGGCTTAAAGCGTACAGTCACAATTTGTTCTGACATTGTTTCATTGCCATAGTCTGGTTCTTCATTTCACGTATTTAATAAAGAGCTGATAGTCATTTTATATCAGAGTTCAGCACTTCACTGAGAAAAATATGCTTTGGTGACCAAATAAGCAAAACATATGGAGGACAATCTTGCACAGCACAAACACAAAGACAAATCCAAAGCCATGGTGTTTCTCCATTTTTTTTTCCTCCTCAAACCTAATATAAAAATTAATAGGGATCAAATAATGACTTTTTGTACCTGAAAAGGCCACCAGTTAATTTTGTAGAGAGGAAATATATAACAATGAGTTTCACTGTTTCAGGATTAGCTCAGAAATCTGCAACTTTATTTCTGTGCCAAACCCTACCTCTCTTTTGACAGAACTGTCAAGGGAAGAGATGTAGTATGCTTCTTTTGGAGAGTTCAGCTGGAAATCAAGCAAATCAAACCAATCTACACTTAGTTCCTTTTTTTTTTTTTTTTTTTTTTTTTTTTTTTTTTAAATGTAGAAAGTCCTTTTTTTTCCCCCTGGTTTTCATCCTTAATGGCTAAAGAAGTAATTCTTTCTCTTCAATTATTCCTCATCAGTCCTGGGCCAACATTTAATAATTCATTTATACTTCAGAGACATGCTGAGACTGCTAATTAGTTAAGAGATGGATTTTATGCATAATAACCTGATGTGTGTCTATGCCAGACAGATGTGTACAGAGTTATAATACTCACACCCTTAAAACTGTCATCTGCTCTAGCAGCTTCTGTTTAAATAGAATTAAATTTAAAAAGTGCAGAAGAAAATGAATAAAGCCTTTTCTTTTTCACACGCTTTCCACTAAATTTGCTTCGGATTGCTCAGAAAGCCATTGATAGCAAATGGACATATTTAAAAGCATTTAAAAATTTTCAAAAGAAGGATTCATTCCAAATATATTATAAATGACATTTCTACTTAACACAGAACTAAAATGCAGTTATGTCAGATATACTTAAAATAGTTAATTTGAAATTCTTTATTCAGGAAAAAAAATGATGATGGCACTTTTTGAAGTTATTTCAAATAATAGATGATAATAGGTTATGATTTTCCCTTGGACTGGTGCAGTTTCCCTCCTGTAATTATTATACTCCTGAGTGGGCATCATCACACTGCATTGAAGAGTTAAATCACTTTCAGAGTGCACTTTTCAAATGTTCATAGCCTGCTTCATTCCATAACCAAATTCTATGGGGACTGAATACTTCAAACACATTTTGTTCTCATGCATGCCTGTTTAGAAAGAAGAACCTCCTTCTAGCTTTCAATTAATTTTGTACTCCGATTTTCTTGTATGTTGTGTTTTAACATTAAGCCTTCTTCTGTCAAATATCCACGCACCGTTTCAAGAGAAACATGCATTTTCATGTATAGCAGCTGTCTTAACCGCCAGAAAGATGAATCAGAACCAGTGCGATTGTCTCGCCTTTTAAAAATATTTTAGTTTTTCTATAAGTATTTATATCATGATTATAATGCTTTTTGAATGAACACAGTTTTTCAAACAGTCCTTTCTCTTATCTTTGTTTTCTGCATTGATAGGCATAATCAATAATTCATCAATTTGTGAATACGTAAGTATGCCTCTGGTATTCTTTTCAATGTTTTATTTTTCTGACATAATTAAATGGATTCCTATCACACTAACTAGCATATCTGAATACTTTCCTGCTCTCAGTTTCAAAGCACCACCTGTGTAATGTAAGGGTCTCTTTGAATGAGCTGTTAGGAGTATAATTCCAAGAAAGACCAAACGAGATTACCAAATATAAGCAGAATATTAAAGCTATTTCCTTAACACTGGCATGTCAGAAGAATTTTTGTCAGCTAAGTGGAAGTTCTGAACAGAAGCATGACAAATATTTTGCAGAAATAATCAAATCCCACAAATGAAGCATTACTTCAACTTCTTCTTGGTTTAGCACAGCATGAAGAACCACCAGCTCAAAACGTCCTCAGCTAAACTACTGTGGAAAGCAAAGACAGCAAAACCCATAAGGAGTGCAATTATTGCACAGAATTACACTTCTACCCTTGAAGAAAACAAAACCAAGTCCATACATTAATTATTTCCAAAAGGCCGAGGCATGGCGTGTGCCAAGGCCAGCAGTGTGCCAGGAGTGCTGCCAGCCTAGCACACAGCGAACCTGATGGCAGCTCAGCCGCCCAGCTGCCTTCCAGTGCGACAGCGACCGCAAGGAGATAAATTTACAGGATTAGAAGCTTGCCATGACACAGCTGCCAGTGTGTACTCAAGACCACCATGTAGGGTGCAAGGACCCTTGCACAGCAGAGGAGAAAGCTGAACATGAGGCATCCCAAATGGCAAATGGAGTCACAACTGCTGTCCTAGGGGAGGGTGGCACACTTCACACCGCCAGCGGCACTCAGAAGATTAATAATCCTGTCTTGCTCTGAAAATCCTCTCTTGTAACAGAACAAGCCTTCAAGCCCATCAGCTAGACAAAGAAAATTGTGGTGGCAATCGTGCTAATTATCATGTTCTCTTTTTATATAAAGGAAGACAAATTCTCTGATCTCCTAAACGGGGGATATGCTATTGTCACGTGGAGTCATAGCGAGAGCAACAGGACTCCAGACAGGGAGAATTGTACACCTTCACATGATCTTGTAGGACCTAGCTTTACACACTCACACAAACCTTGATGTTAAACTTTATTTAAACTTCCCTATGTTAAGAAATGTCACAGTGAAGGAGAATCTAAACACACAATTCAAATAAAATTTAACTGAATGTTTATATTAGTCTTATTTGAATGTGTGTTAATTCACATTGTTGCAGACAGTTGGGGACGATGAAGTGTGTACTTATGGTTTAATAAGATTTTTCTCTTTCTAAATTATTTCATATTTAGAAATACTTTGGAACAGGTTTTACCTCATTAAATTTTACCTCCAAAGGCCCCCTCACAAATGAATGAAGTTCAAGCGTTTTGGTCTCATGTGTTCTGGAAAAGGTAAAGGTATAGAATATTATTGTTTGCAGTCAGTACTGCCAACAAAACCTTCCTGTAAACCCAGTCCCTGCAGACTAATGGAGACGTCTGGGTTTCATAGCACCCTGCCTAACAGTCCCACTATAATCAGAGAAGGATGCTGGTACCTTCTGGCCTCAGAGACTGATGAAGAGACACAGTGATGAAGCAGGAGGGGAAGCAACCACAGTATGATTCAAAACTGTAAATTAATTCTGATGTCCAGGGGTCTCAATAATTTTTGCATTAATCTTGCAAAGAAGTTCTGGGTGAGTTAGAAAGCATTCTGCAGTGGTTTTACAAATTTCTGACCACAAAACTGCATGGTCTTTCTGAAGTTCTGCAGGTCACACAAACTAGACCTCAGGAGAAAATGAAGGATGGATAGCAATGTCTGATTCAATTCCTCTAAGATTCTGCAGGGTTGTTTTGGTTTTCTTTTTTTTTTTTTCTTTTTAAAGAGACTATAGGCATAGAAACAAGAAATCATGAAACAGTCTACCCCTTTTGCAGGTTCAGTGCTGTTATGATCCACTTCTGGATGCATACCTAGCAATAACTGTTATTATTTTTAGAGGGCCTAGAAGTGCACTCGACAATCACGGCTTACACAATGAGACATGCTCTGAAAAATCTAATGTACTCTGCTAAGCTGTTGTCATGAAACAGAGCTTCCCATTACTTCTTTTGACATTTGTTCCAACAGCAAATCTTGATGCTACAAGTTTTCTTCTTTGCCCCAGCACTAGATTATTGCTATTTGTTCTACCTGTTGAATTGCAGCTCTTAATGGATTCCTTTGAAATCACAGTCAGTCAGAGGCAGCCCCTATCGCAAAAGAATTCCAAATATTTTAGCCAGAATTTCAACTCTATCAAAGTTGACACACCTCTTCATAAAATCTAGACTTACCTAAACCTTTATTTCTTGGTTTTAATCCTAAAGTTGTTACTTTGTAAACTGTTAACTTAGAAACAAGAGGATGAATACACATGTAATTAATGTAGAACAAAATTATTGCATCATTATAGAAAAAAACCCCACAAATGAGATATTGAAAATTGATACACATTTCTAAAATTGAATCCATGCATTAACAGGTAATTTACAAGACACTGCAATTGTATAAACATGACAACCTCTTTCTGACCTACAAAAAATCATACAACACAAGTAACCTAAAATAGCTGGTTCAACCAAGTAAGTTACTGAAATACTCTGTATTTTCTACACTTAAAGAGGATGTGATGGATTTTGTTTTGCTGAAAGCATCAACAAGAAAAAAAAATTGCAGGTAACATTCATGACATTAACTTCTGATAAGCACTGTGAGGTGGCACTAGAACTGGAATTCAGTTGCCTAAACTGCAGGCATCTACTATCCTTTGATAAACCTATACCAGCCTGTGACAGGCCTCTCTTGCTTATGACAAAGGACTGTAGGAAGCTCTCACCCTTCCAGAGAAGCAGCTACAGTCCTGGGGCTACTGTATTTAGAACTGCAGAAGACATGCGTTTAATCAACAAATAGCACCCTAAGAAATACAACTAAGTTATAATAACTGTATACATATACTAAGTATAGCTCAATGTCATTACAGTCTCCTCAAAATGCCATTTATAAATGATGTCTAGACACTTCCCGTCCGTTTAAAAGAAAAAAAAAACAAAACAAAAAAAAAACCCACACCAAAAAAACCCACCAAACACAACCTGTACTCCTCTTACTATTGTTGGGTTTTTTGACCATGCTATATAACGTCAGGAAGCTAAGTTTCTAAGCATTTATTTTACCTTTATACTTCTACAAGAAATTTTAAAAGCATCTCCAGTGATACTAAGAACAGGATTTTAGGAAGCTATATTATATAGTAACATAATGGATACGGATATTGTATGTAATATCATTATGAATACTGAAAGACAACTATTTTATAAATGTAGTCTCTGAGATAACTATGTGACTATAATGAGGCATAAAAACTTTCGGAGTAAATATGTTCTTTTGCTAGAGCTCATGGGGGTCTCACCATATGTCTATAATTCTTAAAATTAATACAATCTGCTCAGGAAGACACTGCCACCTCTTTCCAGAAAAGAACTGACAAGCACAATTTGAGAGAAAACACTATTTTCCTAAGATACATAACATTGAAAACTTTTTTCTGAGATTGAAAGTGTAAGGATCAGAAAAGCTCAAAATACACAAACCCTTGTGAAGCAATTATAGAATCATTTGGGATGGAAAAGACCTTTGAGATCATCAGGTCTGACCATTAACCCAGCACTGCCAAGCCCACCACTAAACCATGTCCCTAAGCACCACATCTACGTGTTTTTTAGACACCTCCAGGGATGGTGATTCCACCTCCTCCCTGGGCAGCCTGTTCCGGTGCTTCACCACCCTTTCGCTGAAGGAATGTTTCCCAATATCCAGTCTGAACCTTCCCGGCATAACCTGAGGCTGTTTCCTCTTGTTCTGTGACTTGTTACCTGGGAGAAGAGACCGACCCCCCCTGCCTACAGCCCCTGTCAGGCAGCTGCAGAGAGCGATAAGGTCCCCCCTGAGCCTGCTCCTCTCCAGGCTGAGCACCCCCAGCTCCCTCAGCCGCTCCTCATCAGCCTTGTGCTCCAGACCCCTCCCCAGCTCCGTTGCCCGTCTCTGGACACGCTCCAGCCCCTCAACGTGCCTCCTGCAGTGAGGGGCCCAAAGCTGAACACAGGATCCCAGGTGCGGCCTCACCAGTGCCCAGCACAGGGGGACGGTCCCTGCCCTGGTCCTGCTGGCCACACCGTTTCTGATACCAGCCAGGATGCTGTTGGCCGCCTTGGCCCCCTGGGCACATGCTGGCTCCTGCCCAGCCGCCAGCCAGCACCCCCAGGCCCTTTCCCACCAGGCAGCTTCCCAGCCGCTCTGCCCCAGCCTGCAGCGCTGGTGGGGTGGTTGTGACCCAAGGGCGGGAGCCGGCACTGAGCCTTGTTGAACCTCATACAACAACTTTCCAGAAAAAGAGAATTACCTCTCCCAGGGCATGTGTGTGGGTTTTGAGAAAGGAAAGAAGCTGACCTAGAAGAACGTTAAAGAGAACTTCTAAAAAGATAGGACTTCATGAGATGAGAGATGCATTACTTTTAGCTGTGTTACATACCGAACTACCCCTGTAGCCCTGGATTTTATCCCTAGAGGCTTATGTAGAAGAAGGTAGTTAAACAAGGTGTTGGAGTTTATACAGAGTGGGTTTGGTTTCCTTCTTTTTGGAGGGTTTATTTCTTAAGATATGTTTTCTCAAAAACATGTTTTCTTCCTACTACATGGTACTATATTTCAAGGATTTTTTTTTCAGTTAATGTATTCCTGCAGAGAGAACCACATGAGTCCTCAATCAAAATTAGATCCACTGATCATTTTCTGAATAGTACATAAGGACATATAGTCCAGGCACAGTTGGACAGGTAAAGGCAAACTGGGATTTTATTGTGAGAAATGGGTGGTTGGCACAGGTCTGAAATTAGGAGGATTGCAGCATCTGGGGAAATAAAGGTTATGGACCAAAGGCAACCAAGTTACTATTGCTTCAGAAACTACCACCCATCATTGGAGCTCTCTAACTGACAGGCTACAAGATCTCATCTTGCCCCAGATATTTTTTTTTAATTCCACAGAAACTAAACTACAATCACTCTAGTAGACATTCAGTAATTTGCAAAATTGTGGAAATTCTCATTTGCCTAGTCCTGCTGAAGTAGCACTTCTCCCAGGAACAATGAGAGATGATAGCACTCTTAAATACAAGTATGATTTTGATTTAAATAACAGTTGTCAGCTTGGAGTTAATACCATATTTTGCTGACATCATCTTCGTCTAAAAACAATGAATAATATTATTAAACTAGATACATTGTTTTTACAAAAATAATCAAACATTCTTCCTTTACACTTATTTTCATATGGTAAAGGCCTTTTCATTTCAAAGCTTGGTATGCTTAACAGGATTTTCTTTTAATTTTTATTTTTTAAAGCATTTTTAATGCTGAATATGGCAGAGTACATCATCTTTATTACTGAGCAAGCAAGCAAGCAAGCAATTCATTATTGCTCACAATGCAAAACTAGAATCATTATATGAAATCATTAAATAACGGAGAGTGGGAGCTAGTCCTTTTACTACACAATGCGTAGCCAAACTCTGCAAGTCACTGCCACTGACAGCTCTGGATGATAAAACAACATACACAGATTTCATGAGAGAACGAACTTAAATTCACGGAATAAAAATCACTCCAAGACTATGGAGCAGAAAAAATATTTCCTCTAGCTCAGAAAGATCCTAAACTGCAGCACCTTAGGAATCTGAGAACACACACAGATGTGAATCTCGCTGTTTCTTCCCCTGGATCTTTTCTCTTTTCCTAAGTATCTTTTACATTTGGCTAGAAGTTTTACCAAAGCAAGTATATTTAGGATCCTGGCACATTTAGGAGTTTGGAGGGAATGTTTAGGAGCCTTTTTTGTTGGTAATATACCTTTGCATGGACTTATTTTCACTTAGGAGCATTTGACGTTTCTTCTCTTGAATAGAACAGTCTGAAATGTAAATCTCTGTCAGTTATACTGAAAATCAGAATACTTAATTCTCTTTTGCTTTTAAATATTTTGGTTAGCTGCCAGACAAGCATTCCAGAAAATACACAGCAATAGGTACTACAGGTGCATAAATATTATTCATGGTCAGATAAACTGAATTTAGTTGACAAAAAACACACAGTGAAATGAAATACAATACAGACAACTAATTGATCACCATGAAAACTAGGATAGTGTTTAGGCTTTACATGAATGAACTGATCTTGGAGAATTATAGCTGTTGGTTTTAACCAATATAAATCACAATATTTATTAGGAGAGGGAAAAAAAAAATTCAGGTCTGCCCTTGTTTCAGCCTCCTTGCACCCCACAGTAAAAACCCACATTATAATGATGAGAGATGTATTCTGCTTCAAATATTAAATCACAACCAAGTAAGTGTTGACAAGCAATAAAATATGGGCAAAGCCAATAAAAATTGGCCCAAACAATGGGAAGAAAAAAATCTGTGTCTAATGTGATCATGATAAACTCTTCCCCTACCATTTAGTTAATAAACAACACTTACATTAATGTATTTTATATTTTTAGATCGCTTTTTTCTTTTGATCTTTCTTCATCTCATTTTGTTCTGCTTACCATTTTATTTCCACAAAGATTCCTAATATGTACTGAGATCTTTGACCCTTTTACTGTCTTCAAAATAATTTTTTCTGCCACATAGTACTATGTCCAGTGTATGCCAAAGTTTTCTACTGTGGCAGTGACCAGTGTCCAAGAACTCTAATGAGCCACTAAAGCTGTAACAATTTATAATAACATATATTGAAAGACATTTCTGAGTGGTTTTAGATCTTCCTTGACTCATCAGAAAACATGTAGAACACCTTCCAAGATGTCATCTTATTAAGCAGATGGAAATCTGTGTCAATACATTTGGATGTAGTAAGTTATCTATAGTCTTACAAAATGATGGAAGAGCGTACTACAATAGTATCTTTGCACAGAAACACGTAAGTGGCTAACAAAAATCCTACTGCTAAGAAAACCAAAACAAAACTCACATGTCCTCCAGAAATTATCCTGCATTCCTGTGTCATCACATTAAACAGATGGAAATCTGTGTCAATACATTTAGATGTTCTAAGTTGTCTATAGAGTCTTAAAAAATGATGGAAGAGCATAGTACAATATCTTTGTACAGAAACACACAACTGGCTAACAAAAACCTCACTGCTAAGAAAACCAAAACAAAACTCACATGTCCTCCAGAATTTACCCTGCATTCTTCGCTTTGTTAAATAGAAAACTGCCCAATATGAAATTTTTTCAAAGATGCCTAAGTTTTTGGTTTTGTTTTCACAGGCATTTAGTTAAGAAATTCAATCTGGAAGCGAGACCAATTTTTTTGCTCCTGAGGACAGTCAGTTAGTGAAGCAGCCCAGAGAGATTTTCAGGTCTTGACTGGAGACAATCCTGAGCAACCCAGACTGACTCAGCAGCTGACCCTGCTGGAGCAGGAAGTTGAAATGGAGATTTCTTGAGGTGCCCTCCAACCAATATTTCCTATAATTCTACAGTAAATTCATTACTGGTATAAAACATCAAAATAAGGTGTTGGTAAAGGCTTCTGAAGAACCGTGTGTTACTAAAGATTCGTAGCACTTTCCAAATACAAATTGAAGAGTCAGCATTGATTATTTCATTATAGCCACTCCCCAAACATTGTCATGCTTAAAAAATAGTTTTACTACGAAATCTTCATCTTACACCCTGTTCTGCAGCCTCTAATCCTCAAGTGGTTCACTCGGTTCTGAAAAGTTTCTGCTTCTTAACCTGACAAAGGCAAATACATGATATAACTAAATGAAATATGAGCATAGCCTGAGTTACTTGATTTAATTATTGCTACCAAAAAGCCTTCTTTGAATTGTAACACTTAGAAAATTAAAAAGTATTTAATTTTGAAGCAATTTTTTCATAAACAAAAAACGCCATTGCAATTGATCACTGTTACTACTATCTGTGATTCAAACAGATGGCAGGAACAAAACTCACAGAGCCAGTGTATTCTTTAATCAGAATCAGAATGTTGTTGACTGGTAGTTTTATACAACTACTTTTAATGAAAAATTTGGACAATGATAGGTTCAAAAAGAGACTGAGGGGAAAAAAATATTATTAAAATCCCCACTGAATAACTCTTTCTAATTGGCATTCTGCTCATCCTCTGTGCAAAGGAGAACGTTTAAAATATTTTACAGAAAAGTAAAGTTCAGCACTCTTCCAAGAGTATCCTGGGGAGAATAGTCAGAAAAATGTAAGACACTGTTTCAACACTGAAGAACGCTTCCTCTTAAAAGAGAATACATCTTACCATAAATGGCAACAATTTGATAATTATTTTGTTCGTTCACATATACAGTGTATTTTTAATTGAGACATTTTCCACTTCCATTTCTGTTTACAAATTGTGAAAAAATTATCAGCTTCTGAAAACTGATGAGTCTTTTCTTTCTTCCTCCTCAATTCCATAAAAAGTGCTTGAGTCAGCTCCACGAAAACATTAGCAAAAAAACCCCAACATGATAAAATTGACTAAAAAATGTTTCTTAAGACTCCAGTCCTAAAAATGGTTTGTATAAACATCTCCCTCCCTCTCTATTTACTACCATCTTTTGGCTTTTTATGTGGGAAACAATTTATATCAATACTAGCTTATTGGGACAGAATAGCTTTCCTATTTATTCCACAACAGGTCAGTAACCTAGTTAAACCAATGAAGAAAGTGAGTGCAAGCTCTTCTGCGTTAGATGGTGGCAGGGTTTCATGAAGACTCCCTTAATAAAGCAAAGGAAGAGCAGGCTGTAATTTGTAACTTCTCACACAGCACAAAATGCACTAAAAGCACCATATATCTTGATTCAAAAGAAAGACAGTAAGGTCTCTGGCAGGGCCTTAGACCTAGTTGAAAAAGGAAAAGAAATGACAGGTGTGCTCACAAAACAGACGGAAATAAATATAAAAGGAAAGATGACATGCATCCTACAATTTACTGTCAAAGCCTTTACCAGATCAAGAAAAGAGATCATTCTTTTCCACATTATCTACATCTTTGTTTCTTGATGAAGAAAGAGAGAAGACTGTTATGTAAGTAAAATGTAAGTATCACCTAAGAACATTTCTCTTCTGAGAGTTCCGGGGTTTTCTTATATGTATCATTGAGAAGTTTCTCTCTGAACCATTATTTATAATGCCAATTGTATTCAAAGTAGCTACATATATGTACAATCAAGAAGCTGCTGGATCAACTCCCTTCAATCTCCTTGCTTAGTTCAAATTTGGTTGTATTTTGGGGTTTTTTAAGATGGTCTCTACAAATAAGTCATAAGCAAATACAGCCTGCTAAAAATTAATCTACACAAAATAATTTTTGACCACACTTTTATCCGTGAAGTTCACCGTTACTTGCACTGAGCATGCACTAACAATCAAATGTTACTGACAGTAATGGATACTGAAAATTCATCTCAGTTTTTTCCTTATATGCTTCAGTTCCAGGCACAACTAATGCTGACCTTAATGAAATCCTCTTAAGATTAAGTTAGAACTTACCTAGACTAATTGTTTTCTAAGAATCTCCCAGCTACTACATAAAGTCTATTAAGTTAGATCAGAGCAGGGGTAACTTATTAAAAAAAAAGCTTATATAAATAAAGAGCTTAAATCCATATTACAACAAGGGAATATAAAAGTTTTATGAGTTCTAAATTAAAACCATATTACTAACTTTTTCTACAAAGCCTCCATTCATAAGTGAGCAAAGTTTGTAAGTCTTTTGTGTTTCATCAGTAGCAATTTATGTGGTATTTTATACTGCAGCAGTGAAAGAAATACAGATTCTTGTGGATGTGAAATGAAACTCAGATTACAGAAGCGTTCTATTAAATAATTACCCTTATTAAGCCAGTTCACTGACAGTGACGGAATCAAATGTTTCCAAGATACAAAAGAGAAAAGCTTTTTGAGACTTGAGAGTAATGGCCATTTTGATCTACCTGTGCTCTGGACGGTAGACTACCTGAAATATTTGATGCCTAAATGTAGTGTGAAAAATGGGTTCAAACCATTTCTCTTCTGCTTAATGAAAAACATTTGTGAGAAATTGTAATAAAACCATACTAATTTTTTCTCGCTGATAGGTATTTCATCTGTTCTTAGTATTGTCCTGAAAACCAGGTTTCTCCTCCCACTGGAGCACCCCAAGGTTACCATTCTTGCAAAAGACAGCCTAGGACTTCTGTGAGGTCTGTGATTTAATTCCAAAAGGACTGAAAGATCTGTTTATACCCGAATGATTTTATTTTTGGAAAACATAAAATAGCCATTACATTCTGGGTGAATGCGATAATCTCATCCTGTTTGCAATGCTTAATAGAGAAAATGGACACATGACTTAGCCATTCAGGGAAATCTTTTTTCAAGGAATTGGTAAACAGAGATATTACTTACGCAGAAAATTTATTACGTTTTTTTATCCTCAGTCACTTAAACCATTTTCTTAACTTGCAAACTCCAATCATTCATTTCCCAGTTATTAATGCTTAGTAAAAAGACCCAACATTCTTTTAATTTTTAGTCGTTAGGAATCCTCAGTCCTCTTTATACCAACAAAACCCTAGAAATCCTAATACCGTCCTTTTCATGCAAACTGAAAAAAGTGGCTCAGATGATCAAAGGTCTTCTATCACTTGGAAAGAAATTAATTCTGCTGTAGGTACTAGGTCCATGTCAGTAAATGTCTGCAAGCAGGGGTACTCAGCAAAGTGTAACTGCAGCTTTCCCAGACTTCACATTCGCCTACTGTCTAGAGGAAGATTCAGTGTAAAAATCTGAACTGTAGAGCAGCCTAGAACTAACTTGATGTAGTCATACTAGGTTTATTGGATAGCATAAAATAATACTGGAAAGGGATTAAAGTAAATGCAGAATATATCTTGGAAAAAATATTACTGGTAAAATCTCAGAAATGAAATGAAACAAAATGAAAATCAAATCAGAAATTTCTACAGGCAAAACTTACTGTTTACTTATTGTAAATAGCTCATAGTAAAACTTTATATTAGTAACATTTGTATATAATATATTGGCCTTATATATAAAACAAGACAATTTTTTATTAATGACAAGATAAAATAGGCTTTTCTTTGATATTCTGCTCCTCCTGTATCAAAGGTAGATCAAAGCAAAGGTTACTGCAAATTCTTTAAGACATACATTGCAATTTAGTCTCTCAGTTCAGATGAGCTTGGTATTACTCCTCTCCTAACAGAATGGCCATCTGATGATAACCACCTAGGTAGCATTCCAAACCTTGAAGATAACGCTTGCATTCTTTGTGATTGCATTTGTAGTGATAGATTGCAGACTATCACTGTAAGGGTACTCTTTATGTTTTATTTATATTTTATCAGTCTTTACACACTGTATCAACATATTTAAGACAACAAGTGTAATTGTCTTCTTGCTATCACAATCATGTATACCCGAACCTCTTCCTCAAAGAGAAAAAAATCCAGACAATGTCTTGGTGATGTATTTCAAAGGAGAAGCTTCCAGCTCACCTGTGACTGCAAGAGCAGCGCAGGAAGTGGCATTCTTGGAAGAAATGAGCCTTTGCAAATATATTATTGCCTTTTCTTAAAGCTAGTTTTACAAATACTGTAAATCTTGGAAGAAGGTGTAGATTCAAAGATGTCTGACAGCAAAAGGAAGAAAGTAGAGAACAGTGGTTTGTTTTTGGTTTTCTTCCACAAAAAAAACATAAGACTTGTATTGTCTAAGTAAAGATTAGATTATGCTTTAACAGATGTCAAGCAGAAAGTCTAACATTGCTTCTGCAGCTGGTATTTGATGTAAGAAAACACATCAGTAATGGAAAATAACTCTGCCTTATTTCTACTGTATAAAAATCATCACAAACCAGACTTAAAATGTTAACTCTCAACCCTTTAAAACTGAAGCAGTGCTCTTGCATTTGTGAGAACAAGTAAATATAAAAAACATCTTTAATAATATATAATGAAAGCAAGTGTATTTGTGTGTGTGGTTTATCCTAATACTCTATTCTGCAATACTGTTTTGTTGCACTTTACCTAGTTAAATGGAGCTGCTACAAGAAAATGTAACACTCAGTCTTTAAAGTTTACTCTTCAATGAAATTCAGATGAAAAAATATGAGAGATCACTCAATGGAACAAATTAACTAGAAAGGCACACAACTTTAAAGCAAGTTAAGAGAAAGTCCTAAAGTTTTCCATTTTAAGAAACAAATTAAAGTTGTGTTGTTTTTTTCCCCCAACACCTATTAGAAATATTGTCATAATGAAAACAGGCAAGAAACATTACAATTAATCTTCATGGTTACATAGGTGCCACTTCATATACCACAAAATCCTCCACACTCATGCATCTCTTCTACTCCTTTCCCTTGACCCTCAAAGCAGCTACAGCCAGCTAGACACCAAAGTGTTACAGACAACTATGCATTATTAATGTGGTTAAATAATACATCTGTAATCGGCTTAAAATAACTAGGAAAAAGAACACAGAACAATTTCTGGAATATTATAATTACTAACCTATAAATACTTGTAAATCAACAATACTTTAGAAAGAGTTTCACCTAAAAAAATGGGATAACTATCATCAGAAAAAGGTGTTTTGTACAGAGGGGCACTGTATTCTCTGAGCTGATAGGAAAGGCCCATATCCTTTGTACCCACATTGCTGTTAAAATTCTGATGCCATTGACCCATTTCCTCTGCATACCATTACGTTCAGAAAGGTTTTGTGCCCCTGACCCTTAGCTTTTGATAAGGAGCTCAGCCCATAACATTTCCTATGGCTAGTTTCAGATTTATCACCTTTTTTCATTTGACACTACTTTAATGAAAATATCCAATAAAATCTCTTGCTTTTCCCAGCATATAATTAAGGCTCGCAGGAAAGCTAGCAGTTTGAGGCTTCTTTGGACAGTAGTCATGAAAGACTACTACTTTTGGATTTTTCTCTCAAAATAAACATGTTTTTAACAGTTAAAGGATTTTTAAGAGGTCTAAATTATCATATATACAAATGTAAAACTTTTTTTTTGTGATTGTTATTTTTTCATTACAAATTTTCCTTAAAAAATGAAATTATATGAAATGTAGACAGTAACCTTACTTTACATTGAAATGGAGTTTCATTAGTAAAATAGAAAACAAACGAATTTTCAACTATTTCCATAAGTACAATTGTACAATGCACGTTTGGCATGACACCAGTGTTTACCATCTGTTTTCCAGATACACACCTTTGCACAGTTTCATATTGGACAAACTGAATGTTGAAACATTCTGTACAGACACTGAAATGGAGGAGATGCAAGGTACACAAATACATACCTACAGAAAGAGCTCTGAATATGAAGCTCCATAAGGCATATAATTTTACAAGAAATTTTGAGCATTTTCAAAAGTACGGTCCATTGCAACAAGTTGCTAAAATTCTTTTATTCTGACTTGAAGATGTTATATGTAGAGTTCAAGATTCTAAACTCAAAACTTCCTAAAGAAACCTTAAAATTAATTAAATTACAGCTAAAAAAAAATATCAAGTGGAAAACCAGTTATAACAGTACTAATCTATACTTCAGTTGCCCAAATTCTGAAAATGTTAGCTTAATCAGAAGGAAAGTAAGTGGTGATAACTACTTTTTCCACGCATATCCATTGATAGCCTGCCCAGTCCTACAGTACCATCGTTTTAATTATTCTCAATCAACAAGATTAGTTTACCTGTGCACCTGTCTATGTGAAATGAATATAAATATTAAAATATCACCTATGCATTTAAATCACAAAGCTCATCAACTTCTGTTGGCAAGGTGAAAGATAAAAGCCACAGAAGGTCCTTCCCAGTCTCTGTCACTAATGATAAACGGCATTAACTGCTTCTGCAGACACTAATGCTGCTATCTTGGGAACACAGGCAGTCACCATGAGAACTTTACAGCTTCACTAATCATACTCTTGTTTGTCACAGAACACCAAATAAAATCTCAACAAGAAAAGGCAATAAATATTAACAGCTATGAACAAAGGAAGGTCACATTAATATGTAGATCTTTAAATACAAGATGCTTTCTTCATTAACTAAATAACTTGTTCATTATTATAGAGTGTCAAGGGGGCGTAAGGGAGAAAATACATTTAAAAAAAAAACCACACCCTGACTGAGAGTTTTAACGTATTATCTACTCAACATTTAATATTTACAGAATAGGGATTTTTGATTGAACTAAAAGTAGAACATGGTTTTAAAATGTTAATATCACCTATTTTATAACCCATGTATGTTGTTCAGATTTTGCTTTACCCAGAAACTGATGGATGAAGTTCGGGTTTGTTCTGCATTTTCCTCCTCTCCCCCATTTCCCTACACCTCCCTCAAAAAAAAAAAAAAAAAAAAAAAAAAAGGCGGCATTGGGTAGACTTCAGCTGCTACCAGTGCCCCAGTGTCTACGACAACATATGCTTCGCTCTTGCAATTCATCTACATCAGTAATATTTTTATTATAGGAATGCTTGGTGAAGCACTAGCATGCCCAAAGCGCTCTCCCTTGTATAATGCTATACTTAACACAAATACATTGTTTGCACCCATTTAGTCTAAAGGCTTTACACCTGCATTTCTTCCCCTGAGTTGCCCTAAGCCCCTGCCTATACCTTGGCAAGCTGTTCCCATCTTCCCTTCACTCTACAGCAACCACAAGTCACTCTCTGTACCAAACCCTGGGCTACAACTCCTTGTGATGTCAAGGGCTCTCTTGGGAAATCAGAAAAATAACATCAGAGTCATGTGACCACACGCTCCACCATTATTACTGCAGAAAAGTTGCCCAGGCTATTCCAGCTGCAGTTGTGAAGCGTACCTGCAAGGCCGTGTATGTAAAGCCTTTGGGGAGTGTAGGAAGAAAGCCCATAAAAAGCAACCAGAGAACCTCGCATCGCAGTCCTCCTTACGCAGGAACCTTCCCCTCCCTTCTGCTGTGGTACCAACCTTAGCCAAAACACCCCGTCACAACAGCCACAGCATCACTCAGCAGCACCACATTTATGTGATCTTTCTTGTACACAAGCACTGAAGATAAAATGAGATTATCAGAAGGTAGTGGCCTGTGAAGGGCACAACAGTTCTTCTGTCACGGCTCAACAACACCCTTAGATATATAACCCCAGATTCAAGTGCACGTAAGAAACTTAAACATTAACTGTATTCAAGACGTGGTTAAAATCAGAAATGGTATTTTTACTCATCACTCCAATACCGTACTAAAAAGCCAGAGTTCTTAAGACGCAAATACATTTAGGGATATAGTCAAATGGATATTCAGTTGGGTGATTCTTTCATAAGTATTACTTCACTCAGAATAAATTAACACAATGCTGTTTTTATATATTGAACTGTAAACAAGTGATCTTCTTATAGTTAAAGGCTTAATTTGTTTTAAAAGAATACTTAAACTTTTGAATTACTTGTTACAGACTTATTATTGGCAAGTAGGGAACACAAGCCAATCTTGTTAGTGGTAGAAATTGTTCACATGTATAAAAGTAATCACTGAAAATCAAGCATGCCCAGTCCCACCACCGCTACAGATTGCTAGCGATACGCAAAATTTCAGGGATACGCACCTGAAAAGTTAAACAGTATTTTATGTGTGAATTAGAAATAACATTATAAACTTGCAACAGAAAGTCTTCAGAAGTGTTAAGAAGAGAAATAGCTCAAATCTATTATTATGAGACCAGGCTCATCTACAAAATAAGCTAAAAACATGTTCAGTGCATGACTTTCACATTTATTTTACCTATCCCGGATCTAAATTCTTTCAGGCTTGAGGTCGTACTATAAGCTTTAAAACACAAACAAATGAAATATCTACTTTTGTGTAAATTATTTTAATTAACTCAAGATTTGTTTTAATAAACTTAGCTATAGTATAATGGAATGGGATGCAGGAATGAGTAACATTCATTCAGTGGGCTTATTTAGATCTATCCTCAAGATTTCCACACTTCTTATATAAAAATGATGAGAATATTAATATATCAGTTTAATCCACACCAAAAAGTTAGTTTGACCTTATTTTAATAAAAATACAGTGTAAATATTTTGTTCTGCAGTAACCAAAAGACATCAGGAGTATCCACAAAAGTCAGAGCCATTTCTTCCAAGTAAATATGTACGAACAACTAGATGCAATTTATAAAGTCAAGTATCATTAGTAAATAGAAGGTGCTTAAGGATAAGTATGTGATCAGGACAAAAAAGTATTATGCTTTCTCAGCAGTTTCTGGCATCCTGCAGAAAAGTGTCATTCAAGGATTTCCTGTGCTGGAGTTCATATCTTTCGATCTAGTTGCCTTGAATGATTTTTTTTTTTATTTTTATTCTCTAACCCCAGTTGTTGCTTTTTTAGCTTATGTAAAATTTTTGGCATCTACAATGTCCTGTGGCAAGTTGTTCCCCAGTACAGGGGTGTGTTGGCTTAAAGTTAGATTTCTTCTAACTGAGAGTTAAACTCTCAGTTCCTCTTCTATAGCCCACGCTCAGGGGGGAACCCACTGGAAAGCTGTGGGATATTCTTTAGGAGGAACATAAATTAGATATGCCAGTATCTCATGGCCGTTCCCTCTTTCTTTTTTATTGGTTATAGAGCCTAAAGGGCTTATTCTTTCTGTAATACATTTATAACTTCTAAACTTGTACTCTCTAGACTGCAGGCATACTTCACAAACATATCACATACAGCATTCCCCCACCCAGTGATGGGTATTAATGGCGAAAAGTTCAAAAAAAGATAAAGCCATTCACACAGATACCCAGTTCTTTCCTGATATATTTTTAAAGCCAAATTTAAATAGAACATCCAGATCCCAAAAAGATATTTCAGACAAGACACTTTCAAACAAGACTGTTGTTTGACTTTCAAGCAAAAGACTTTTAGAACTCTTTCATCAAAAGATAAACAAACATGAGAGCTTATCAAACAGGTACAGGAGTTATAACAGAAAAAGGAGGGGAAAAAACATACTTTTGACAAAACGGGAGATAAAAGTAGATAATACGAAGAAAACAGGGAACCAGATTAAAGTCACTGTCTTGAGAACTCGTTTCAATTCAGATCCATTCAGTAGAGATCTACTTCACACGAACATCATTCAGGCTTTAAGAGGAAATCACAAAAAGCTGTCATACCAAAACATGGTCATGTAATATTTGAATCCCCTAGCCTATTATTCTGTTCGGACCTGAGGCTTTCTGTGAAGCAACAGTGAAGCAATTTACTTTCACTAGTCCGACTATGAATGAAGGAAGAGTAGATCTGTTGTAGGAAAAAGGAGCAGAGGAAAGGACTGTGCACATGAAAGCCTCCTAAAATCAAAACTATGCCTGTTTTAAGCAAATAAAGATAGTTTTAAATTATAGGCTTAGAAAGAACTTGTCTCCCCAGGAAGGCAGCTATTAGAAGTCATAATAATGGGTGAGAATGAAAGGGGCAACTGGATGAACGGCATGCACCCCTGAGAATGGGAGGCGGATCGTTAGCAATGGCTTGTTTATGCAGAGATCCAGGGCTCTTTCCTTGGTCAGTGAAGAGAAACCGGTTCCTCTAGGGTGTGAGCTAGAGAAATCAAGCACTTTCTCCAATTGTTCCTATAGGAAAACTCATTTCTCTTCCTTGAGGAATCTTAGAAGTTAGCAAAAATCAAAAACTCAAGGAAACAAATTTGGAAAACTGAAGCCCAGAAATGCTATCTCTTCATGAGAAAATAAGAGTGTGACATCATTCTGTGGCATTAAAAGACAGGGTTGTTAGACAGTAATCCAAATGGATTATCCTAAGAGAGAAATACTTGAAAACCTTTTACCTATGCAATACAGTGAGGCCAAAAATTGCTCCTACATTCAACCTACATTGTTTTTTGCTCTAAAAGTCTAGAATGCTCACAGTGCAAGCTCTTATCTGTATGGTCACAATGTATAAGTGGTTTCAGGTGAGCTCCTGCAAGAAGTTGTGTTAAGTACCATAAATAACATTATGGCTTCATATGAAAGGCTTGTCAGAGTTTTTGAAGAGTGACGGATCCGACTATATCACTAATACAGATCCCCTGGGCATTATGATAGATATGGGCACTTATTTCACCACCCTTCCAAGGGACCATACCCTTCTTAATCATCTCAGGATGCAAGTATTCATTTATAGCCATTTCAAAGCTGTGTTTGTGACGCAGTGTGTGGAAATGGCCAGTGTGACAAAGACCAGTTACTTTTAACAATTACAATATCTGTTTTTATCAACCTTGCAGAGAAATATATCAGCTGTTGTACTACTGATTGGGAAGACCACGTTAGGAGTAAGACAACAACAGATTCATAAAACTAGATAGTATCTTTCAGGACTGAGTTTTGGGTAATTTTTCTTCTGATCCCCTCCCAGGGAGATCACGTGTACACTTCCTCAAAACGTATTTACTCTGTTCTAACCAAAAACTACTTCATAGAACATATAAGCAATCACCTATTTGAGAGCAGAAGCTATGACTATCTTTGAAATTATGTCACACCCTAGTGTTTCAGTTGCCAGTGACCTGGTTCAGCAACTACCTGACACAGGTACTATGATGATGTCAAGAACTATCAGAGGGATGCTGCCAGAACGTAATACAGGTAGGTGATGGAAGAAGGTGTCACAGCAGGAGGAAGAACAAACACAGACCTAGTCAGAGGCAATTTTTCTGTGTCTGGTCAGCAGGTACACTATCAATATGCCAAAAGCAAAGAAAATTTCCTGTGGGAATAAAGAAAGAATCTTCAAAAGCTCCCTCCAAGGTACCTTTGAAATCTGCAGCCAACAGACAACAGCAACAGACAACAGCAAAGACTTGGGAGGAAGTATATTAGGAATTTAACCTTGCAAAGTTTTCCTTATGTGTTTAATTTCAGATATAGTTCCAGTGGAGTAAACCATCTTATTCTTGTACTCTAAATTATTCATATGCATAAACATGTGCAGGTTAAAGATCAGAACCTGAATCTGTAATTTCTGTTACAATGGGCCATAATTTTATCTGTTTTCAATTCAGCCTATTTCAGTTACTCCTAGATAAGTGAAGCAGTAACTTAGGAAATCACTAGTCTAGAGGATAAGAACTGTACTTGCATGTATAGCAATATAATAGAAAACAGTACTGTTCTGTTTTAGAACAGCACTGTCACTCCCTTGACACAAGCAGCTGAAACAGAGCAGTTTCTTTTCAAGAAAAGACTTTTGAAAATTATTGTACGAGGCTGCTTGAAAATTATTGTGCAAAGTTGCTTAAAAACTATATTGAAAAGTGACTCTTGATACAATAATCCACTCATACAGAGCAGTATGAATACTGAAGCAGTAAAAGCAGGTTTTGGTTATGAAGCTGAGAGTGGCTTCCCTTTTCAGCTTTTAGTACTTAGCATTTTGTAGTGTCATTTCTATAACACACAAGTCCAATTTTCTCACATGCTAAAACTGACAATTATCTAGAAGGATAATACAATATAGGCCCCTTTTTATAAACAAGATGTGACTAATTCTATATTATTTCAGGCAGAATCCATGTATTAAGTAGATAATAACAGAGAATTTTGGTGCATTTTAAATTCATGTATTTAAAATACATGCATTAGACATCTCAGCCGCACTTCAATTTTCCTTCCTTAATATTTACAACAGCATACAAATACAGGGCCATTTCTTCCAAGTGAAAGGATCACTTGGAGGTCCCAGATATTTTTCCCCTCCAGTACTATCATAAGTGATAAATTACAACAAATTGCAAGCCTAACAAAACAACACTTTAAACTGTATTGTCATATTTATTATAAAATTCCTGGTTCATTGCATTTTGGCATTTTATACAACTGGTTCTGACAATGATTAACATGGTTTGGGCTTCTGCTGTTTCACCCAAGAGAAATAAAACACCAAAATCTCTGCAGGTGTGTAATGGGCCAGGGATTCACAATCTGTTCTGCAAAGTCAGACTTCAAAGACTTCAAAAACAAAAATCCTGAAGTTGGCATTGCCTCTGTAATCATTTAAACCTTTTTGCATATTTCAAGGAATTCTAGTTTCAATGTTTTAATCAACGCTGTTATTCAACATTTTTTCTGTAACAATTCAACCAATTGCATGACAAAATCTCCATTAGCTTGGAGTTTTACAAACCAAATAATATAACAAGGAGTAGGTCTGAGACTAAGTAACAGAATCACCTCAATTATTAAGTACTTATTTGAACTTGAGAGGGGTTTTCACTTATCTGATGCATATGGGTGGTTAGAATTATGCAGTAATTACAAAACAGCAATCAGACAGTTGCACCTGCAGTAAAGGAGCCTCAGGACAACATCCCTAATTGCTTCTCTGATTACCTGTCTGAAACTAATGCAGAACTTACCAAAGAAGAGTTACAGTTCAGGCTAAAATTTCAACTCCATTATTACTGAAAAAAATAATCAAAGATAAACCCCAAAATTATAAATATTTCTAAAAATGTTAATGGAAAACCTCTATCTTGTGTGCCATGGAAATGTTTAAAACATACTTTGTTTCTCTTTTAAAGCGCATTTTCCGATATTCAATATACTTGCTTTTATAAACACTAAGATTTTTTTTGCTCCCTATCCAAGCAATATTTCTTTTGACATTTGGCATTCAGTTTGGAACATTGACTCAGTTGTTCCTCAAAAGCATAGTGTCTTAACTAAAGACTAAATATTTTTCTCTTAAAATAAAACTCTAGTACTGTAGACAGCAAATAAAAAGAATTCCTTTTCAGTTTCCCCTTAGTTAGAAACTATAAACCTTTTATCAATGTTCACTTATAAACCTGATAGTCACAGCTTAAAGATATTAATCAGAACAAAAGGAGTAATTCTAATACAGCACAAAAAAATGGACACTGTTTACACCACTTAGCTGAAGACTCAGTAAATATCATTGATGTAAACCAAAAATGAAATCATCCTCTTGATCATAACAACATTATCACAAAGTCAATATCATAATTGCAAAGATGATCAAAGGACCGGGAAGCCTGCCATATGAGGAAAGGCTGAGAGAAATGGGGTTGTTCAGCCTTCAGAAAAGAAGGCTTAAGGGAGACCGTAAGAGCGAAGGGTGGCTGCAAAGACGACCGAGACTTCCCACGTGGGAAAAGGGCAATGGGTACAAGTTACTCCTGGGGAGATTCCAATTGGACACAAGAGGACAATTTTTCACAATGAGAACAATCAGCCATTGGAATAGTCTCCCAGGGAAGTGGTGGATTCCCCAACACTGGACTCTAAGATTCAGCTGGTCAGGGTGCTGGGACATGCTTTTGCCAAGAAACGTTAGACTAGATGATCCCTGAGGTCCCTTCCAACATGGTATGCTATGATTCTGTGAGTAGTAGAAGGAATAAGCCAAACAAATTGACCATAATAAGGTTGTAAGAGTTAAGTAGCATACACCGTTAAGCATTGCTCTTACAAGATGATGGTTAACTTGCAAAAAGGTCTATTAGATGTCTATTTAATTCCATAGCTGTTCTTATCTAAAAGGAGTTAGGTTTGAGCCACGCAGAATAGCATAGTTTTGTGCACGATCCAGGATCCTGACTTGGCTGACTCCAACGGATTGCTGCTGTGTTAATGCCTCTACTTCTATCTTTCCTTCACATCAGCTTTTGTATAACACCTTTGAACTCGGGGAGCTGAAACAAGCAGATTGTCAGACATGAGCAGAAGCCAGAGTTCCTCAGTTTTGAGTCTTATAAATTACCTAGTTCAGCATGATCCGCGCCAGTTGTAATGGCTGAGGGGTATTTTTGATTTGTTTGGGGGTTTGATTTTGCTGTTGTTGTGCATAACCAGCAAATGGGAGAAAAACAATAAACTGCATTGATTAAAACCTTATGCCTACGATCAGCTTATTCCTCTCCATTTGTACTTTATGACATAACTCTACAACTGTATGAGTATTAGAAAAATGTTATAATCCTTTCAGTAACATGACATGACTGAACTCGGACTCATTGGCTCTGTGTCAAGAATGAAATGTACCTTAAAGAAAGTGTTCTTATGTCTTTTAAAGATTTCTTTTTTTTTTTTTTTTTTCCCACATCAACTGGTAAAGGTATCAATAGTGTTAAGACTCAGGTACAATTAAAAGAAGTGTCTTCTGTTGATTAAAACAAAAAACAAAAGCAACACACTTTATTCTTTATTAACAAATCAATAATTTAAACTTTTGTTTTAATTTTACAACTTTCATGGTCTCCATGAGTTACTGTCAGCCTGAGGGAAATTAAGAGATAGAAAAGTAAGAAAAGTAATTGTATCTGTTACTCTTGGAAACCCACACACTTCACATAAAACTGTTGCAATTACACTCCACACAAGGACTTCATTAATACCAAGCAAATAATGCAGGTAAAATACAATACTGCACATGGCTGAAACGAAAGAGTCTATATAAAGAGACTACTATATCTAAAAAGCACAGTAAAATCATGGTATAACAGGAAAAAAAAAAAGGTAGAAGTCATATTCTACAGAAAAAAAGGACATTTAAGAAGGAAAATCCACCTAGTAGGAGGATATAGGGAGAATTTTTCAGTCTTTTGCAAAGAAAAAGATTGCATACAAATGCCTTGACTGCAAAATTAAGAAACTCGATATGGAAACTTTAAAGTCCTGATACAAACTCCATCCATCCATTAAATAACAGCTGGGAAGATAATATGCATATGACTTTTGAAAAGTAGATTCTTCTGATCACTAACAATTCATAACATTCATAGGAATGTTCTAGCAGTCATTAGTCACCATTATTCTTCATTCTAAGGAGGTATCACTTCAATGAACAATACATAGCCTTGACTGCATTGTTTGGCCTCCACTGTGCCTGTATTTGAAAGCCTAGAGGCACAACATACAAAACCAGAATGTGAAAAGCTAATGTGTGACATCAAAGGAGAGCAAACTAATGATTTAACTTAAACTACTGAGTAGATTCCCAGGTGATGTCTGCTTTCAGTATGTCCTGTACCTAAATATAATCAACCTGGAGAAGTAATTAATAGATGGACAAAATACTTCAAAAGTGAATTATTCAAATCTGGACAGCTGAAAAATATGACCAGAATTCATTAGAATACTCAAGTATTAGAGACTTACATATCTGAGAATGCAAAACATAACAAAAAAGATGCTAATTTCCCCCCTGTTCAATAACACAAAAATATTATTAGCATCATTATCAGGTAAGCATGTTTGGTAAAATATTAATTTCCTTTTCTATTACACAGGAAAATATGAGAGACGTAGGAGCTCAATAAGGTAAATATATATTGGCCGTTCATAGAAGTTTTGGTCTTGGTGGTTTGATTTGTTTTGTGGTTTTTTTTTTCTTTTTTTAACCAGCAGACATCCAGACAAAGATGATAATGTTGGAAGTTTTCTTCCACTACTCATATTCAACAATTACAAACTGAAAGGTAACCTTTATAGTTTGGTTGTGTGTGTGTTTTTCCAGAGTTGTACTCTCCTGCTTCTAGCTCTGTAATGCTATCAGTTTTTCTCTGACTTGTAATAAGCATAGCATAGAATAAGGACATTAAATTTGCAAATCAATTAAAATGTTGTAATAAAGTATTACCATGTCTCCTTGATATGAATGTTCAGTGATATTATTCCTATGATTATTAATTCCTTTGGCATACACCCAGAAGTATTTATACTGTATATAAATTAATAAATTATGCAGCTAGCACTTAGTTGAAGTCACTCTTCCAAATTTCTGTTAATTAATAATGTGGCTGTCATGTTAAACCAAAGGATTTGTGCAAAAACCTGAATCCTTCAGGCAAAAAAAATGTTAACTATTAGCTATCAAACTTTAAAAATGCTAATCAATACTGTTAGCCTAAAGACAGTTTTGGCCTTACCTGGCATCAGTTTTCTCAAATAATTATTGCATTTTATCTCAAAGAATTTTTCTGTATAGCTTTGTTTTCAGAGAAAATGAGAAGCTGGAGAGAACAAAGAATTCTCTTAGCTGATTGTCTGGTATATATTAAATAATATATGTATGATGTTGGGTAATGCAGAATTAATACTGCAGATCCAAATGACTGTAAACTATCCAAAGGCTATGAACACTCTTCACTGATAATGAGTTATGTCCTTGAGAGTTTCATTTTGATGGATATCTATGGGATTTTCCATTGATAAAGCCTACCGAGAAAAGACAAGATTTGAATGTGCAGCTTCAGTAAACATTTTGATGCTTAACTAATTTAAACACTGTTCATGTTAAGTTTGGGAATGCAAAATAAATGTAGCTTTCCACTACGATATCTATTGCACTTTATTTTGACATGCGAGTGGCAAAATTCCATTTGCTACAAGTAACACAATTAATTCACAGCAAATAGAAATGTTAATCTTCAGTAGGAATATCAAACACGGTTGGCTAAATTATATCAACACTTGGACATTAGTAGGTATCCCCGTTTCCTTCCTATGCAAAGCTGATTCAAGACTTCTAAGATACACTCCAAAAAAAAAAAAAAAAGATACAAAAAACCTCCAAACATTCCCCCATCAAAATAAAAAACAACCAAACAACCACAACTGAAAATGAAAACAACCAAAAAATTACCTTGGAGGAGGCAGGGTGTGTAGGTGTAGTTTGAAACAATGGTTCAAGTACTAAGTTGGATTTTATGAGGATAGTTAGTTAAAAAATGATTATTTTTTTTTCCATTTCAGTAACTGTTTCCTCTGTATACCCTGTTGATTCTACGAAATGGCCATCCCTGTCTAAACCGAAGAGATTTCATTTTAGAAATAGCCTTTACATCAAAAATGTACATAGAAAACAAGATTTCAGATGAGTTCTCTTACAGACAGTATTATTGACATAGTTACTATAACATTGTCCTTCAAGAGTTCTCTCTTACCACAGTTCGTATGGTACTGGCTTTAGTACCCCACACAAAAATGCTTTCACAAAATCTGCAAACCACACAGGCACAGATGATGATGTTGACTACTAATGTACCACTCCCAGCAGAAGGCATACTACTTTTCCTTGGTATTTTGTTCCTCTGCTAGTTCTGAATTTTTAAATATCTAGACTGCAAGACAGATACTTGAAACTCTGAAGCAGGTACCCAGTTAATTATTCTGATTACATAAGGACGTAGAAAGCTGTTACCTCAAACAAGAGAACGTACAATGTGAAGCTGTTCCATACGGGAGCCCGAGCAAATGACTATTTCCCTAATAACTGTAATGCCCGATACGCTCTGCCCAGACACTTCCTGAGCGTAGGAGAGAAACCCAGGGGTTAGCTGAATTGTGAATGTTCAGACAAAAAACAGCAGTGGTGGCTTTCACACATCCACATTTAGATTCTGTCCGTGACACCGTGTCAGCACAGCAGGTTTAATGAGAGTACGCAGCAAACTCCGAAGAGCTATCCTATATATCTCATCAGGAGGAGCTGACCTGAAGCCACTCTAGCCCTAACAAAACAATCTTCAATGTGACTCAACAAGCATTCAGGATTTTCTCAGCGATGTTGCTTAGCAAGTCAACAACAGACATTCTAATGTAGCTTGACCTGTAGGGTATGAAAGAGGAAAGGCATAAAGAAACAGAAAAGAAAATGGGTAGTAAGAAGACAGAGGAAAAAATTCATCCAACATGTTTAAGGAGTTCACCATTCGCAATTGCTTTGCGTTTATTTTTGTGATAAGCACACTTAAGGGATGGGAAGAACGGAGCTGAAACATGTTATTTCTAACCTATCTAAAACCATAAGAAAATGCATGAACTATTTCTTTGATGAACAAAACAGTGCCAATACTTTAATATTTGCAAAAGCCACGACTGTTCATCATGATTCACCTTTGGGAGATTAGAGGGAACCCATAAGATGGAAATATTATTTTGAAATCCTTCCCAGTACTTCTACCATGGTCTCATAGATGGGAAATGTTGGGATGGAACCTGGTTAGGATTTATATTTCTTCTTCAAACTTTATCTTTGTGGAGTTTAGAGAGACTTCTCTATAGCCCTTACCTTGTACATGTTTTTCTAACACCTTTTATTTTTTCTGTCTCAGCAAAATCCTTGTGAACAGTATGCACTGGTCACCGACAGAATGAGCATCCATACAACACACAGTGGGTGTTCTAAAGAAAAAAAATTCAGCCTCTGAATGATTCCATGAAGTTCTGTCTACTGATGTTCAAAGATGTGTTTCAGCATCACAGACTTCTTTTATTTATACATGTTTTTATATAGATATATATTCATAATTCTTCCAGAAAAATGTTGAGTACTTAAAATGTATTTATGCTCCAGTCCAGTTATGCTTCAGTCCAGTTATGCTTCTTCTGTGTGTCAGCTGAAGTCTCATCTTTTTTCTCACACAACTTTTATACAGTCCTTATGCTTACAAAATAAAATATGAATAAATAGTAACACCTAAGAAGCAATGACATACCAAACTTGGGAAGTAGATTAAATGACATTGAGAATGTGTAAAAATCCTTCACTTCATCTAAGATCTATATATTCATATTTGATTATATTCATCTAAGAATGTAGCCATGAACACACATCCTGATTATTCTTTCCTGCAAGTTTATTACTTTCGTAGGATACACTATTGATGTCACAGTTTAATTGTTCTGATATCACAGTTCACAGCTGTGAAAGATTAAAGGAATGAATTATATCTTTGTCACCATTGTTTTTCCTACAGTGCAACAGTTTTGTGCATGGTTTTATCACATATACATTGCTAATATCAGAAAAAATTCAGTGAAGAACTACACAGGATTATGAATAAATTAAAGAGCCTCAACAATCTTCAAGAACAGTACAGGGAGGAATCCAGTCATAACTATGTTTGTCTCCTGAGACCAAGATAGTTCTGATGAGAATTACAAGCAAATCTGATGTTGTTCTTAATGAAGTGTTACTCTTTGCTTTGCTTAATATTTTTGATCAATTAAAAAAAAAAAAAAAAAAGGATGGGGGTGGGGTGAGAATGGTAGATCTTTTTTAAAGTTAAATTTCCTTTTGAAACATTCTTAAATTTATGTTTTGGAAAACAACTGTTCAAAATATAAAATTAAGACTTTCATTTACGATGAAATGACATTTTTTACTAAAGCAATTTCTTTCTATTTCTTTCACTTTTTAAAAATCTTATTTTTATTGTTTACTAAAACATCAACCTCACCTCTGGCCATTTCTTTTTTTTCCCATCACTGCTATAAAGTACTGAATGGGAAAGAGGCTCTTCATTTCAGATCCAAGTTTGTCAAAAATAAACAAAAATCTAAAATCTAGGGGGAAGAAAAGAAACTGAAAGAGGTTGAGACCTTAATAGTGAATTAAGGGTAGATAAAATACAAACTGCAGGATATGGTAACAGTAACCAAGGGGTTTGATTGTTTCTTTCTTTCTTTTTTTCTTTTCTTTAACATTGTCTAGTAGATTCTAGTGTAGTGACTTTATGCAAAATGCTCATGTACCGATTAGTAGAAAATACATTGTAACACTGTCATAATTTTATTCATAGATTTGTGTCAGTAAGGCATCTGATTTCACATCTATACATACATATATGCATGTTTCAAAGCTAATCTTCTATAGATGCTCACTCACCCCCACTTTCCTTGAAGTCAAAGGCAAACCTTGGAATTTAATAAGTATTTCTAATGAATATAATATTTAGTTACTGCCATAAATAACACTCTGGAGACTGGTATCTGAGGAATACCTCTAAGAATTTTCTAGACTGAAATATGTAGAAATAAATCTAAGAAACTCCTTCCTTTTCTTGCACAAGAGACAAAGGGAAACCTGGTATTAAAACAAATAACAAGACTTATAACGAGTGAATGTAGGTTAAGATGGTGAGAGACCTTTGAATAATGGAGCAACATTTTTGGAACTCCACACACCCACACACCGCAATCATGCCTACCCAAATGTTTGGCCTTGAACCAAGTAACAACATACGGATTTATACAGAAAGTGCAGCGATCACCATTTTTAAACAAAAATAAACTCTTCATTGTGGGATCCAGTAGTAAAGAGTTTAGTTAAGAAAGATACGATTTTGGTTTGCATCTAACTTGAAGCACGAGCAAATCTCTGTAGAGAAACGCAGTTAACCCTGCTCATTCAGACGGGCATAAGTAGCTTGCTGTGCAAGGATAGTGACCTCTGCGAATGCATGTGTGAACTTCCAGAAAAAAAACACTTTTTGGGCAGATGGCTAAGACTAACTTTATCATTGACTTTTACACCACTCTGCCAATTATAGATAAACAAATGGTGGGGGCGGGGGTAGAGATAAGCTCATAAACAAAAACTCAAGACCAAAGTGTGGGTATTGCTACTAAATCAAGTAAAAATAGACTACTTCACTTCATTTTAAGGCATTGTTAATGAAAAGAAAGAGCATTTGGAAATGCCCTCAGCAGACACAGTATACTGGCATTCTTGCTATCTGCACAGACAACAATTTACTCGCATGCGTTGAATTTACATCCTGATGATTTTTCAGGTATTTCAACTTTTCAGAATACCGCTACTCAACTTTTTGCCAAAGAAACTTGAAAAGAACAGGTCCACTCAATTCACATTTTTGTTGACTTCTGTTTAGGCCATTTTGGGGATATAACATATTTCGTAAGTATTAGTACATAGGAGTAGAGTAGCATAAAAGCATATAGTATATTTTTACTAGAATACTCTTAGTTATCTACTCTTATTTCTCAATCTCTGACCCAAAATCAAAATTACCACATATAAATGTGCTCAGTTCTCCGCAGATGAAGTAATTTTCATCTAGGTCAAACAATTTTAGATATTACAACAGCAAATTAAAATTTTATTTCTGGATTTTTCCTCTAAACTTTTGATTACAAGGACAAAAAGATTCAAATTGCTCAGCCTCAAATTCATTGTATGACACTAGTTTGTCTGAACTTTTTCAGTGATACTTGACATTTATCATATTAGCTAAGACCATTTGAGAAGGATTTAATAGAAAATTGTAAAATCTCTTGAATACCTATGAAGGACAGGGGACGTTTTGAAATTCTAAACGGAAATAAAACCATAACAGTCAATGCTGTAATTACTGACCTTTCTGAGAGCCTTAAAAAGAAGAATATTTAATATGTTGACACATAATCATCTTTCCTTCTGTATTTACTACCTAAATAATTACAGAAACAGTTCTCATGAGTCTAGACTGCCTTTGTCCAGAGGAAAAAATGTGGTTTTTATTATTATGTACAGTTTTAGTTATGGCTTTATATATGGTAGGACAGACCAAGAATAATCTGTTACCTTTCTTCTCTTTTATAAAAGCAAACAAACACCCAAGGACTGAATGAAATAAAGCTGCTCTTTGGAGTCAAAAGTTTCTTACTCCTGCCTTCGATTCCACTATGGCTGCATTACTCATTCAATCTATTCCTTTTTTACTCTGTGCATAACCCACACCCTTACAGTTTAAGAAAACTCCTCGTATTCACGACCCCTCACACATACAGACATGGGGAGCAAAGCCCGTGAGAGCTGCTCAGGAGTGCAAATCAAGCATTTCATGCCCAAAGCTATTACACAGAAATGACTGTCTGGGGTTGCATCATCAGCATTACTGCTGTAGCATGAAGGAGAAAAACAAACCAAATATTAATGGGAGAGATGGAAGGACAGCAATGAACACATAAAGACTTGTTAAATCATTGTTTCAGATTTTCCACTGCCTCCCTGTTTATGGGAGTTATGCAAATAAACCAAAGTATTGACATGCAGGTGTTTCATCTTGTATGTACTATCAATTTACCTATGAGATTTCAGGGGGTTTTCATACATGAGTGAGTCAGGTAATTAAACTATTTGTTGCAATTAAATAGCATGAATATTGAAGGGTCTAGTCCTCTCTTTTTACCTTAACAATAGAAATTTTAATCTATTTTAAAGGTAAAGATTTTGACCACCTTGCCCAACAGATTGCAAAAAATAACACAGGTTTTCATTTTAAAAAAGTACAAGTCTCAACAAGCTACAGTAAGATATAACTGACATACAAAGCATAAAACTTTTCTTCTTTTAGTTTACATGTCAATGATTTCTTAAAAATATATTTAACAGATTTATAGCTTTAATACCTATATTAGACATGGAAGGGCTTCATAGTGGTACTGCCTTCCCTTTTTATTTCAGATTTGACTAATATGTATTCCACAAAATCCACCAAAGAAAATGCACAGATCTTACGGAGAAACAAATTCAAAGGAAGTGGTTTCAGTGAACACTTAGGATGTTCCTCCTTTTTTTTTTTTCCCCCTCACATTAAGTTTGACATTTTTGACACTATACTGTATTACAGGGTATTAGACTAAAGCAATGATTGGGTAGATTAGATTTTTACTGAAATACAGAATGAAAGAACTGTGGAAAATACGTGAAAAATTGAAATTACAGGCCTATATTAGCAGGTTCTTCTCAGAGGGTATTTCAATCTTTGTTATACAGTGAAGCATAATAATTTAGATCCTTCAGCTTACATTGGTGTAAACTGAAAGCCATCTCCAACGCACCTTGATAAAGAAGACATCCCTTAGAAAGCAACTCTAAGCAAAGGACCACAAAACATAGAGTCGTGCCCCTGCACCCCTCCAACTCCGCCCCAAGACTTTTGATACTGCTTCTGTTTCTTATCCTCCTTTCTCCTTCCCTGTCTTCTCCAGCAGCAGCCCGAGCAGAGCTGAGCCCCCTTCCCTGCCCAGGTGGGACTTGGGCAGCTCAAAAGGGTTGGGGGAGGGGGGGAGGTGCGGCAGGGGTGGGAAAGGTGGCAACCTGCTCCCTGCAACCCACCCACCCTTGGTGCAGCCATAGAGCCTCCCCTGCAGGGGCATTTGGGCACATTCCTCCCCTTCATGCATTTGAAAAATTTCCCCTTCACAATCCCAATGTTTTAAGTTACCATGTTGCCTTCCTGCTCAGGAGGGTTTTTCAAATGGCCAATTCTCTGCAGGAAATATAGCAACTGAATTTTGTTGCATTTCATATTTATCAAGCTAACTTGAAGAAAACATGTTAAAAAAAATCAGATATATAATATACTGCACAATAAATTAGGATGACACAGATACCATTTTCCAACTGCAAAGACAGAGCAGTCACAGTAGAAGTGTTGCAAAATACAGAATTGTTTTGGTATATATCAGTGCCCTTTTAGCATCGTGTGTGATTTTAATATGGGAAAATGAATCAGTACTTGACGGATGGATACTGCTTTCAGAAAGCTGATAAGATGGCAATGATACAGCCACTGAACCATGTCTCTACCATCTCATGATAATTTTCATTATAAAAGCAGGCTTGCTTTAACTTCATGAGGGCCATAACTGTTATTCTTTCTGGCAGAGTAAAAAGGAACTCTCATATTTTTTAAGCTCCACTTTATAATCAGCATACTTTAATTCATTCTATTTATTCTTTTAGGTTTGAATATTACACAGGGAACCTACTTCCACTCCAGAACGACCTCTTGTTAGTTCTACAAGGTGCCTACCAAAACGGCGCGTTGCCCTTCATCTCAGATCGCAAAGGAGAATCGGTCAGCAAGGCAGGGGCCAGTCCTCTGGTCAGCAGAGTCAGAGTGAAGATGCTGCCATGTTGGGCAGCAGATTGCAGATGGAAATTACAAACTACAAGGTAGTGCATATATATTATCAAGCAGGGTAATTTTTGATTAATCTGCAATTTATGAAAACCTTCATGCTCCCAGGAGTATTCCCAAAAAGCCTTTGCTGGCTAGTAACTGGGGAGGGTAAAATAATGCCTCCCTTCGTGCACTGTGCCTATGTCCTCACACTGCACACACTATAGGATGAAGAAAAGAAGCCCATGGGGTACCAATAAATACCTAAACCAAAATATCCACATAGCACTGGGCTAAAAAGCTAAGTGACAAATTTGAAAGAAACTTCAGAGTAAGGACCTTCAGCAAAAGATACATTGCACTGAAGGTGAACAGACAGGCAGCACTATTATTAGGCATTTTGTAAGAAAACTCCCCTTCTACAAAGGTAGCTCCTACTATTTGATTTTATCTAGTCTGCTTTCCTCGACACAATATTTAGTTCTAACCTTTGCCTGAGCTAGTTATAAGGTATTCATAAAATTGGTGTTGTCATTTTAAAAAACATAGAAAAGAAATGGGAATGAGTCTTAAAGTTAAATAGTATTTTTCTTATTTATTTTAATTAATTTCAAATGCAGTGAAATGTAAGCATTTTGCTTCACAGAGTGCTTAGAGAGGAAAAATACCCTCCAACACAAGGAAGAATCACCATTATGCCAGATTAGATCAGTTGTCCACCAAATTACCCATGACAGTAACTAAAGCCTCACACAATATACCCTTTTCTGTTTCTAATCCATAAAAATGACCTTTATATCTCTACCATCACCTCATGTCTGACCTTCATTATAAATGCATCTTCTTCTCCCTTTCCTCCCATATTTGTGAAATTTTTATTCTCCTGCTCTGCACTTTCATCCATAACTGCCCTGCTGACTCATTCTTGCATTCCTCTATCCCTTGACTGAAGCGCTTAGCATTTTCAGTATCTTTCCCTGGGATCAGATTATAGCATGTACAGAATACTGCTACTCCTTTCCTTACAACAACAGATTGAGCCCTAAACTATTCTCACTCGGATTCTCTTCACTAGTCTCATACTCATCACTTATTTCTCTTTTCATATATTTCCACCGTTGTCAATACACAAATGTCTCCCTCTGGATATATGCCATCTGGAACAGCCTTTTTGCATTGCTTTGCCTCATCAGCTCCAGCTTCTATTAAAATCTCCTTAAAACTAGAATTTTAAAATATATTTATATTTAATATGAACATTACACTGTAATTAAAGCAATAAACTTATTTTGCTTCCTGTCCAAAAATTATGCACCGTTAATTTCCAAACCATGGCCAACTTCAAAGTGTTATGTGTTATGCCTAACATTTCTGAGTTAGTAAAATCGACCAACAATAAAACCTAAGGACAGAATTCAATTTGTAAATATTAAGTCTTACACAGTCTGTGCACACGTATATACTTGTGTATATATAAACGTGAGAGTCAAAGAGAACAGCGTTCTCCCATCTCTTAGGAGGAACAGAAACAACCAACCAAACCAGCTTCATCCCTCTCAAATGTTTCATTTGTCTTAAACCTGCAAAGAATGCCGTACTAATAAATGCTGATAGCCTGTTTTTGCAGCAGGCAATCTATTGGTTCCAAGCGAGCGACTGGAACAATGTTTTATCTCTGAACGGGAGACAGCAGACGTCACTTGGACTACAGGAGCCAGCATCGATGTTACGAACATCTTGACAAAGATTTGCAGAACAGAGTCTAGTCAAAGTAACACTGAAAAATTTGGAAGATCCAAGGGGTTACATAAAAGGACAGATTATGGCATATTTAAAACATTATTAATGAACTGCATCCTTTAGGAAACTGGGTTTACTATGTATCTTTTAGCTTCAATGTGAACTGAATTTATACTTTGTAGAGTGAATTATTTAGATAACAGTGTAGGTTAGGATAATTTCCCCCTCACCTGCATACTTCTCAGCGTATTTTCTATTGAATTGCAGTCTAAGTTTCATCTGTTTTTCCTAAATACTAAATGTATTCCTACTTAGCCATGTGCAAAGCACTCTGCTCTCATACATATCTAAATAAGTACATTGAAAGCAGTGTACAGATATTTGCCTGCTTTGCTGGAGCAAAAAAAGAGAGTATGCTTTTTTCACAAACATTTTTGTCATTGTTGTGTAGCATCCTCAGTAATATCTGGTAGATATTTTATCTTTACACAGTGTTCTGCTATTTCAGCTGTTGTAGATTTCTGAGAAGGAAGAGGTTTGAAGAGTAATGACTCTCAGAAATGTAATTAATAATTTTAGTCATGTTATACATTAACGAAAATTACATTTTAATACATGCAGTATTTTCTTCATAAATTAATGACATGGAAAATGTCTAATGAGATTTGTCTGACTAAGATTCTAATAAAAAAAAAAAAAAACAAACAAAAAACAAAAAACCAAAAAACCTAAACAAAACACTGATGATGCACTGAAGTTATACCCAAATTCACTTTAGTGTGTAAAATGTAATAAATAAATAAATAAAAGAATAAGGAAAAAAAAGAGGTAGCCTGATAAATTAAAACGTTCAGAAGATGTAAATACCAACAGCTGATGGATAGCAGTTATTGAGAACCCTCTCTGATTATCTTTTAATATAGTCAGCCAAACAGGGAGAGGGAATGGGCTAGGTTGGCTCAGCATCATAGGATAGTGCCCATCACACTCGATTATCCATGTGAAAGATTATTCTGTAGCAAGGCTTCATTTTCATCTTCTCCATAACTAACATCAGTCCAGGCTTGCAAACCACATGAAAAGCCCTTGAAATGTTGTGAGGAAAACTGAACATAGTAGCCTCACAAATTTCACTAACGGGTATGCACAACTTCACTTCTCAGTTATTCTATGTGTGGTAACTTGCAGTATCAGGTGTTTCTATAGCTCAACCAAATTAAAGCAGTTTTTCTAGGCTGTATCAGGACAGAAAATTGAGAAAAATTACAAAAGGAAGGCATACGGCACAGATTGCTTCAGTATGGCATGCTGTTGGATCCACTGTGTATTTACGCAACCCAACTGCCCACAGTGAACAGTAGTTTGGCTGGAAAAGAGAAGTTTGTTTATAGATCGATCTAAACACAAAGCACATCTCACCCTCACTGAAAGTCACACATACTTCTTGCACTGTATCACATCATTAGACACAAAAACATGTCTAGAGATAGATCACTCTACAAAAGTTTTCTTTTCAAAAATCACCCATAAATATCAAAGGTGAAACACTGATACAGCCTACCAGATTTCTCTGTTATGAAAAACCCAGACATTTTGTATAGCATGCAAATAATGCAGTACTATATGGTCCACAGACTTCAGAGTAATGTTCCTGAAACAGGTTTATGACAAAAACTGTCTACTTAACAAAGTGGAATTTTGTATTTGTTTTTGTTTGTGTGTTCCTAATCAGGCATATGCAACAACATCTACATCTGACACTACAGTTTAGCCTGGTGTCATAACATCCCATGTGCAAACAAACTTACCTCTAAGAAAACAACGTTGAGAGAAGCAGCCGGTAGTCTGTTAAATTCTAACATTATTGTTAGGCTGTTAAAGATTAGCAAGCCCCAGTAATTTGGGTGAATATCCCCTGAATCATGCCCATCTTTACCATTCATATCACGGTCAGTGCAAGCAGAAAAAGGACGACAGGGTAATTTGAGCTCAGCTTCACGGTATAGATTGCACAGATGACTATGTCTTTACTAAAGCAAAATCCAACATATGTATGTGATACAGCCCTTTGAAGCCAAAAGATTCTACTAGATCTATACTATAAATACCAGAAGTTTCTGCTAGTGTTTCTCCCCACCATATTGTCCCCAAAGCTCTAACCACTGATAAAGAAAAAAAGCCTCCAGTCTGGCCTAAGAGATTTCCGTGTCCCGACTTTATAATTATGCATTTCTTTTTCCTGTATGTTGTGTTCAGACATGGTATGAAACAGCATATGGGAACAGTCAGAGAAGAGTGCCTGGTGGTGTCTATTTTTTTAATTTACTGACATACACAAGCAATTGCAAACAAAAATAAGTTACTTTCAACCCATTAGGGCCTAGATGTACTTATTTACTTTCACCTGGTATTTTTAATTCTGTTTTTTAAAACTCTATTTTTTAATATTCAGTCTATTTATTTCACAATATGAATGTACACAAGTTTTTGTTTGTTTGTTTGTTTGTTTTCATTTATACTTACAGTAATGAACACCAAATAAACACAAATATCATCTCCAGAACTAAAGCACATAACGGGTTCATATCTTTTTTCTAAGGGATTGATAATGTTTCTTGACATTCTTATTCCAAAGGGATCCAATCCCTATACAGCCAGCAAATTTTATCTAAATAGAAAAAAAATAGTTGTGTCAGAGGACAGGAAGAGCAATTTCACAGTTCCGTACTTTTCGTGATTTTTCTGATGAGTATGTCTTTTTTATTTGGAAATAGTAAACTTTTTTCTCTATGCCTTTGTTTTTAAAATATAAAATCATTCTCATGTATTTGGTTGTGGAAATTTAGAATTTGAAACTGATGTGTGTGGTATGAAAACCTCAATTTCCACAGTGCACTTCTAAAGTCATACCTGCACTTTTTCTCTGTGAACAGCAGTAGCTGGAAAAAAATAAACTTCTTTTGCAGAGATTTTAAGCAAGTCACTGCCTGCTTTGAACTCTACCAGTAGCCTCTGCCTTGATGGAATTGCCTTCACTAAATTCTTGTTTAAGTGTTGTGCTACACGGTAAGTAATTAATTGGAAATAGGCAACTACTACTTCTTGATTACTCTGCTGTCCTTCCTTTGGACTGCAGGAGATGGAGAGCAACACAGCCAGGACCAAACGGCATTCCCCAGATGGACACGGGCAGTCAAGCCTACAACCAAAGCTCCCAGTGTTGTCTTCAGCCTGCCTTACTCTATGGCCACAATTTCTAACCTTGTGTACGTGGGAAAACAGCCCATATTTCTGTGATTTGAGTCACTCTAAGATAGATATAGATATATAAATATATATTTAAAAAAAACTGGTCAATTGTGTCAGTTTCACAAGAACTGGGTTACCCTTGAGAGCCCATGGAAAGGAACATTGAAATTATTTACCTCTTCTGGAGCGACTGGGGCTCATCCTCAGTACAAAAGGGAATTGCATCTAGCCAGGGTTAAGCATGAACTTTGATTCTACGTTACTTTCTCAGCTCAGTTACTAACAACTTAAATGAACTTAAAGTTTTTCTTCCGTCCTCCCCCTCCTAAACCAAAGAAAATTAAAAAGTGCAAGTGACTTTAGTGGAGAAAGGCAGAAGTGATGCAGCTCAATTCACCAGCCTTAACCCACATCACTTGAAATCTGATGAATAACGTGTGGTAGTTCAACAGGGAACATCTCTTATAATTGCTTGCTCATGAGCTTCCCGCCAGCCAATAACTACCTGTCTTAATTGACAGTGTCTACTCCTCAAATAGCTAAACCTTCCTGTTTTGATAAATTAATTCCATTGATGAACCCTTTGTTAATGTCTTTGAGTAAATCCACAAATTACACATTAGTAGGATATGAAGACAAACAGAACTACACCCCAAACTAAAAATCCTAACTCTGCAAAGCACACAAAAGCTAGTTACTGCATATCTTTATTTAGAAGGTACGGATTTTGATAACATTAATTACCTTTTTCTTCAAGCTTTAATTCAGGGATAGTTTTTATTAAATTAGGTTACTTTCCCTTGGGGTCTTTATGGCAAATATGCAGCTACAGAAACAAGAGAAGATTCTAAATGGAGGTGATAGAGGCAATGAATACTTGTAATGAGGTCTGTATCAAAAAGGAAAATATTCAGCCTTCCATCCAAATTATAAACAGAAAAAAATGCACAACTCACAAGTCTGTCTGCTCTGAACAGTACCAGTCTTTGGCCACCCACAACAGTACAGGAATTGTCAGGAACTCCACAACTAAGTTTCAGTACCAAGACATCAATTTTTAAAGGGTTTCATTTAGAGTCTATTTTTTTACTGTCTCTGGAGCATCCCTCTTAATCCCATTGCCTTTTCAGGAATAGGAGCTTTCAAGCGCTTCTTCCCTTCTCAGGAGAGAATTCCAGCAACAAACTGCTGAGCCACCATAAGAAAAGCTGTTCAGAAACTCAAATCTAGAAAAAAAGAGGTAAGCCCTGGCTACAGATAAGATTTTATAAAACACAGATTTAGAGACCAGTCTATTTCAAGATCTCCATGTGTTTAAAACCAAATATTATTAAAACTAACAGAAGTTACCCACAGATTAATGATTGGCAAGATTTTCTTACAGTTATGTCCAAGTCTCAGGCAGTAAAATTAATGCTACTAAATTTATTGCAAATATTTATAGCATGTGAGCTTTAAAGCTTGTTAATGTACCTTTGGGTTTTTGTTTGAACTGCTCTTAATAGCAAGGTATTACAAACCAACTTTAGGTATATTTTTGGTGAGGATCTTTAAAGTACTGCCTTTACTGTTAGATTTTCAGTAGGTCTATGAAAAGTCCGTGAGAAAGACCCCCTCTGACCAATGCCTTATGATAAAAGATTTTATGTGTTATCTCGTGTGTGAATTACATTTAACGTTTAAAATCAGAAAAAAGGTTGCCTTCTTGACCTTAATTGTTGCACAGTTTTAGCTATTAAATCTTTCTGATATTTTCATTATGGAACTGTCTAATATTATCCCACCTAGCTATCCTTGCAATGCGGTATTGTCTATAGTCTTTGTGCCTTGGGGAAGGATTTTTCATTTCGTATTGTTTGTTCAGACTTTAATGAGATTCTTAAAAGACCAATCCCTTGGATTGTAATAGAACCCCAATAACGGTAAGTGACTGGAAGAAAGTGTTTTGACAGGACTAGTTTTGCAGAAAAAGAAATTTTTGTTAACAAAAGTAGACTAGATCATAAAAAGTAGAAGAAAAGAAGAGAATGAAGCAGCAACAGGCAGTCACACATTGTATTAAATGTATAACATGAGAAGATATTAAAAAAACAATCTGAAAAAAAATCACCAAAAATACTACTTGGATAGCAGTTGTATTTTAAAATATAACTGCTTTTTCCTCCTTCCTTTTGAAAGGGCACTTTTCAAAAACATGGATAATAACGGCTAGAAGTAACCGAATCCACAAGCAAAAGGAAGGGAAATGGCTTGAAAATCTGCTAATTAGAATTGTACTGAAGTCTACAATAATAAAAGGTAATACTAAAAAAAAAAAAAAGAGAGAACCTAAATTCTTGACTTTCTTTTTTTCCATCTTCTCTAAAATAGATTATCTCTCCAATAAGAATCCCGTGGCTATGTCTGGAAACAGAAAATACTTTGTATAGAATAAAACTGCACATCAACAAAGTAAATTAATGGCTTGGTTCCCCTCAGTATACTTTTTAGCCATTATTTTTAGGAAAGCTTTTGAAAATTAAGTATCTTTTGAGGTAATACACATATAAAGTGTACCATAACAATTAGGTGAAAGTTTAGAATAATTTACAACATATATCTAATTCCATTAACTTTTATGCGTTCTGTATCATAAAATATTTCATTAAAAAAATAGTAATCCAAACCTGAAAAACCAGGTCTCCCATGGATTCAGCAAGACTTGGTAAGAAGACCGAAACCACCAATATAATACTAAACTGCTGTGATCAGCTCCATGTTCAATCACTCATGGAACCCCCAAACAAACAAAAAGCATAAAGATGAGCAAATTACTTTCAAACAGTTGTTTGTACTTAGTAACTAATAAGTCCCAGCTGATTTTCATAGTACTTTAAACAGGAAGCCTTTTTTTAAAAAAAAAAAGTTATAAGCATTTTTTCTTCTCCAACATGACTTGGTTTTACTAATATATTTTATTATTATGCCTTATGAGAGGAAGAGATCAAATTATTTAAGGAACAGAAGACATCTAGTTTCCCCATCTCTTCATTATTGAAGAAAGCAATGTAACATTCTTCTTTGCTCTTCTCTCTACTGACATTCTCCTTCCAGTGAGACAGTTGTCCCGTTTACCAAAATGGCAAGCCAGAATAGTAATTTAACTCAGATCAGCTAGATTTTTAAAATACAGATTTACTGAATCAATTAAATTACTAAAATTTAGCAGAAAGATCTGTGAATACTTTACTTCTTCCCCACTACAGATTTAGCAAATTCCACATAAATACACTTCCCTCCCCCCCTCCCCCCAACCCAGTTTGGAGCAGACAGCTATGACAATATCTAGCTCACGCAGCAATTTTAGACCGCCTCCGACATGACTAAGCAACGTGCAGCCCACACAACTACAGAGAGGCCTGGAGAAATTATGAACTAATTGGTTAACTAGCCTGTTAATCAGTGCATGCCTGCTCCCAGCTCAACCTTCACTGCCCTTTCAGTCAACCAGCAAGCTGCCAACAGGGAGAAAGGCACGAAAGAGTCAGAGATCGTTTAGCTTCACAGCCATGCTTTAAAAACACGATCAGCTCTGAAATACCCGCACAGAGTTTTATCTGGGTTGTAGATTAGAGTGCACCACAGATGTTGAGATATTAGACCTGGCAGTTTGCGGAGGCATCCTTGCTCCAGCAGGATGTTTTAGCAGAGCCACGCACAGATTGCCAAGCCAGGTCAGCGGTGCAGCTGCTTATGGCAATGCTTCGGGAGACTCCAGGGAGCTCCAGGTTCCTATTAGCCTCCGCTTAATCCCAAGCAAAACCTGGCCCTTCAAGGCGATGCACCTGAGCTAATAAGCTCCTTCTGGATCCAAAACACTGAGGAACAGGGGGCTGAGCCAAGGGGAGCCAGCCTGGGTCCCGTTGACATGGACCTGAGCCAGCACTAATAAGCTGGGTCCATATGATGGCTTTCATGCTGGGCTGTGCTGCACATCCCAACGGTATGGGTATTTTCAAGGTTTTTTCCATTATCCTCTGTTTTCTTGCTGACTGCCTGGCATGCCACTACATTAGCCTGGCCCTAAAACAGCAATTTGTGGAGGGGAAAAAATGGAAAGGTCTCCTCAACATATAATTTGGCTGCTCCTGGCATTAGAAAATAAGAATTTGGATAATAAAAATGGGTATTTTTTTTGCTGTGATTGAATCTTTTCGAATTTTAAGTTGTTTCTGTCTGTAGCACGTGCTTTAATACCATTTTGAAAATAAAATGTGTAATACTCCAATGCTTGAAAACTATGAATAACATTTTCATTACATGTTGTGCTTAAAGTAACACCTATGATAAGCAAATTTATATGAAATATGCTCTGGTGAATTATAATGGTGTTCCAGGTAAAAATCTGTGAGGAAAGGCAGATTTTTATAAAAAATTAATGACAATCCTCCTATTTCTCCATGATAAAACATAATTAAAAACGTGCCATAACTTTTGGTTTGTTTTTTCTTGGGGAGGAAAGTGGTTTTGCTTCATTCGTACAAACCTTGAAGGTAATTACATAAGATAAGTCAACTCATCTTTTAAATTTTATAAGCATCTATCCCACCAATAAACTTTGTTGGTTTGTGGTAAAGTCGGTCTAATTAATGCCTGGAAACCCAAGTATTTTTAGAATACATTTCAGAAGCAATATGTAACTTTTCTAAGTAATCTGTAACTGAATCCAAATTTACACTTTTTCCCAACATGGAACTAAAGTGCTTCATGCTTCACTGCTCAACACTCATGTTTTCATCATGGGTGGTGCTTCGGTGATGAACAGTTGGTTATATTCGAAGAGGAGTCATGCAATCTAAAGACCAGCTAATCCCCTGCGGGGAAGAGGAGCATATGGGCTTTAATGGAGTATTATAGCATATGCAACATCCATACTGATGGAAGACCTTTTGAAACTTAGGAACACGAATCATCTAAAAATACAACAGAATGGAACTTCTAAGGGTTAACCCCCTCCCCTCCTTGTATTTCCTTTCTATTCAATGTTGCATTAAAATTAATAAGATATGCAAAGAGAACAAATTGGTAATATCAGCCTATATGCTGCTGAAGAAAATATGGCTATTTATGTGCAGCAGATGAAATTTTGCTATTAAGGGTAAACAACACAGTCCTACAGAAGACAAGGTAAATAGATGAGGAATGACAGAGCAAACATTGCAGCCTCCAGCCCTCCACTAGCCTTCCATTTCCCCTGGAATTATTATTTTGGAGATTTCAAGTGTTGTCATATACGTACCAGGTATATAGCTTTCTTCTGGTCTGTATTACATGACTCTTTCATATTTCAGGTTTTTTTCCTGAAAATTAACTTTTTGTGAATATTCAAACTGTTATGAACTTGCTAGTCTCAATCCTTCAATCCACTATTTGCATGGAAAAGTTGAAATCAAGCAATACACTTGTAAGCACTGCCTACTTGTTCTGGGAAGAAAAAAAATCTGACTTTTCAGATTGTTGGATTATATATATCAACACCACTCAACATCAGTAGTTCATCTTTTATACAATTTATGCTGCACAGGTAGAATTGTCTGACATGTCTGCAAAGCAGGAATCACAGGCATGTTTCTTATGCCAAAGTTATGTCAACGATACAATTATAAGCACCTCCATTCCGTCTTGAACAGGCAATTTCCATCCACAGGACAAAGCTCACCCTAACAGACAAGAAGCACCCCTAGGCGTTTGTATACAAACTCTCCTTTCTGCCACGTAGTATTTTTGAGTAAAGTAAAAATTCAGAAAATCTTGGAACCACAGGAGACAACTACATGGACAGCATCACAGAATACACAGTACAATTGATACAAAAGGGATGTTATATCCCCTCGCTTGATAAACGCTGTGCTTGGAGTTTCTTTAGCCTGCACAGTCAAAATAATTTCATCTTCTGAAGTATCCTGTAACTCTTTTCTGCCGCCTTTCCAATTTCTTATGTTTTTGGGGGGGTTGTGTGTTCCTTTTTGTTTTGTTTTAAGACCAGATACTAAAAATAGATATATTATGATAATGACTTTTAGCAAAGTTAAGTAAAAAATCACTATTCCCTTCCTAATTTCCATCTACCGCCATTCAGCTTGTACATCATATAATTACAGCTGTGTCAGAGGATCACGTTGGGTAATCCAGCAGTAACCTACCAATCTGCATCATCAGATGAAACTCTACTGAACTCTAAGATGATAAGCAGCCCAGAAAGAAAGGGAAAGACTACTCAGATATCTGAGAAGGTTTTTTTTTTCCCTTTACTGTTATCTATACCCTTTATCGACCAGCCAAGGGAAAATGAGAGATGTGGCCTTTTGTTCTTTGTGTACTGTATAATTGCTATATTAATTGCTACATTTAAATGCCAAGACCGGGTCTTCCGGGTCTGTTCTTCTACCCTATCTCTTTAAGTTGCTTAACATTAGACTTGCACAGAAATGGCAATCATGCCTACATTGCCTCTCCTAACTCAGCTATTGCAAAAGGTTTACTCAGCTGAAGCCAAATTGCAGAGCGACATATGGCACCTCAGGGTTTGCCTAGAGGTGTGACACACCTGCTTACCTCATGTTCCTCCAGGACAGTAATAAAGGGTCAGAGCACCCCCAAATCTGAGGACCTGCAGACCACTGCAGCTTGTTAGGGATGGCTTCCCAGTGCTTGGGTCTCAGTTTTTCATCCTCGGGAGGTACATATATATATAGATTGTTTTGTTCAGATTCACTTCCTCCTTAGAGGCTGACCAAATTTCACATTATCCTGGGGTTTAAGCAACAGGAAAAACCTTTCAGGGAAATTACTGGTGACAAACCACATGGGCCACATGACCTATCAGTGATTTGATTTTCAGTACATCTTAATAAAATTGCAAGATTACTTTGCCTAGATAGACTAATCCTAGACTTTAATCTTTGTGAACACCACAAATAACCTCAGTGTGTCAAGGTTTCCAACTTCCACAGCCTTTTCTTACAGTTTTAATTTTCCTTGGAGTTTACCCTGTTTTTTAGACACCTTTATTATCTGTGAATATATGTAATTCAGGCTAATCAAGAAATACATTCATTAGATCAGTTGCTTTCAAATACCCATTTCTGCCACAAATAAATGCATGATAAAAGATCTTGACTCATAGTTCAGAAAATATTGCCTATGTGAAAGGCTCAGTCAGGCTTTGTTTTTGACGTTATACCTGTCTCTGACTATGGCAGAACCCCACTGAACTACGGGAAACAACCTACTGGTATGAAAGCCAGTGAATATACACTTGGTTTTGAAGAAAAGAAAAAGATAAAAAAAAAAAAAAAAAAAAAGTACCTTCACTTTCAGATTCACTAAAAGTGTGTATATATACACAACATGAAAAAACTTTACATGACATATAAAACAATATTATGGTATAATTAGGAGAGAAAAAACCTGACTGAGGCTGCCTTTCAATTATGGCATATTGTATGTGGGAGACTACTGACAATGTAATTCCCTGCAGGGAGGGATTTGTAAGAAATTCCCATTACAGCCCATTGTGTACTCTTGTTCACACAGAGAAGGATTTCATAGAGTCGACATAAAACTACACTTACCTTTGGTTGCCCCCAGGGTAAGTGCTAATTCAACATAAGCGACAGTTTATTTGTTTGTTTAGTTTGTCAGAAAGGTACGGGCATATTACGCTGTGAAATATAGAAGGAATTATGCTTCACTATTACACACAGCTGAAAGTCACAGCTATTTTAAGTAAAAACAAACAGAAAACACAAGCACAGAAGAAATAATGTGCAATAGAATGTGGAATTTTGTTAATGGTATTTTCTCATTTGCAATCCTTATCATGCCCATAGATTAAGATTTGTTCAAATGATCTCAGGGTTGAAGAGTAGCTGGCAAACATTTCCACCAGTTAGTGCAGAGACATCCTTTATGGAAGTGGAGTTTTCAGGGTTGCAATGGGGATTTCAAAGTCTCCAGGTGAGACAGAGACACTAATCTTGTTACTTAAGAAAGTACACTATTCCTTCCTGCAGGGAGCCATATACATTAATGCAGTGCCCAAGGCTGTCACCGAATGAGGGTCCTCCACAACACCCACCCAAGGTTCCTTATGCTTCTGTAACTTGTTGTGAAGCTCACAGCAACACACCGTGGGTCTGACATTCTCCACAGTGGTTTCAAGCCCATCTCATAGACAATACTAGAAGACCTTCAATGCTCGCAGGCAACCTAGACAGACAATCATTAACATCTCCCCACTTGGGGACATTAGATGAAAACATATTTGAGCAACTGCGCCATCCCAGCTGGGCACGATGTTCCTTTGCATTCTAGCTGGCAACGATGCCTAAAGAGACTAAGGACAAGAGCAAGTCAGCAGTAGAACAAACAGTGCAAGGCCTCCTGACAGGAGCAGCCTGCAGAAACCCTCAGAGCTTGCAATGAAGACATAAGTAACAGTTTTAGTGCAGACTGTGAGAGGGAAGCTGCAGAACCAGCTCAGCAGACACTGTACACCTAGGCACAGACTTCTGTTCCGAGAGATGTTATTAATATGATAATTCACAGTACACAAAAGGATTTTTGATACGTCAAACAAGGATAAGTGCACAACACTGAAATCATAAGTTAAATTCACTATCGCCTGGTGATGTATTTTCCTCTTGCCAGTCAAAGGACATTTGAATATGACCCAAATACAAAAAGCCCACAAAAATATCTCAGTATTTTGAGTTTGCATTAGTTCAATGCCTGGAAAACAGGCTACTCTGGCAATTTGACTGTTGACATTCAGGTGACAGAGGTGAGGGTAATACAAGAATCTGCAGAATATAGTGACAGAACTGGCACATAAAATAGGTTTAGCAAGAGGGAAATTGACCGATCAAGGGAACAGAGACACTTCCACAAGGCAATCAGCTAATAAAGTAGTTAGAGCTCAGGGTAAGTTTATGCTCCATCCATGTTGGAAATTAGCACACTGACCTTCTAACTGGGATCATCAATGCAAAAGTACAGTGTCACCAAGGTCAGCAACTACACACATGCACATCAGCTACACTATCATTCTTGTTTCCCAGCATAGGAAAAATTAAACTATACAGTTCTGTAAGAGAGCTGTAGAACTGCAGAAGTTTAAAATTACAAAGATGTCAGTTGTTTCTAAAGTCTAAAAGGAGCAAACAATTATTGAAGTCTGAATGTACAATAATAAAGTGGTGGTTTAAGTTTTTCCATATATATTTTAAAGAGGTTTGATATTAAAAATAATGAATAATTAACATAAATTGCAGCGTCAATAACTTTTCTGCATCTCGCATTTACCATAATAATTTATGATGAGACCCAACAGTGAAAAGTAATAAATATAATCTCATTTTATTTTGCTGATCAACAGCAATCAGGTAATGTGCTATTATATGACATACAATCAATGTAACAGGAAATTTATATAGAGATGTTTACTGCTACTTACTGGGTACTTCTATTGATATTTTAAATGTATAATGAGAATAATGACTCATTTTACTTTCATCGTAAAAGCAGAAAGCTTCAGTGCTTGGGTTTAGACTTCCAGATGCAAAAGCTATAACTTTGTTCTGACAGAACTTCTAGGAAGAACAATTTCCCCACCCACTTTACAGCGCCTTGGAATTGCTCCAAAATACTACCCTTTAAAAAGTGTTTAAATTAAAAAAGAATAAAGAGAGATTTCAACAGTGTTAAGCAAAGGAATAAAATGTCAAGCACTGAATGAAAACCTATTCTTATACTGTCCATTCTGGAAGGATTTGAATAATATGTGTTTTTACATTACTTTTCATACCATGGACCTTATTCAGAAAGATATTTATGCATGTTTTTAATCTCATTAAAGGCTTACTCACTGATGAGCTCATTGTATTTAAAGATGTGCTTTGTTTCTCCTGCCATGATTCCTTTAGAGTTGTACTTTAGAGATAAAATATAAAAATTACAGCATAAGTAGTCTAATAGGATGCTCCATCTGTGACATTGACAGTATAAGGTGTTTCAGAAGACATAAGAAAGCCTCAAGAGGAAATTTCCTCCTAACTCCAGGCAGTTAGCAGATGTCATTCTTTCTCTTCAAAACAAAGCCAAATTATCTAATTTTTTCACTCTATCTAATGTGTTCTTGGCTGTTTCATTTTCCCTTCAAAACCATCCTTTCTGAATATTTCCATAAGCCTGATCAAGTTTAAATTCCATTACTTTGAACGGCTGCCTGTAAAATGAAAAAAACCACACACCCACAAACCCCCAAAGAATCCATAAGATCAGGATTTAATGACAGTAGAAGAGGAAAAAAAGAATCCACAATGTGTGTTCCTTCTGGGATGGAGAGGTCTTGGCCTCGCCATAGAACATAAATAGTTATCATAAATAAAAGAGGGGAAACACTGCAGAAATTCTGTAATTTACTGGATAGGCAGTACAGAAGTAGCAATTAGTAGACAGTAGCCACCTTAGTACTACTGAAAATAAAAATCACATAAACAAATCTAGAACAAAGCTTAAAAAATGTATTCTCATTCATTCATCGTATTTTAAGACATTTTGAAAAATCTGTTGCTTACAGAAATTCAGTATCTTCTGCACTCTTTCTCTCCTTAAATATAGGTGATTGAAATGCAAACTTTTTTTTTTTTACCAGTGGACCACAGGTAAACAATAAAATGTTTTAAGGACTATCACAAATTCTTTATCAACCCTGGTATTAAACGCTCCAAATTTTACTGTTGAATATCATTCACTGGATGTACTGAGAAGCTCTCAGCAAAAATGTCCATGGCCAACAAACCATGGAATCATATTCCTTGTCTAATTTACTACCGCATACATTTATATCTTTTATACTGGCTCTGAATTTGGCTCCCCATACCATGTCCAGTCTCGCTAGATTTTTAGGAGACATTTAGGAATGCTCTTACCTATAGAATTACCAGTGCTATATACAAAAGGAGGTATGAGTTAAGGGGCCTCAGGAAGAACTATCAATCACATAGAAATTAGATAAGCCCTAGTGATAGGAAACACATGGTGTAAAAGAGCCACAGTGAAATCAGCCAGGGCACATAAAACATCTGCCTGTGGAAGTCTGATCTCTCCCAAGCCTTGCCTAGGAGCCTGCTCAAAGAATTTGAGCAAAGACAAGCAAGAGAAGTTATTCGTTTTCATTTGACCTACTTCATCTTCTAATTAGCATTTGGTAATTGGATGGAAAATGTCCAATTCCTTGCCCAGTAGATGCTCTTCAGGTATGATGACTGCTTTAGGTTAACACCTGGGAATATGGCAATCTGTACTAAACTGATTTAGGAATACAACTCTCATTGTAATTAAGTGGACTCCAAGTACCTTGCAGCTAGGGATTTTTGATAATCCTAAATGTTACAACATATTGCAAACAACGACACGAAAAAGCTACCACTCTAACTCCAAAGGAACAGCCAGTGAACAAAGGACCGAAATCTTGCTCTACCTTTCTGCTTTTCAGCAGTAGTAGGTTACCGAACCTGTTACATTCAGTAAAAGCTTTATAGAGGGGAAAAGAAAATACACAAAGAGAAAATAAATATACTCAAAATAAATTCTAAGTTAAGTATTCTTAAGAATAAGTTTTAATTTTGGGTAAAATAGGCAATAGCAGGAACATTCTGAAAAAAAATACAAAGCAAGGATAGGAAAAATCTGCATAACCAATACCACAAAACACTGGCAAATAGTCAAGCTACACTTCTGCTTTTCTGTAAGGAACAACGTTGAAGCAACAACAATTTGCCAAAGTGTTAAATGAACTCAAACTGTCTGCTTTGCAGATCTAAATCTGAATGAGTATCCTGAGGCATGCTATGATGTCTGAAAAAGCTGTAGTTGAATAAAGTCTCATCTGACCCCTGAGAATCAGTTTAGCTGAGAAATAACAATACAAAGTATGTGCAGAAATCTATTTCGACACATTTTTCTGAAGGTAGATGATAAACTGTGTTGATCTCTTTTTCACCAAAAATGTCCCAATTCTTTGTCAGGATGAACATACTAAGACACCATAAGAACCTTTTTCCAGCAGCGCATCAGTCTCAACAAGAAACCAGTGACTAACAGCAGTGTGGAGGCTACCTCCCATTAATTCATGGATGCTACCATGAATTGAGGTAGGCAGCATTAACTGCTAAACATTTAATTATATTTTTACACTGAGAAAAAGTAGGAATGCTGTAAAGCCAAATAACGAGTGGACTGTAATTTTGATAGCACCAGTCATGAAGTTTAAATTTCAGAGAAACCTGACTTGACACTGGAAGGCTAACTACACCCTTCCACTTTCATAAAAGAATGTAAAGAAAGGTTTTTCTGGAGATAGGGAATCCTTTTCTACTGAATCTTACCCACTGCAAAGTTCTTACTGAGTCTGAGGATTTGAGGTCAATCCTCTAGTTTCCGAAAGTTAATCGAGTGATTAAAATTTGACTAGAAATCTCAAGGATAAAAGTTCTTCCAACTGAGCTTAACCCCAGCATGTGTGATGGAATTAAAATTTACTAAATCCTCACTTCCCTGAAAGTCTTGTGTTTGAAAGAAAACTGATGAGGCGTTGTTACCATCTGAACCTTACACCGTATATAATTAACATGACGACAGGTTAATCACATTCAATTGCTTCTCCAGTTTTCAGTGGCTGTTGTAAGATATTTGAGAAAATAAAATTTAATTTGGAACCTGCTCCTGCAAGGGCAAATGTAAATACTTAGCTCAGTTCCGTTTTGCTCTATAAAGATTAATACATTTGTATTGATCTGCCCACGTACATCCACATGAAACCAAGGCCACTAATTACATCCTAAATGTGCCTGCAAATTTGAGTTTCAGTTACAGGTTCTGCCACAAATGTGAGATGCACTTTAAAACCCTTGCCTGAAAGATAGTGAATGAGCACAAAAAACACTACTGAGTTCCATTTCACATCAGCCAATCAACATTTCTGAAAAATTAAATTTAAAAGAAAAAAAAAATCTTTTTAAGCTTCATAAATTCTTCCACAAAATCTTTCTTACATATCCCTCAGACATTTTTTTCTGTGCATTTTTCTCAAAGAAAAATTCTAGTACACTCGTAGCGCTCTTATTTCTGACTCAGTTATAATCACGCTATATGCAGAGTTTTAATGTTAGGTCTTCACATTGTGACCCATGATCATAGAACCATTTAGGTTGGAAAAGACCTTTAAAATCATGAAGTCCAACCACTAACCTAGCACTTCCAAGTCCACCACTAGCGGTGTATGGTTGAAAGCAGAGAGTGGGGAGAAGTGTTTCTGTCCACAGCTCAGACCAAAAGTCAGGCTGATTAAAATGAGTCATGTCACACGCATATTTAAAATTTTCACATAGGAGCAGGTTTTAGAAAACTTTTCAGATAACACAGATATTGAAAAATTCCAATAACCCTTTTGAGTTTGGGGGTGGGGTGGGAATGGGAACCCAAAACAAATACTCCAAAAATGTTTAAATGTCCCTTGTTCACAAATAAACATCTTGTAGACCTTGTTGAAGACACAATTCAATTGCAACTATAACAGCCATATATGCCTGAGCCTGCACAAGCTGGAAGAAAAGTACTGAGCAAAACCAAACAAGGCTTTCTTCTTTTTCTTTTTTTTTCTTCTTTCCTCTTTTTATCTCCAAACACAAAGTGCTAGACCTTCTCTTTGGAGCTTTGCAGTTAGCTTTAGAAGTTAGACGAGCTGTTACTGTGCAATGCTCATACTTGCTGTGTCCTTAATTGACGTAGCTGCTGAAGCTCCTGTGAGCAGCAGACGATGTCTGTGTGCCTCGCTGCCAGCTCCAGTTCAGCTCACACGTGAGCCCGGTCAGAACCGTCAGGCCACAATGCAATGCCATCTTCAAGTGCATCTGAGAGGTTAGCCAAGTCTTGCTGCCAGCAAGGCTGCTTAGCTGAGGTTGTACACCGGTAATTTAGTCTAAAGCTATAATGCCCCCAACTCCAAACCCGTTTTGCAGTGTGCAAGATTACTGTATTAAGATGCCCCACTGTTCAATCCCTGAGCCTCTTTGCATATTTCCTGGCTGTGGCATCTGCCTATTAATATTTGACAGGAAAGGAGTCCAAAAGCCAATCTGTTTCAGGCCTCCAAGACCAGTGGTGACATTATTTCTGATAATACACAAGAACTTCTGTTCCACATGTTCTTTAGAATCACTTGTAAAAGAGAACACAATATATGCAAAACATGGTGCAGTTTTACTTAGTAGCACAAAGAAATACACATACCCCCCCAAAAAACCCCAACAAAACAAAAAAAAAGAAGAAAAAAATAAAATAAAAAAAAATAATAAAAAAAAAGAAAAAAATAAAACAAAGAACCCCCCACCCCTGAAAGAAGCAAAAAAGTTACTTTTGCATGGCTTTACTCACTCTTCTGGATAGTTTTCCTAGGAATCAATACAACTCCAGCTTCTAGCAGAGCTTCTACTTTTTCTTAGGATCCTTCAGTCTTAGCCTCAGATCTTCCACTCCCTGCTTTTCTCTTCCTGACACTTTCCTACAGTTCCCTATGACTGTCAGGAGGCTTTCCTGCATTCCTGTGCCCTCCCTCTTGGTCCTTGCACCTTCATTCTTTGCTCCAATAAACAGGAGAGATGATATGTGGAAGATCAGACTGGACACGGAAAGGTGTAGCTGCACACATGTTCCCCTGAACAGCAGAATGCTTTGAGCAACGTCTGTTCCCCCTCTTTCCTACCCCCACAATTAATCATTCTTCCCCTCTTAGTTATGTTGCTAATAATATTATGGAGGGTAAAGAATTAACCAGATGAGGAAATGGATCTGAGCTGGAATTTATACTGAAAAAAAAACGTTGGAGAGAACTTAACTGCTAAATGCAAGAGCTGCTTAATTGGATCATGGTGCAGAGGGGAAGACCTAGTTAACTGCTGTTTCCAAGTACTTTTGATAACATGCCAGCAAAGTCACTGTAACTAGAAAATACAGGTTGCAAATGGTTACCAGAGCACTATGTCTACATGTTACTTTATGCATGCATGTCTTCTAATGGATCATTATTTTTGCCAAATGATTCATTAATGGTCTTAGAACAAAGACGTATGTGTGATTAGTTTGTGGTAATGAGACATTACTTAGGCTATCAGAAAACCACATCTTGAAGAACAACTGGGGATTTAAATGCAGGTCCCCTGAAAGTACAAACACCAGATGATGGCAAAGGCTATTGAAAATCTTTGACAACTCTCTTAATGCTTCCCCGCCCCGACCCTAGGAAAAAAAATATCTGTGGAACCCATAAAGAGCTGAATATGATTATTCGTAGCTTCCAACAGACCTTGCTCTATACTGTAAAAGTGAAACTTTAGCCGCAGTACATGTAAGCTGTGAACAATGAATGTATACTAAATACATGTGTAGGATATTTGTTTAAAATTGCTATAAAATTACATATATCAGTAACACATGTAATATACATACATATAAAATAAAAATACATTCAAATTGCTAAAAACATGGACAAACTTTTTGATTTAGAGTTAACATCTCAAGATAATTAAAATAGAAATAAAAGGGAATTGCCCATTTAAAATCATATCCTAATTCGAAAAAAAAAATAACGGCAGATAAATTATTTGTTTGAATACCTGTATAAACTATTTGTTTGAAGACTTATCAGTAATTACCCTTCCTGATTTCCTGTTTCAAATCCTGTTCTATCATGTATTTCTTCCTGGCATTTCTTGCCGAGTTGCTTCTGGCAATCATTATCTAACAGCTATCTCCTCGAAGTACTGCTCAGCTACTGAGGAATGTAAATGTTTTAATATTTAAGTGCTGAAGAAAGAGATCCGGCTTACTACCATCCTCAAAATAATGAGTAAAGCCAGTTTTCAGTTTTTCAGAAAAAGCTGTGGAATTTTAGTCTCCTAGTCTTCTTCATCATGCTGTTCTGTCACTGTATTATGTGGACTCCAAAGAAGAGCAGTAGTAGTACAGGTAAGGTAAGTGCAGACATGGGCAGAAAGGTCAGTCAGCCCTGTTATTGTCACCATTTTGGCAACCACTCATTTAATTTTTTTCACTATACATGGAAAAACTACCAAAGTTTAATGAATGTAATACAAGTTGAAATACAATAGCATTTCTGCAATACCAGTTTCAGAAAACACAGTAAGTTGTGTTTGCACCTGTCCTGGTTTCAGCTGGGATAGTTAGTTTTTTTTCTCAGCAGCTGGAGCAGGGCTGTGTTTTGGGTGTGGTGTGAGAGCAATGCTGATGGCACACGGGTGGGGTTGGTTGGTGCTGGGTGATGTTCATACTGAGTCAAGGACTTCTCAGGTTCTCAGGCCCTGCCAGGGAGAGGGCGGGGGGGGGCATGGGGAATTGGGAGGGGACACAGCCAGGACAGGTGACCCAAACTGGCCAAAGGAATATTCCATATGAAGGGGCATCATGCTGAGTATATAAGCTGAGGGAAGAAGAAGGAAGGGAGGAGAAAATGGGACATTACGGCATTTGCCTTCCCAAGTAACCATTACTCGTGGTGCAGCCCTGCTCTCCTGGGGATGGCTGGACACCTGCCTGCCCATGGGAAGTGGGGAATGAGTCCCTCGGTTTGCTTTGCTCGCATGTGCAGCTTTCGCCTTCCCTATTAAACTGCCTTTATCTCAGCCCAGGGGTTTTCTCACTTGCACTCTTCCGATCCTCTCCCCCATCCCACTGTGGGGGGAGTGAGCCATTGGCTGCATGGGGCTTGGTTGCTGGCCTGGGCTATAACCAGACAGCACCTAAAAATAGTAAGCTAATTTTTATTATTTTGTGGCATTATTGACAACCGCACAGGAAAATGAATCAATACCTAAGCTATCTTCTTTTCCTTTAAGTGATGAAGCCCCATATCAAGTGTTTTGTTTGATATAAAACAGGATTATTAGATTAAAAAAGCAATTCCTCTGTGCAGATTAAACTTTTAACATCTTTGCATTATAAAAAAACCTCTAAAACTGGTATTTGTTACAATATTATGGATAATGTTTCCACAGAAGGTTGAAAGTTAAGCCAAGTAAAAGCTTTAGTCTAAATATGAAATTACTTCAATGAAATACCATTGATAATGCAACATAAGAAAATATTGCAAGTCTTTCCCAAAAATTTTCAGTAATATACATATAATGTCCAATAATTTATCTAAAGAGTGCACAGAATAAAATTAGGACATAAAAAAAGTTGTAGACACCTATCCGCAGTTTTGAGGCAGAACACCTGTAGCAGTTTCTATTTATTAGCTTTAAAAGTTTGCACTAAAAATTAAATAAAGAACTTAATGAATGAACACATCTAGAACACCAGTAAAAAATGGCACACCACACCTAAAATGCATTAAGTAAAACACTCATGAAACACAACACTGTATGGCTACATCAGACAAACAGGGCAGCAAAGAGTAGATCAGAACATTTCCAGCCAGCAGGCCACTGCACAGCTACCTGAGCACCACACAAACAGGGGAACGTTGATCTTGAGTGATTTCAGTGGCATTCCCTTTTGTCTAAGCAATATATAAGCAATAATACCAAAAAAAAAGGACACTTCAGATTTTGCTATTATGTAGTCCAAGCTCATGAGGACTGTAAAAAATGTCAGTGCTGGTGACGGGCAGAAAACATCCCATAGAGTTCTGCAGGGTGTAAGAATGATACAGAGCATGAATTTCTAAACCACAGCACATGCACCACTACTGATCTATAAGCTTTTTAAAATGGTTCGCTGGCTGGCACAAATGCTGTGATTGCCTGCGGTCATATGCAGAGGTGGAGAAGGGGGTGCAGGGGGAGTTGCAAGGCTCTTCCTCTGTTCTTGTTACTGTTGTGGAACGTCTTACATCACAAAGTTTAAAAATCTTAGCATTTATGACTGAAATTTTGATGCACAAAACATAGCTGATATATTGGAAAATGAGAAAACTGAAATATAAAGACCATGGGGGGGGGAGGGCGGGGGGAAGAAGAAAAAAGATAGCAGATGACCATAAAAGAAGCCAAGAATGCAAAAATAACACGTTCAAAGAAGAGACTATGAATGGTTCCCCAACACCCAATAAAGGCTGAGCACAGCAATATTGTCAGAATTATTCCAAGAATGTGAACAAATGTTGTTAAATTGTTTATATACTTTTTGGTCATCATGTCAAGACATCTCTGTTTCACGCTAGTTATTTACTGGAGTCGTGAGCCATAGGAAATAAAAGAGAGAAGAATATAAAAGACAGATAATATTGCATAAAGAATGAACTTTCTTTTGTTATGTCTTTAGGTTACAAGAGAAACATAAGTAGAACTTCATATATATATATTTAAGGAAGGTCAGCAAAATACAAAGGTAAATTCTATTATTCTGATAACTAAAGATTGAATGTTAATAGAAAGTAGAAAGATTTTTTCCTGTATTTTCTAAAAACTTAAGTACTTTTAAAGTTCAACCTTTTATTTAAAGCTGTAACAATGCATATATGGCATGATACAAGATGAATTACTCTTAATTCATGATATGAGATTTCTTTCAATACAGGAAATTATGCCCATCCTTGAAGGTTGCAAAGTTTAACTAGTTTATATTTTATTTAGTACTTATGATCCTGACAGCAGGCTGCCTTAAGCCTCATTTCCACTTAATTCAGAAAAACATCATTCCTTATTAATATACTGTCTGATCAAAGGGTTACATTTAGCACAACACACATTTTAAAAAAAGCACATTTTGAGTAGATTTCTTACAGCTAAATGAGAAACTGAGCCCAGCTCCTGGAAAATGTATTAGTTCAGGTCATACTGTTTTTGCAATTCGTGCACAAAGTTGCCTTGCCAAATTCATAATATTAAAAATAGAAAAGAGAAAAGGTATGGTATGATATGGATACATAATAGTATAAATGCAGGCATAAAGATCACTGAATAGAAAAAAATGAGATGAGTCTTCTTACTTTTCTTGAGTGATTCATGTTTTCATTATTTACATTATTTGCATGCTGATTTGGGCATAAAGGATTCCAGGCATTCACAAAATTGCGTCAGTGTTGATAGATCTTTGGGCCCAGCAGTCACAAGAATGTGCAGACTGAAATGCCAATTACTTTGCTGTGAGTATTATGGGCAGATTGTTTGTATTTAGACAAGTCTGCATATACCATGAGTCAAAACCTGTCAAGGTACATAACAAAGTTCTACTTTAACTACCAGTGCAGAATAAGGTCAAGTCAATCACATTCTATTTCTGGGATGTTTTAAATATCTGATACACCTCATACAGCCACTGACAAAGCAAATAAGTTGTCTGTACAGTTACATAAATAAGTATCCCTTAAATTAAAACATTTTCTTGACATCTGGTATGACAATCTACCTGGCCTTTGTTACGGTCTCAAGAGTTTTGCCATCAAGGTGCCCCAACTCCCAGCAGTACCCACAGTGTATATAAGGCAGAATAAAATTTAAACGTTTCACAGTTAAAAGACAAATTCTGGATGGGCTTTTATTCATTTTGCTGTGCTGAAAATAAGAAGATGCACTTTGTTCTACTCAAAGACACAACCGTATGGAAGCAAATAGGATATTTTAAGGGCCTGTGAACTGACAAAGTTTCTGGTCCAAAATGAATGTCATGGAGTTCAAGACAAGCACCATCCCAGCTTATGGTGTTCTGGTGCCAGCTTTATTTTATTTGTATTACAAGTTTGTTATGTTTGATAAACTGAGTGTGACCAGAAATGCTTCATTTGTTTTACTTCAGCTGCTTCAGAGGAGTCAGGCAAAATAATGTTTAATAAGGTACTGAATGAGTTTTGTTTGCTTAATTTCTTAGTTCTGTTAAACACCTGTTTGGATAAAAACACCAGAAAATGGCAAATTTTTTTGTTTCGATTTCACATAAAAGTAACATGAATATAAATTGACAAACAATTCTTGTACCCATCAACATCTTGGATTTCATTGATGATAATCCCAATCATTTTCTCCCTTTTAGAATGTTTCCCAATTTTCTGCTTAATAAAAAAATCTATCTACCAACAGTCTGCTGTCCACTGGAGAACAAACATAATTTTCTTACTTATAAGCATAAAATCTTACGTAAAGCTGTACTTTCCTGCTAGAGATTTTTACTCTGGGAATTACTCTTATTTAATCACTGCTAAAGAGATCCTAGCACAACTTCAGCACCTTAACTTCCACTATCTTTCAAGTGAGAAGTTGGAAGGAGAAACAGCTTGGAGACAAATTATCATTTGGTTCTTAGGGCTGGTCTTACTGCCCTTTCAAAACAGATTTGTCTCCAGATCCCCGATAGTAAGGGCTAGAACAACTTGTCCTCTTCTTTAGTCTAAAGAATGAATCCTTACATCCAGATCCATAGCATCCCTGAAGTAGTTTGCATGCTCATTGATTCTTTGACTGGTTCTGACTATCTCCTCTTTTTCCAACGTTCTATATATGTTACCATACCAATTCTGTTAGTTCAGAATGTTCATTTCACTCCTCCCCGTCATTAACTATTCCTTTCTTTCACATTGTTCTAAAAGATATGTAAGACAACAAAAAATCCTAATATCAAAAAAGCTGGATGTTTTCCTCTGTGAAACAGAACATTCTTTAAACCCCAGTATGAGGTTTTATTATAGAGAAAAACAGGCTTTCTGAGCAACTGTGAGGGCACCGATCTTCAATTTTTGAAATAACATTTATCTACAGAAGTAACAAATCAGCATTTCTGGCATTGCTTCTGTGCAAACCAAAGGTGTTCGGTAAGTTGTTTTTTTTAGACTTCAGTCCTGGTACTAATCACAACCCTGGATCGTTAACTACTGCTTCAGCTTCCCTGGCCCGCAGCAGAGCCAAGGAGCCTGGCTGGGCCGGGGTCAGTGCCGAGTGTCCAGCAGGACTTACTGCAACCACTGGGAGCATCAAGCAACTCCTGCAAGATCCTCCCACTTCTTACCTTACTCCATTATATGCCATACATCATCTTGGATACATGCTTTCTCTAGTGGCATAAACTGGAGTTTGTGCTCCCATAAGTATTTTCTCTAGTCTTGAATCAAGTTTTTAGATTTACTTTTCCTTCCTACGTTTTCTTATTCTGTTGTTTTCACATGCTAATTGAAAACAGAATTAACTTTCTGGTTTACTTTCTCAGTAAGGCAAATGGAATTCATCACCTCCACCACAAATTAATACGATACAGCTAGAAAAAAAATATTTAGATATATCCCTGCAAAACCTGTAACACACTTCATGTCACTAGTCTGTATATGAATAATTCAGATTCAATTACTCAGTAACAGAGTCACAATAAAAATTGGAAAAAAAATAAACAGTTCTCACTGTGAGGGAAGACAGACCCCTGTATTCAGCACCAAAAAGTGCGTAGTAGGTAGATAAAGGAATAGAAGGTTTTAAGGATGCTGTGGTTTAACCCTGGCTGGCAACAAACCACCACACAACCAGCTTCTAAGTAGAAAATTGACTCTATCCCAGCTGAAACCAGGACAAGGACAACAGGAGGACAGGCCAAAGACGTTGTTTTCTTTCATGGTTATGGGTTCCGGGCATTAAAGCAAAAGAAATTTTAATCAGTAGTTAAATGCACTGAATTTACCTACAGAGTAGCAATTAGATTTAACCCATACCGACAGGAAAAACAGATGACATATTTCCTAAAATAACTGTGACTATTTCTGCATCATAACTCAACAGTCCTGGCTAGCTGGGGAGGTTAGCCAGTGTGATGCCCACCTACAAGAAGGGCAGGAACTGGGGAACTACAGGTCTGTCAGCCTGACCTCGGTGCCAGGGAAGGTTATGGAGCAGATGGTCCTGAGCACCATCAAGCAGCACATGCAGGACAACCAGGGGATCAGGCCCAGACAGCATGGGGTTATGAAAGGCAGGTCCTGCTTGATGAACCTGATCTTCTTAGATGACCCATCCAGTGGGTGAGGGAAAGGCTGTGGATGTTGTCTACCTGGATCTTAGTAAAGCCTCTGACACTGCTGCTCACAGCATTCTCCTGGAGAACCTGGCTGCCCTTAGCTTGGACAGCTGTGCTCCACGCTGGGTTAAAAGCTGGCTGGACAGCCGAGCCCAAAGAGTGGTGGAGAATGGAGTTACATCCAGCTGGCGGCCGGTCACAAGTGGTGTCCCCAGGGCTCAGTGCTGGGGCCAGTTCTGTTTATCAATGATCTGGACAAGGGGATCAAGTGCACCCTCAGTCAGTCTGCAGATGACACCAAGCTGGGGAGGAGTGCTGATCTCCTTGATGGCAGGAGGCTCTGCAGAGGGATCTGGACAGGCTGGACCGATGGGCCAAGGCCAAGTGGATGAGGTTCAACAAGGCTCAGTGCCGGGTCCCGCCCTTGGGTCACAACCACCCCACCAGCGCTGCAGGCTGGGGCAGGGGGCTGGGAAGCTGCCTGGTGGGAAAGGGCCTGGGGGTGCTGGCTGGCGGCTGGGCAGGAGCCAGCATGTGCCCAGGGGGCCAAGGCGGCCAACAGCATCCTGGCTGGTATCAGAAACGGTGTGGCCAGCAGGACCAGGGCAGGGACCGTCCCCCTGTGCTGGGCACTGGTGAGGCCGCACCTGGGATCCTGTGTTCAGCTTTGGGCCCCTCACTGCAGGAGGCACGTTGAGGGGCTGGAGCGTGTCCAGAGACGGGCAACGGAGCTGGGGAGGGGTCTGGAGCACAAGGCTGATGAGGAGCGGCTGAGGGAGCTGGGGGTGCTCAGCCTGGAGAGGAGCAGGCTCAGGGGGGACCTTATCGCTCTCTGCAGCTGCCTGACAGGGGCTGTAGGCAGGGGGGGTCGGTCTCTTCTCCCAGGTAACAAGTCACAGAACAAGAGGAAACAGCCTCAGGTTATGCTGGGGAGGTTCAGACTGGATATTGGGAAACATTCCTTCAGCGAAAGGGTGGTGAAGCACCGGAACAGGCTGCCCAGGGAGAAGGTGGAATCACCATCCCTGGAGGTGTCTAAAAAACACGTAGATGTGGTGCTTAGGGACATGGTTTAGCGATGGGCTTGGCAGTGCTGGGTTAAGGGTTGGACTTGATGACCTCAAATATCTTTTTCAACCAAAACGATTCTATGAAAGCAAACAACAGTCAATTTCACAACCGACTGTATCTTTGCTAAGAGCAGGTAATACAAAAGGTGCACCAGATCCTTGGGAGAAGTTGAACGGAGACCACAGCAGGGCAGGAGACCTCAAACAGACATCACTTTCATTAGAACTGCTAAAAAAAATCCACCACACAAAACAGCTTGGATCCAATCACCTACATTTCCCTCTTCACCAAGGCAGGTGTTTGTGTTTCTCCTTGAAGGGGGAAAGCTGATACACCAGTGAGTAGCAAATAGGCAGTCAGTTTGGAGCAGAGTTGCTACATCCAGTAATTACTTTATGAATGGGCTCAAAGTCTTATGATTTTATTTGAAATTTGATTTGTGCAAGCTTAAACCATTTAAACATGAGATACTAAGGTGGAAAAAAGATTCAGAACCTCTTTGAAGTCCAAAAAGAAACAGGTTAGTGCCTAATTTAATTTTTTAAGAGACAGATAAGACTTAGCAGAAGTACAGGAAAAAGGTAAGACAGTAACACATTTACATCTAAGTAATGATAAGCCTACCTGCTATCAAATGGCAGGTAGGGTAACTGTTAGCACACAATGCTGAGAACTTAAACAAGCAAACCTGCATTTACCCCAAGGCAGTCATTAATCTGTTTGGAAAAACTTGCATTTTTATATTTTTAACATATTGGGGTTATGTTATGAATCAGTAGGTAAATGCACTCAATTTACCTACAGAGTAGCGATTTGATTTAACCCATACCCACAGCACACACCGGCTGACCTCCCCAGCTAGCCAGGGCTGTTGAGTTATGATGCAGAAATAGTCACAGAAAACACAACAAATATATCTAAACTTTGCTTAATTCTGATAAAGGTTTGATTCTAACTGCTTTGCCATAGGAAAGGAGAAGGTCATTCTAACCCCAACAGCAGCAAAATTTTAGCTAACGAGTTGAAATTCCTAATGGGACAGAAAAGAGTGCTGACACACAAGTGGTTCCCCACTCCTCCTTTCCCCAATGCCTCCCCCTCCGAAAAAAAACACAAACAAAAAAATCCCCCAAAAAAACCAAAAAAAACCCCCCAAAACCCCACAAACAACAAACATCTGCCCCTCACACCAAGAAACAGTGTTTGCATGCTTGGACTGAAGTCCATCTAAATTCTTCTGATACAGTTTGACAAGGGAAATGTACAGATAACATTTCCATTGATGATTAAACTCCACAAGACAACATTTAAAAGTAGATTTATTTTTTTAACTATGGATTATAATTCTGCATATTCCACTTCTCCAGTAGTGAGTTCTTCAGTGAAAACTTAGTATTCACGTGTTAGGAAATTTCCTTTCACATTTGAAATCACTTCTTTCCAAACTTTATTAACTTTGAGACTAGTGCAAAAGCTTTGAATAAAACGTTTAGTAATTGGATCTGAAAAAGCATTTGTTAAATAGTGAAATCTCTATTAAAATGAAAGGAGAATTTCACTTTTAGGAAAGGAATACATGACACAAGTATTCTGTATGAAAATCCTAAAACATGATTAAAATTATTCAAATTACAGTATTTTTTTTTAAAGCTAGAAGCATGCAGTCATGGGTGGCATGGAGCCTTACAGGGGTTTTGCTTTGAACATGTTAGTGAACTGCTTCTGAAAACATAAAAGCAACTGTTAGAAGAAAAATAGGTTCATTGTAAATTGGTGATTGATTCTATAAAAGCTGCTGGACTAAACAGAAAACATTTGCAAGTGAAAAAAAAATAATTCTTGAATAAATACTTTAAAAAATTGAAAAGTTAGTGTGGCAACAAAACCAAATGCAAATAAAAGCAATGTTTGCACCATTGCCAAAATTATTCAAAATTATTCAGACTTTGCTTTCTAAGAGGTGATTTTGGTAGTGGTGATAAATTCAGCTGAAATGTGATGTATGCAAACTGGAATTAAATGAACTGGATTACCTGCAAATTGGAATACATCTTATTTGTTATATCCTTGCATGCAAAAGCAAAGATAACGTTTTAAAAGGCACAGACAACATTACAATTTATTACTGCAGCACAATCATGACCTGCTGTATAAAGCAATTACGCAGCTGCAAAAAATGCCTGCGTAATTATCCTTTCTAGTTTAGGTTCCTTCGTAACTGTACTCCAGAATCTCAGCTTCACCAATCCCAAATTCTCTAGTCCATACATGCCAGAGACAATAACCTTCAAAGGGTTTGGTCAGGTTTACACTAATACCTGTGGAGGGCTGCAGACAGGCTGACATAGCTACTCAGAGGTGTGAACTGATCCTATTTGTCAAAACAGGTGCTAATGAAAAGCAAACTTTGAACAATTTAAAAGTCAGTGTTAATTGTGTCACTGCTGAACTTTACTGGAGAAAAAAGGCATCAGTGAATATTCTTATTAAATGCAGCATCAAGGAGTGACATAGTGGATGGAGAGGGTAATATGATACTTCTCTCAAAGGCTGCTGGAGGTGAGCTGCTGGAATGAGCTATGAATAATTTCTGATGTAGGATTTAGAGTATTATCTGTCTTATTCCAAGGCATTTGCGAGAGGAATAGACTTAAATTTTAAGGAACTGCCTCTTAGCTGGGGCATGATAGGGCCAAAGGAATCAATGAAACAAAATCCTGGAGAAAAAAATGGTCTCCTCTTATACTTATGTACACTGCTTATAAAATTGTGTCTGTCCTGACATGCGAGGGTCAGAGCCCAGCCGTCATCCAAACAGGGTGCACACGCAGCATCAACAGGCTGGGCTTGCCCTGGTTCTCCATCAAGTTAAATCCTGTTGCTTTTCATTGTTTCAAGCCTAGGAGTATTTAATGCATCTTGTTCCCCTTTTGCTTTTCTCCTACTGTTTGCTCACCTCTGGGAGCAGCCACCTTTGACGCAGCACAGCTCTCTCCTCCTGAACCCGGAGGAAAGGTGGGCCGTGCCCAGTTCCCCTTTGCCCCCCACAAACTACAGGCTGGAGACTATCGAAGAAAAATTCCAGCCCATCCCACATAAATCCAAGTGCCCAAGCAGCCTTGGATAGCATGAGCTTAATTCATAGTACCCAGATTCTTTCTAAAATGGAGCCTTCAGTTTTTCTCAGTGTGTTAATTGTTACTTCGAACTACTGCTGCTATACTTCAAGTTCCTAACTACTCCATAATAACATTCACCACCAGGTGTTCTCAACATTCAGAATATCCCACTCGTTTATATAAGGCACTGTTTTCTTCCTTCTAATACAGTGAGCACAAAATTACATAATTTCACAAAGTTTGGTTTAGATATTTTAAAAAGATTACATTTTTACATTTGAGAAAGCAATTTGTGCAGGAACTTCATCCTATAAACAATGTTCCTAGCTGAGATGACTCAGTGCCTTTCAAATAATGCTGATTATAGCCAATTAAACCATACATTATGAAGTGGTTTTATGCTACAAAGTTCTCTCAACCGTAAGAAATGACTAGGAAATGCTATCGAACAACAAAACCTATAAAGACATTTCAGAAGTAACAACATACCTTGCATACAATGGTAAGTCATAGAGGTTCCCTAAAAACAAAACCATTCCAGCACCTGTGTTACAAGTCTTTACATTACATTACAGCAACAATTACATCAGTGTTATACTATTACCAATTTCAGCTAAAACTGTTTTTTAAAATATTTTTTCTGTTCCCTTTTTGAGAGTTAATTTTGTGTCATATTAAAAGGGAAAAAAACCACAATAACAACAACCACCAAAAAAAACTTCCACATATGTAAAACTCAAAAAATGCAACCCACAAGTACAATGTCCCTGTCCCTTTGCAGGTCAAAGAGAAAACAGATGGTGTATTTTCTAGCAATAAGCTAGGTAATCCATACTCCCTTCTAGAGATGCTAGCCTTGTACTTCCTGTATTTCATTTTATCTGGCATGTTACCTGCAATGTCATCCTGGTTTTACCACCAGTTCTCCACACAATTAACCACTGATGTTTGTCTTACTTCTTTGTGAATCAAATGCAAAACCAGATGGGTTTATTAACATATCTCGTGCAACTCTGTACAGCATCACTGCCAGAATTTTACTGATGAGCATCTGAGCAATGTATCATATTAGTTTTAGCCTTTACACGTCAAAGTGAAACCTTTAAAGAAACTCTTCAGAAAATCTTACTGCTACAATTTGAAACTAAGGAGAACGTGCTCATCAACCAAGTTCAATAAATAGCTGATAGAACAAAGAGCAACTATAATGAATCAAAGAAATATCCACATTAATTGATCCTGCCAAGTGCCTTTTCATTAATAACAGGTCATACTTCTACAGTACATCAATAAGTATATGCAGTACACAGCCTTCAAGAAAGAGCAATCACTGCTCCTAACAAGCAGGTCACTCTAATGATCGTTTGTTTGCTTAAACATTTTGATAAACCACCCCACCACTGAAACAGGAATAATGTAACTTTATTTCACCAGCTTTCTCTTACCTACGTTATCTAACATTAGGCTGCACTGAGACCTCAGTCAGGAACAGTCTGTGGTGCTCTCTGGCATGTGCTCCATGGTCACGGCCATCCACGAGGCTGGCTGACTCATGAAAACCACAACATGCAAAAGCGTGAGAAGAAAGGGGAGGACTGGAGTGTGCCTAGGTCTCAGCCCGACTTGGAAGTCAGAGCACATGCTTAAATGCAGTCAGGCGAGTGCTCCTGGGTGCCAGTGGAGCCTAGTCCTAGCTGCCTGGAGTTGAGTGGTGTGAATGTACTTACTGCTTTTCTCACTGAGCTTTTGAAAGGATTAGATAGTTAATATTTTAAAACCTTTAAAAGATTAAAAAGTTGCAAAAGACTTGCAAAGTGACCTTGCCTTGCAAGTTCTAGTTGTTTACAAACCTCACTTAATGAACTCAATTTGTTTATATTTACAGTGGTGACAAAGATATACCTCAGTCTTCAGAAATATAGATGCATATTATATTTGTCCCCTCAAATATTGTAAAACTATAAACTCCACTACACATACAGAATACTTCAACAGAACTTCATTTTCTGATCAAAATCTAATTTAATGCCTAGCTTTTTATTTGTTTATGCCAGGACTATAGTGGAATAAATATGTCCAATAAACTGCGTAGCCCCACAGTTTGAAGTAAAAATGGAAAAGAAATATATGCAGATCTGCATTTATTTAATCACAAATAAAACCCAGTGTATTTTACTGCGGTCTGGAACTGTATAATGTTACCTTAATCATCAACAGAAGACAAAAATCTATTTAACAAATGTTTCGAAAAAGCACTCAAAATGTAGATTTGAATGTGCTGAGTAAAGCTGGAGCAAACCGCTAAGCAAATAAAACAACTGAACCTTTGTTATTGATAGAGAGCACTCAGACAGACCCAGGTTTCAGTAGCATACTAAACAGATTACTGGAACTGCAACCAACAAAATTCACAACTGGTGTGCATTTCATTTCCAGAATTTTATAGAAGATGGAAAGTTCTATTATTTTTCAAAAAGGTGTAGCTCTTAAATGAGTTATCACAAAGGCTTTTCCCCCAGCATTTTCTTGTCTGGTTTCTGTTAGCTATTTCACAGAAATGTATGTATAATAAAAAGTCCTTACAATTAAATCCCAACACCCCAAAAACCTCAATTGATGCTACCTATATATATCCCACCAGAGGTGACAGACAGACTTTCAGCTCCTTCTCATTTAAGCAACAGACCTACAATAGGAGATGCTGTCTTTTGAGGATGCATTTCATACAAAACATTGCTACATAAACTGTTTAAAGATAAAATAATGATTACTGTTCAGCCAGATCGCTTTTCCAATATAATTCACCTTTAGTTTCACAAGCAATTGCTGCACTAAATGTAGCCCGGGCTATCACTGCTGCTTCAAAATCAATGCAAATGCTTTTCCAACAATGTAAGCTGCTTGACTATGTCCAGAACAAGTACTGTGGGCCAGCTGGAATCAGGTATGTCAGAATAAATGGCTGGTGAAGATGATCTTCTGTACACATTTCACACATTTCCACAACAAATCTTGCCTCAAACTGATAAAGTTGGAAAAACCACAATAAGCACTACTGGAGAAATGATGCTTTATTTTACAGATTCTTGTTGTTGCAACTCTAAACTTCAACTGGTTAGAAAGATTCTTTTGAACAGAAAGGAAAAAAGAAAAAAAAAGTACTTTCTAAAATATTTAGGTGATAGATTTATATTATAAATAGGTTGATTTAATGTAGTGAATAAAAAAGGTTTGCAAATCCAGAATGAGGAGGATCCAGAATCCTTGAAAAAGTAAGTGGTACTTCTGTGGAGTTCTGTGAATTTTCTGTTAAACAGACTGTCTGGAAAAAAACTGCTAACAAAACTAAGAGAATAGTGAGAAGCACCACTTCCACCAAGCAAATCATGTGGTCAATGTGTGTATTAGCAATTATCACAAAATACATCCAGAGAACAGAATATTCTTTTTGCCACCCTGTCAGCAACAGACAGACAAAAGATCATATTTTTGTATATTTACAAAAAGAATAAAAGAGCACAACTTTAATGACTCAGGTTTGTTGTAAGGCAGAACTGCCTTTAGACCTCTAGAAAAAGAAAACACTATTTATTATTTTTTTATATCTAGAAATATATTAAGTTAGGATGGAAAAACCCCTACAGCCAGATGTAAAATTCACGGCTTGCACGTAGTTTTACACTCTTAACTGTAATAATCTGTTCTTCTTAAAAAGGAAGGCACTGCATTTTAAGCTAATAAACTTTTTCTCATACAAACAGCTGGCAATAACATATTCCAGCAGAAAAGAGAGTAGAATTTTACTTAACTCAAAATTAAGGTTCCAAATGGAAGAAATTATTAGTTAAACTATGAATGCAGTTACAATAATTTATGTTTTTATATAATACTTAAGCTTCCAAAACACTAGATTATTTTTTCGTAGTCTAAATGCAAATTTTAGACAGATGCAACAAACAGGGAGAAAGATACATCTTTACACTAACACAGTTCAGGTAGGGGCGGATATTGTTTAAAATATTTTTTAATTTAATTATAATTTTTGTATTTTTGTTCACCGCATATTGAGATTTCCAAAAGCAGTATATTAGTTTTTGAAGTGATCAGAATAAAGTCTTAAGACAGCCAATCTATTTTTTTTAAGAATTTAGTAGTAGGCATATCACATAATTGTGACAGCATTTATTATCTTGATGTAGAAACTGCTTATGTTTCACTTACAGAAATACCAAATGTTTGAGATCTGAAGATGTTTATTTGCTGCTGTACGTGTACTAAAATGGTTTCACTCCCAGAGGTACACACTGCTACTGTATTTTCTATTATTTATTTGTGATTTGAATAATTTTTTAAGATTCGGTTGGATATTAGCCATTGATACTTCAGGAATAATAATTCAGTATTAGCTTAAATGGTTGTATTTAATAGCTGCACCACTGAAGCGATGCTGCCTTTAGAACACCATGTTAGATCCAAAGAAATTAGAAAGAAGGAAGAAAACCCATAAAAAACTAATCTGTCATTTTATGGCTGTTCCCCACTGCAGCATTTACCAGGTGCCTGCTCTAATAAACTTTTACACTTCCAACTTAGCTGCAGAGAGCCTAACCCCTAGAGGCTTGCAGGCTGTGGGCTGCTTCCTTTTGCTGTCATCCCTCTTAGCTTACGCACATTCATTTTTTTGTTGATTATCGCTCCTACTTACAGCTTTTTTTCTACGTAACTGCTTACAAATTTCTTTAAGTATGTTATCCATCTTGCAAAATCTCCTCACGAGATCCAATTGGACTGCTTTTCCTTGAAGCTGAAGCTCACTGTGGTATTTCTGCCAGTGTTTCTTATCTCTCTGTAAACCTTGTATCTGGGTTTTTGGGTGGTTTTTTTTTTTAAAAAAAAAAAAAACTTTCAAGTATTCCTATCCACTCACAATTCAGTATCCCATGCTAATTTTATTACCATGTTGTTAACACTCTCTCCCAGATCATTAATAAAGATGTTAAAAATTACTGGTTCAAGCAGTGATCCCTGTGGTACCCTCAAGACACCCTTTGTTTGTAGTATTTCAGCCAGCTTTTAATCCACATGACAGTGCCCTTATCCAAGCCAATTTGAATTAATTTTGCAAGTAAGGCTTAGCAAGGCAACAGCCAACATTTTGCAAAAACACAGTACTACTACACTGATTCCTCCCCCACTCCCCAAAATGTTGAAGGGGTTTTTTTAATCAATTAAAATAGGAAACTTTATTTGCTGAATTCATTGACAACTGTATCCTATGTATTCGTTGTATCATAAACTTTAGATATTGTATAAAAAAAAATATACTACATCTGTTTTCTACTCCGTATTTTAGATTTCCTTCATAGTTTGTTGTTTTTCGAAATAGGCAATGTTGTAGTAGAGGCTGCCTTTTTATGTATTGATCTGATGACTAACAAGTGGTAAGAAATACAGCCTTGTGCTCTACACAGAAAGTAAAATTAAGTTTATCTATAACTGGATCCATGGGTAGGATTTCAGTATGTGTTCTAAGTCGTAGGATACTATAGTTTTATGAAAATGTGGTTAAGACCAAATCTATTTCCAACATAATAAGATCCAACCTTTGCCACAAAAAGCCTAAAGGCACACATCAATTGTCTTATCAATTGTTGAGTAAATAGCAAATAAGGAATAAATACATGCATCTTCCTGTGTGGCCTGTAGGCATACTTAAAGGCATTTTTAAGTTAGTAAATTTCTTGCTTTCTATCAATAGGTTTTTTACAGGATTTTATATTCCTTATAGGCTAATTATAAATGCTTTTCCTCAATTTTCCTCGTCAAAGAGTCCTACTTAAAATTGATTTCAGTATCCCAGGCAACTGATGTGCCATATTTGATAACAGGCCTAGGATTTTGTGCGTGTCTTAACCCATAGCTGTAAAAATGAGTCTAAAGCTTTTTAGCTTACTTCACCTTATTGTCATCTTTACAAAATACTCCCCTTGATCTGAAAAATAGGGATGATGACACAGTGTCATAATTCATAAACTTCAATAATAAGAATAAAAAATATCCTCATGTGCACTATACTAAAATTCTTCCAAAATAAATCCCTAAACTTTGATGTCCTTCTACTATCACATGATGCGAAATCACTCTAAATTTTGATGAATGCAAACAGATGGCATTCAATAGCTGCAAACTCTTGTTTTAATTCCACAAAGGGTTCTAAGAACACATAGAAGAATCAGATCTAAAAATTCCATTTCACAATGATGGGCTATATTGTTTTAATAACATTCACCTTCATGAAGTGAAGGACAAATGCTATCTTGATAACCGTAAGTATTCTAATGGAATGACAGACATCAAATACATCTCCTCCTTTTTATTAAAAGCAGTATGTCTTCCTCCTCCAGGATGAACTAGCCAGTGGGTTTTTCATTGCTGCATAGCACTGTGACAGTTAGAGAGACAGGAGCAGACCTGATACTGAAATGTGTAGTTCTCTGTTATTGGAGCCAACACATGTTATGGAGAAATAACTAAACCTTTCTTTATGAAGTGCTTCCTGTTAGCCATCAGCACACTCGGTAGCCCACGATGAAGAAATTATACTTTGTCTTGGGAAGTTTGTTGTGGAGGCTGGACGTTTCAAGCTTAACCCTTCCTTACTTTTTTAAGGTGCCTTTCCTAGGTACTTTTTTTGAAGAGGCACAAGCATTCTTAAAAAGGGATGAGACTCATTACAAATACCCTTTTTGTTCATCTCTACTAAAGTTCTTCTTAACTACTACCTGCTTAAGGCTCCTGTTCTTGGAAGTTTTCTGTTACCAAAAAAAAAAAAAAAAAAAAAAAAAAAGTGGGGGGCGGGGAGGAGGGAAATGCTTTTATAACTTCTGCTTATCTGTAAGCTTCTGCTGGACAAAGAGCACCCACTGTACTGCTGGTGAACATCTGGCCTGCAGATCACTCCCCTTATTTCTGGGTAAAGCCAATGAAAAGAAACAGTTTAAATTGTGGCAACCGTTCAAAGGCATATGCAATTGCAATTTTTTTATTCTTGTAATTAGCAATTTCATACCATCAGTTATATCCATTCACATTGGTATATACACTTTCCATTATGTACCCCTATCTAGAATATCTTTATTTCCGTGTTCTATAGGAATCTGATTTTATTCTTTCCTTCCTGCTCCCTCTACTCCCTCTTCCTGCTCCCGTGCTTTCTGATAGCCTATTCCAAGCCTACATTGCTGGATAGTGCCAAGCCCTATTCAGTCCTCATGATCCGGGGCAAATACAGGCAGTTTAAATGGACAGATAAAATCAGGAAGGAATAGATGAAATCAGCAGCAGCAAACTAGTGGCGAGATGCCAAGGGAATAGCAAACTCCTGGTTTTGTTCTTTACAGATCTGCTGAGCCTGATAGCTGTGCTACACCTGAAAAAAGGAACTTGTGTGGGCTGAGAGGCGAGAAGAACAGGATATTCTGTATCTTGGAGCTGCTTCTTCTCCATGACTACAGCCACAGGCATCTTTCCCACCCACTGAAATGGAGGAAACAAGTAGCTGCCCCTTTTTTTCTTTTTCAGCGTTTAATTCTGATGAATCAAACTCATATGCAGACATATCCTTCCCTCTAAAGAAATCAAGTAGTTCACAAAGTCCTTGCTTTCACAAGTTCCTTTCACTCTTTCTCAGGTTATTCTGTATCGAAAGTATATTCTTGTACACTCTTAAAAGCAAATTTTACATGATAGAATGTGTTATCTGTTGTTCACACTCAATAAGCATTTTTACATAGGTCTTATATTCAAATTTCAGGGATTTTTGTCGAGCAATTTATGTAGGTACAAGCTCCTTAAAGTGTCCTTTGGGGACATCTGTCTTCCCAATTTCATCATTTCAAGTGAATATAACACTAGTGTCCCCAGGTAAAAGTCATGATGCAATTCTATCAGACAGTTGCTGTACTTTGCCCAGTGTGGGTGTGAGAGCTAATTTTGTCCTTAGATTCAGAGGCTTCATTAACAGTCTTAACACATTCACTGCAGCTTTCTAAATCCTTTCAGGCTTTAACACTTAAGCTACTGAGGAAAAAAAAAAAAAGTTGATGTACAGAAAATGCTATTTTTCTAACCCAAATAAAAGAGATCTTTTAGACATAGCTAAAAGCCACATTACAGCAACACCATTCTAGTGAAATGAAATTTATGAGAAATTAATTATAGTTAATAAAGGCTGTAAAACACTGGTTTGGATAATTTATCCTTATACAAAATAAGTGAAACTCTGAATTGAGATTCATAAAGGAAAAGAGTGGAATCTGGTGTCAATTACATGCAGGCATATGAACATCAACATAACACATCACTTTGCTGTTATGAGTAATTATTCAGATAATATCTTCATGTGACAATATAGTGATCATTATATTCAGCAATTAAAATATGTGAAAAATATTTTTTCTTCTATCAAAGATGGGCATTTTTTCCAGCTTTAATACATTTCACACAGTGGGGCAAATGTTAGCTATTTAAAGAATAAAAAAAAGTCTAAACCCCTCAACAATATTTTCCCAATATATGTCACTTACAGGATGAGAGAAAAAGATGTTATCTCTTCACGTGGGTCATACAAAGCTTCCATACATGAGAATATTTTCATCAATTGATAAATGTTGCACAGGAAATCATATCTATTCATTATATTTTTTCCTTAAAAGCTGTCTGTGGCAACAAATTATAATATAGATAACAAAACTCCTACATGCTGCTGTTTGGAAGCTATGGGAATCAAAATTCTGCATCTAAAATGTAGCTGGCTTCTATTTAATTTAAATTACTATGAAAAGTTATAGCTATCCTTACAACTTCTGTAAAAAAAGAGAAGCTTTACCGTTACCATGATAGTACTTGCTGATTAATTTCTATTCCTTCTTACACTCACTAAGCCTAACTCAAAGTCTGCATTTTTTTTGTTTGGTTGGTTTTTTTTTTTTTTGTTTTGACTTTTTGATTGAAGTAATGTAAGAAATCTTAAATTATGGATGAAAATTATTCCAGGTAGACTTGCTCCACAACATAAATTCCAACATTTGCAAATTCCTTTTCATAAACCCTTCCTTTCAACAACAGTAAGGGATGGCTGGAATAAGAATAATTGATGGACATTTTGCTTTCTCCAAACAAGCATTAATCTGGAGGGGTATCCCCAACAGTGACTTCTGTTGTTTTCAGACTGATTCAGGAGGCCTTTTATAGAACAAAGGGACACAAACTGGCTGAAGAACTCAGGCCATTAACAGGACTACATTACACATGAAAAACTATTAAATTATTCCTTTTCATATTTGCATTACATATTAAAATTTTTCTAGAGGGTCCCACGTTACTCCTTGGGTACAACAGGATCCATAAGCAATTTAACATAAAAGCTAATTTGTTTCAGAACCTAAATGCCCTTGCCTACAGTGAGTCATGTCCACTCATATGCTTGATTTGCCAATACACTGAGAAAGGACAAAATTATCCCCTTGTGCAAACTACAAATATTCTGAGCAGAAGCAAATATTTAGAAGATAACATGAAGCAACAAAAACAAGGCACAAAGGCTGGTAAATTCAGATATTTTTTTTGTTAAAAAAGCAGAAATGTGCAGAAAGGAAGGGAGACAAAGTAAACAGATTCAATTTTCATGATCTTAAGAACTAAACCTGTCTTGAGTGAAACCTGCACAGAAGAAACAAAAATGCTTGATTTTCCTGCTAGTCTTAAGGATTTCGGATTCAGTAAATTTTCATTATCTATAATCCTCTAAGTTGTAGGAAGATCTACATTGACCTCTGCACTGCAAATCTGGAAAAATACCTCCCTACTCCCTGAAAATCAGGTACCTGGAAGGACTACCTGTTTTATGTGACCTGACAGTTCTGGGGATGTACCTGTAGTTCATGTGCACAGTATTTATTTCAGTGATGGCAGATTTCAACTCAGGAAACAGGACCTCATTTTCTCTAAGTCAGGTAAAATTTTCTAAATGTTGGTTTTGCCTGTGTCTCAGATTATGTTTTGTCTTATTTTCTTCTCCTCCTCACTAGATGGAGAGAAAGGTTAAAGCATGACTGAATTTGCTTTGGATGATGGTTATTAGTTCCATATAACATGAACTTTGAGAAACTAATCTTTGCTTAAATAGATTACTATTTTTGAGTGTATACAATATAAAACACATTGCTTGAATGGATCTTACACATTTTTTCTCTTCTTCACTGAAATTAAATATTGCCAAAATGACAGTAATTTGGGGGATAAACTTTAAAAGTATTAAAAAAAAATAAACCATGCATTGTGTTTTGGTTTTCAATATTTGTTAGGTTGTCAGTCTCTTAAAATACAGTGTCAATTACAGAGTAAACATTTTATAAAAAGAATCTTCCCTTTCTGGTATGGATTTCTTTCCTCTAGGCTAGGGTAAACACGACTGTGAATGTAAAAATGCTTTTTTGACCATTTTCTGATGTGTATGTATGGAAAAGAAGAATTTACAAAAAGTTGATAGTTCTCATACTAACATAACAGAGAATCTGAACAACAAATACACTACCACTGCTGCAAAAGCTAAGAAATGTAATCCTCTGCTTAATATTAACGATGGGGGGGGGGGGGGGGGTGTTGAGTTTTGAGAAACAATTTCTAATGCTGCTTCTTGTGACATTCTAAAAACATTTTAAACCTTTCCCCATCTCAGCCAGTACATGAAAACAGGAAGGTTCAGTTATCGGTAAGAAAAGAAGAAACTATGACTAGTCTGTTTCTAAAGGGTGTTCTTGCTCTAAAACACTTTGTGGGCAAAAGGATCATCTCAAGGCTCTGAGCTATACTGCGTTTAGTAGCCTCTTCTTTTACCAAGGGCTTAGTAAAACATGACAAGTGAATGGCCAAGTGACAGGTTTGCAGTGAGAGCTTCTGATTCTCCACAGCGTAGTGAAGGATGGTGGCCTACCAGTAGGTGCAGTGCAGTGGTGGGTAAACTAATCTGGTTTACTTCAGCTTGCAGAGAAAGACTAGGGAAAAGTAAATCCACAATACAGGCTTAAGCCCTGTTCCACAATAGCAACAGAATTCAGTTACTGAAAAGACATTGATTTGTAGCCCCATTGTGTTTGAAATCAGAACACTGTCTAATTAAGTGGATACAGAGGCATTTTTCTCCATCAAGAGCAGCTTTAGTCAGACATAGTGGATGGAGTCAGAGTACAGGAATGCAGAAGACCACAGATGTTGATATAAACTTGATTAATAGCCTTTGTGACCTCTGTCATTCAGAAATTGCAAATCTAACTCAGTCATACTGTTGGAACCTTAATGTGTAGAAATGTGAAAACAATTGCAGGGCTCACAGTGATTTACCAAAAAACAGCATGACAAGGAAAAAAGACACTGATATAGCCCCACTGCAAACTGAAACAGATGTGAAGAAATCCATGAAAGGCAAAAGCGAAGATGAGGTAGATGCAGAAAAAGAACTTTTGGGGAGTATCAACCTTCTGGGGGAGAATCACAGCACTAAGTAGCATGGAGAGTTAACTGTTGCTTAAAGAACATAGCCGTATGTATTTTAAACACACTTACAAAGCCAAAGACAAAACTAAGGACTGTTTAAAAGAGGAAGAAATAAAAAAAAAAAAATCATAATATAATCTTCTAAAAAAAAAAAACCACCTTTTCAGTGAGGTGGTCCTAGTGTGAGACTGGTTCACATTTCCCATCTCAATTTTAGTAATATTGCCTCTGTTTGCCAGTGAGTTTGAGTGAAAAGGCTGCTGCCTCTTAAAATTTACAGAGTAAACGCACATTTAATTCCACAAAACTTACACTGACTTGGCATCAGTAAAGGTGGGTTCACACAGTCACCTGGATGGCTTGGCATGGACTTCGCCCACCTGCCAGCTGGTATGAGACTTCCCAGTCTTCTTGATGTGGACATTCTCTATAAGCAGCTTCAATCAAGTTGGACAACATTCCACCCTTCCCCTTCCTCTTCTGGCAGAGGATAAAGCACATTTACCAGCTCTTCTCAGAAGTGTTGATTCTTTGCCAAAGCTTTAGCAATATTGAGAGCAAAAGCAATATTGCTTCCTATTAGAGGCTGCAAAAAGCCTTCTTCACTTTAAAGCTTTCCTAGCACAAGGGCAATGAGAACGGTTGCATTCTCATCGAACTCTCCAGATAAAAAGTGCATAACACTCTGAAATGAAAATATTACAGGAGAAAAATCCACTTCATTGGATCACTGCATATGAAGGCAGATGTTTCATTGAGTCATCTTTCAGAAGACTTATTTAATGCCCTCATTGTTTGCAGTAACTAGTGTCAAGCACTTCCGTGAACAGTAATAATAATAATAATTAAAAAATATCACCAGTCAACATGTATGGTAACTAAACAGAACAATCTGTAAAGATTTATCTTCTTGAGATGTTGGTATGTCAAAACAAGAAGACTGTAGGAAGTGTCTTACAAAGGAATCATGATATTGAGGATAAATCAAATTAAAATGACAAATTTAAAAGAATGAAGGTTCAACCAATACGGTTAGGATTTTTAAAGAGATATATCTATACGGACTGTAAAGAAAATTCACAGGAAAACTAGCATCGAGGAGTAAGATTTTCCAAAAGCAAGTAAAGGTTTCAAAAGGAAACTGAAAGCAAGCAAATAGAGAGTGCCAGAATCTGGTTTTTAAAAAAAGAAGAGAGAAATTCAACATCAGTAAGTGATCTAATACTGAAAAACAGGTCAGAAATGTTAGCATTAAATGAGAAGCGTGGCCTAACCAGTAGAGCATCACACAGCTAGCATTGGGATCAGCTTTGCAGGCAGTAGCTCAGATAGGAAGCTGAATTCCTAAATCTCCCACATCCTTCCTTTATGGGTGAGAGGATCCATCACTGGCTATAGGGTCAGTTGACCGAAAACCACTCTTGTGTTCACTAGATACAGACCTGACAGAACTGCACCTCACTGTATCAAAGCGGTAAATAGAGTAGGACTCTCTACCATTAAGCTAAAGAGTCATCCTGATACTAGTCCTGAGGCAACACAGCAGACTATCCCTACCCTTGACTTCAAATCTGAGTCCTTGTCCCAAACTAATAAAGACCAAAATCAAACTATGTCAAAGTAATTTTGGTGCAACTATGCTAATAGTTATTTAGAGGGGGATGAACAGCCAAAACCTCAGAATTGAGCCCAAGAGAATGAAAATAAATAAACCTCAAATAATATTAAGAGGGTTTACTATAATTAGCTACCTGAAAATTCCGTTTTCTATTGTAATTAACGTCAGAAGTAAGAGGCAATTCAATTTGATTAGTACAGCTCTATAACTACACAAGAATGATAGCATGTAAAAAGTAAATTGAAGAAAAAGAAACAAAAATTCAATTTATCCTTCAAATACCAAACAGCTCCTGTCAGTGTAATTATTGCTAAACTCGTCGTATTCATTGCGAACTCAAGTTATCATCTGACATCCGAGTACCGTTTTACGTAATTTCTTTAACCATTGCGACTATCAGCACATGACAATGACCCTTTCACATTCCCAGACTGATGTAGTATTCAAATTGCTATTCACTCTCAAGATGCGTATCAAAAATAACTTTAATAAAAACACACAAAACCAAACCAACATAAAAAAAAACCCAAACCCCAAAATCTTTCCATCTTTCCATGTTCATATACCTTTGATTTCTCTGTAGCTACCGTTTGCAGAGCAAAATAGTCAGATAAAATGAAATCTTGCTTATGGCAGTGACCGGACCATCTAATGATGACTTAAAAGCCAGCCATAAAAATGTCATAGCTGGTAGCAGAGTATACAGTGGTTATCTGGAAATGATGTCTACTAGTGAACAGTTCTTGTTGTGAGGGATAAAAACTCTTGCCATATTCTCTCAGGCATGAAGACAAACTGGTATTCAGACCCAGCCTACATTGGTCCTTAACCACACAGGAGTCTTTTCACCATTCTGAGCTTCAGTTTCTGGTATTTTTAAAGTTGTTTAATCCCCCTGCAGCACAGAATTTGAGTTGTTAAAATAAGTAACCAAATGTAAAACCTCTAGAAATTGTTTAAGTAGACATACCACAGTATTGCAGTGAGCAGTAGTTATAGAAGATATTAGTAGAAATCCAACAAGTTAGTCATGTTCCAGAACCAAGTACTCAGAACCTACATTATTAATCCCAGTCCCCAAAATTTCACTAATGAAAATCTTGTACTTATACGATTAAGCATTTCAAACTACAGCAAACAAGCTAGAAAACTGGGAGGAACGAGGGCTGATACAATGAGAACGGACAGTAACACAAACAGAAAAATGAATGGTCTCAGACCCTGGTCACTGTCACTGCTGTAACCCTGAGGCTGTGTGTGAGCACTCATTCACCGCTGCTAACCGGCTGTGCATTACGAACATTAATTACTTTCAGAAATCACCTCATAGAAGAAAGAGGTCTTAACACTGAGACCACTTTTTGCCACTTAAAACCAGGATTTTTTGTCAAATCTCATAACAGAAATTCAAGTTGCATGCTGGTAAGGATTTTTTTAAAAGATAGTTCTAGTAGTGCCTACAAAAAGAGCCAACTTCTTAAACAGTATTTACAAAAAAGCCTGAATAATCTATATCAGAGAAAGAGCAAAGGGGTGTGTGGTTTACACCTTAGGTTCACAGCCTAATAATTTTCCTGGTATCTTGGCTTGATCTGATTTTATTTTTTTTTTTTTTGCACAATGAGAAAAAGCTTTTCGAAGTGTTACACATGACAATAAAAATATGCAACTATTCAGCCATTCCCAAGGAGACTTTCTAACTACAGGTTTTAGGTGAGCACAACGATCAAGCTACCATTTGGTACATCATATTAAAGGAACTTCCATTCACCTCCTGCATATCTTCCCCCCTCCTCAGCATCCACCGAGATGCCAATTAAATCAGAAAGGCCGCCACAGGCCAAGAAGTCACCCTATCCACAACACCTAATGTTGAATGCATGAAGGAACGTCAGAAAGCTGATGCATTGTCTTTATGACAACTACAATGCTGTGTGACTTTTGTTAGTCAAAAATACCATAGATCCTTCTGGAGATTACACTCATGAGAAGCTATTTTCAGATCTTTAAAGGTGAAAATACATGCTCTAAAACACACATTCAGAACTCAACTTGAAAGTCTGTCTATGAAAATGAGTAATCACTAGATACATCACACCGACACAGGAGTACTAAGTGCATAAACAAGGACCCTAACAAACATCATGTGTAAATACTCAACTTCAAAACTGCTGAAGCAGCTACTGCACAAAGTATGGAATAAAAGTACCATCTATCAGTATAACTTTACTGCAGTAATGTCCTGATGCTAATGTGTTTTCACATTAATCAGAAGCCCACTAAAGACACATTTGTTGCAGTAGAAGTATTACATTGAAGGGTATTCTTTTCAATCTCATCTAATTTGGAAGCGTAAGTATATGGAATGTAGAGGAATCATATGTTCAAAAGAGAAACAAACGAATCTGAGCACCTCTTTGCTGTTTTTTTATTTGACATATGCCTTTTCACACAAGGTTTTTCCTAGTTGTAGCTTTCTCTATCTCCATATCCTAATGACACAACTAAAATCAATCATAAGGCTCTCTGCTGCCATAAACAGAGACATGAATATGCCACAGCTTGAATTGCTGTTATAATATGCTTAGAGTAAATTATCTACTCAGGGATGACAGAAATCCTGCCAATTATACAAAATGATTTTGACCTCTTAGTTGTCATCAGACTATTATTAGAATCATTGACACCCTGGATTTCAGTATCTGAGATTCAGGAAGTTTAAGCATGCCTTCTGCACCTAGAATAGCTTGGTACACAAGTCTTCATAAATCCAAGTTTGTTCAAAAAATAAAGACCATACTGCAAACTGTGTGAACTTGGTATAGGATACTTAACTTCCAACCATTAGCATTTTTATCATCTATAGTGTACCACTAAACTGTTAGCACTGTCAGGATCGGCTATGCTTCTAGGTAGCATTTCCCTCTCAAAATATGGCTTTTTCAATTTCTGAACATCCTCTTTGTGTTACTATTAAACCATTTTGCAATAGCAATATTTCTGAACAAAGCACTCTTATCACAGTGTAACCGACATTGGTGAGGGTTAGATGACCTTGGTGGTGCTGCAACATTTGTAATTCTCCAGCACAATCAATTCTCTCATGATAATGTCTTTTGTCAGAGAATATTGTAATGCAATGAGGACTTGTTTTTTTTCCTGTGAAAGAAAAGATCTGCTTTGACTGGTATACAGAAACATTCACACATGGGTCACTGACTGACAAGGGAATTGTAAATTAGTCAGAAATAAAAAATAATAGTAGACATTTATATAACACTACCTCAAACGTAATGACCTCCAGCCTCATTATAATAAGTATTATTTGTCAGAAAGATATTCCAGTGACCGCATCCTCCAACAGTTTTTATTTTTAAATGGTTCATGAAGACAATAGTAATTTTCAAATGTATGTATAAGCTAAGAGGTAGCCTAGCATATTACAGCAACTATACTAGCCACTATCTGTAAATAAAAGATAATGAGGGGGAAAAAAAAAGACATAAATTAAGAGCATAAAATAAATTGAAAGTTTTGACCAGAAAACTTTTTTTTCCAAGTTTCACACATCATTAGGAAGAAGTGCTCCATGCACATAATATGTATTACCTCATATTTTCAAGCTTATCCTCAGTCACACACAGTCACAGCAATGGAACAACAAACAAGCAGGGAAACAAAAATCACAGCAATGAAAAAAACACCAACACCACACACACCCCACCCCAAATTTGGGATGTCTTGACAAATACATCTAGAGAACAGAAGTCAAAATACTATACATTCAAAGAAGGCTGCAGCTACTGGTGTGCAAACATTTTATGCATTAAACTGTTACTCCATAGAATTTGGAAAAAATCCAGAAGTGAAAGTAATCAAGCTCTTACAAGGACCAGGTGAAGCACTCCTGCAAGTGTAAGCTATTTGCTTTGCTTTTACTGACAGGAGTGCCTACAAGCTTAAACTCCTCAAGACTTTTGGCAACCATGGAGAACTTTAGAATCGTGGACTATGTTGGAAGCGACCTTCATAAGTCACCTGGTCCAAACCTGTGCTCATGGCAGGGGTGACTGTGTCATATTGGGAAGTTAGAGGGCTGCATTTTGAAATACACCGAAGTGTAGTGTTCATCCCTACAAATGGCCATTTCAGCCACCAGAGTAGCAAGCAATGACATTAACAATGGAAATTCAAAGAAGAAATATTTCAACATAACCTAACATTTGACAAAGTTTAATCTAAAAATCTTCAAAGCAATAACATCTCTCACAAGGAGGGCATGAAACCTATCAACACTTAAGACATCCACATAGACACATCATAATAAACTTCACTGAACAACGGTGATAAAAATGACTGATGACTATACTGTGTAAACTAGAATTTGAGGAAAAAACAGCTTCATTTATTTATACAACTTCAGATTTAATGGTACACTTTTTTAAAAAAAGCTATTTAAAATTTGTATTTATTTTCACAGAAATTATATTGACCCACTAATCTGAACAATAATCAATACACCTATTAAGTACATGGGTTCAAATTTTGTCTGCATCAAAACACAATAAAGTTAGCCATAAAAATTCATCAATATCAGGATGAAGACTTAAGATATTTTAACATCTTATTTCTGATCCTATTTCAAGGAGTAAATGCTAGATTTCTTTAAGAATAAGGTGATCCCAGGTAAAGACAATCACCCTATTTTATGTGTGAAAGCTTTAAATCACAGATATTCAGACAGACAATTTGAAGTTTAGTATCTTGCTAATACTAACATCTGAAATAGAAGATTTTGCTTTCCAAAAACAAAAGCAAAATAAAAACAAAACAGAAAGATAAGTACAACCCCAATATTTGCTCTGAAATCTGATCGTCCAGAAAAACTATGTGACTAGTAATTAAATATTGATTTGACTAATATTAATTAACTTCAATTTAACAAGAAAGACAAAAAATTTTTAAGACTGTTGAGTGTTGCTATAGTTAGAAGACTAACATTTGACAATAATGACTAATGAGCAATGTATTTGCAGGATATTTTATATTTAACTGGCACTGCTTTTGGACAGTTAGTTCCTAAATCTTTAACATATATCACTGAAAATGATCTAGGGCCTTACACATAATGTGCTACAGTCAAGAGCATGAATGCATAAATTATATAAGGAATAGTTCTAGGGTCATCTTCTATTTTCTGAAGACATATTTTAGTTGAGGTTAAAAAAAAATACTCTCTTCTATAACCTGTCAGCTATTTAGGCACTAGAAAACAAAAAGTGTATGCACGTATATATACTCAGACACATGTCTATGCACATGCAGAAAATAACTTTGTAAACAGTGCAAAGAGCAAATGACTCAAAATAATTTTGAAGTTGCTTTATTCTTTCTTTCTTTCTTCAAACACTGTATGAATAAACCTAATAAAGCCCTGTAGCTTAGATTTATTGGCTTGCTGTAAATAAATTTGAAATCTTTCACACTGTAATAAAAAAAGATGAGGGATTGTCATAAAGTCCTCATGTGAGATTTCATTCTAAGTAAAAGTCAAACACATGGGTTTATCAAATTAAACAGAAAACCTTGGAGAAGGCGGCAATGCATTCCAGAAGTCCGGCTTTTCTCCTAAGGATGCTGTCGAATGGTACAGACATACTACGTCTCCTGAAGCCCTGTATAACAGCATAAACTCAGATGAGAAAAGACAGGTATTGCCTGTCATCTCTCCAACCCTATACTATTGAGATCTTTGTAATCAAACTATCTGTGTAAAAGAAAAAATAGGTAGCAGCCAATTCCTAAAGCATAGCACGGGTAAAATAGCTAGCAACTAAACCTCAAATAGACTTCAAAATACTGCTGGGCTGTTCTAGATCTGTTCTTTCACCCCAACAGAAAGGGAACAACGGATACTTCCCTCCGGACTCCCTCCAGAGACCATGAAACAAGGGTGACTGGAACTGGAGGCTACATTACTTCAATCAACCCAGCAGAATGTGTTTATTTACAACTATAACTTTGAATGCTTAATTTCTACCATAATATGAGAGACAGATTTAACAAGTAATGCTTCTAGTTGCTTGATTGTATGTTATGTTTGGAACTAAAATCATACAATTTAAACCTGTTAGTCTTAATCTTAGATCCTACTTATTCCACAAAAAAATCTTTTTTTTCCCCCCCCTATATAAATAAAGAGGGGGGGGGAACATCCTGCTATTGTCACAGTGGAGACAGAGACCTGATGACATTCAAAGTTTACTTGACTAAGTCAATATGACTAAGTCAATTTTCCCTCATTATATTATGAAAAATCAAGAAGAATTTAACTCAGTGATTGACTTTGTCATACATTTAGAGAAGCTGGAATCCACTCTGTTTGAAGACTTGTAATTCAGAGAAGTAACAACTTTTATCTTGAACTCTCAAAATATACCAAATTTCAATATTTTCTCAAGTTAGTTTCTTGACTATAAGTATTGCAAAAGCCTCTTCCTTGTTCTGCCACAAGCATTTACTTGTGTAGTGTCACAAATGTGTGTTGTGTAGTTAACAGGCTCCTGCTCCTCTTTCTTCCCCACTCTCTGCTCTGATCAAGGTCTAGATTCTTATTTTTTGTTCCTTGGTTTCTTGACATTTCTTTTAAAGCACCTGATTTCCAGGCTCCCAAACCTGACAAAATACTTATTTCTGTACAATTTATAACAAAATAACGCTCTAAGTAGGAAGGATGCCACTCATATCTTCTTAAATACAGAGTTCAGTACACCACCAAAAACTTGCACTAGACATTATCAGAGTATTCTGCATCCATGTCAGGAGTTTTCACACGTATGCAAGTACCCTGTTGCTAGAGCAACTCACTCACCCCTGTGTTTACATTTTGGATTATTTTACTCTCCTAGCACAAGGACAAAACACACAAAAATGAAGTGACTTTTAAAAATAAAAACCAATATGGTTTGATGCTTTTACAAAAAATTACTGGCCCTCCGTCATTTACCCTAAGACCACAAACTAGCTGTGTCAGGAGAAATATTTCACCCTATTTCTTCTGAATTCTCTAACACCACATTCATAACTGAACAATTATTCCAGTTTCTGAAACTTGTATTTTCCATGCATACTTTTAGATTCATCATATACTATCATCTTACAGAAGATGAACAGCTGCAATATCTTGTATTCCTGGCACCTTTTACTCAAAGAGCACTACCAAGAGTAAGACTCACTCACCACCTCATCCCAAACCAGTGGTATAATCAACACTGCAAATATAAATACAACGTCTAGTACCTAAACTATGCAGTTTTAAATCACCACATAGGATTTTACCTCTATGACTTAGTGGCAGTCACATACTTAAAAACACAGTACAGTCTGCCAAAAAAATGGTAGGCAAGTTTATATAACAGATCAATAAACAACGAGCATACATTTAAATACTATGGACTCTCCAGCTCAGTCAGCAAGGGAGCAAAAGTGACATTGATCGAAGAATTCTCAAGTGACCCATTAATGATATAATAAAAAGCAGCATCAAATTCAAATAGAGAAAAGCATACAATTCATTCAAGGAATGTAAAAATAAAAATGCATTTGTTGTGCAAGAAGCAAATGGGTTTCACTTGGGTTTCCTCCAACCCACGCAAAAAACCCCCAGAAACCAAAAAAAACCAAACTGCATCAAAATCAGCTGGTCAGACATATGAAAAAGATTAAGAAAATCTGGTAAAGACTTAAAAATGAACACCTAATGCAGAAATACAATTAAAAAATAACAAAAACCCCACCTTAAGTATCAGAGTAAAGAGCTTACACCACAGTAAAACAAACAAACAAAAAAGACAGCAAACATCTAGGCAAAGACAGATGCCCTCTTTTAATACACAAAGGTAATGATTAATGCAGCACACATTTAGACAAATTATATTGCATATTACTGTTATTGATGCATAATTTGTTTATAATATGCCACTTCATAATCAGAAGAGTGCTGCTGCTTTAGTGACTGAAATTTCTACAAATACAATTCTACTAGAAATGGGCTGCAAAACATTTGGTTTACCTTTAAACTTACTTTTTATATTATTAATATACAGCTAATGCACCTCACCACTATGTCAGTCATGCATCAGCCTTGCTGTGAACCTATGCGAAAATCTGTTTTATTTTAATCCAGATATGAATGAGCTTGGTCATTTGCACTGTAGAAATCAAAAGACGATCCCACTTGCTTCTTCAACAGCCCCTACAGAGGAATAACATGCCTTAAGCTCCTGTGTTGGGTGAGCTATTCAGGCTTGGAAAAAACTTCTGAATATATTTAAGTAAAACAATTTAACCCAATTCTAATTATTACCTTCTCAAAAAGCTAATACTGAATGAATCTTGTATTCCACCATCCAAATCAGGCAATCCACTTTTGAGTCTCTCCCTAATTCCCAAACGTCATCGTTATCCTTGAAATGGAGTTTTTCATTGTCACATATGTTCTGCACATGGACTGTACTAGACTTGCTACTTGATCAACTTTCTTTCCATGCTTACGAATTTCTAAGATGTTTCATTTTCTTTACCTATTTTGCCTTAAAAGAACTGCTCTATGTTTCTAGAAAAATCTCTGTCCCCCTTCATCAATTAATTTCTCCTTTCGCACTTGCCCCCTCGGGTCAATCTCAGATCTCTTAGAAAAGTATTTCCTCTTGCCACTAGTACCTCTATGATGCACCTCTTATTTTGCCTATAAGCTGTTTGTGATGGGATGAAACAAATTCTGCCATCGCTTCAGTATCTTTCAAAACCACAGCATTAATACACTTAAAGAAATTTAATGGTTCTGTGTAAATGTGCTTTAATTAAATTGTCACTCTGCACTGAAGTGCAGGATGAAATATAACATTTACATGAATCACTTAGGTTAGAAGCATCAATAATTTAACAACATTGATAAACTGTAACTATATATACTTTTTCAGTGAATACTATAATGCAGAAAAGTATCTGAATGCATTATGGTTTTATCCTAAATAGTACAAAGAATCAACAAATACCTTCCTTAACCTAGCATGAATTTTAAGTAAACATGCAAACTGTGCTGAAATTGCTTTATTGGTTAAAATGCGGTATAGCACAAAAATATCAGGTTCCTACGCCATGGGATTATAAATGACTAAGTCTCATATTATGGGAGTATTTCATGACAAAAGCACACTAATAAGAAATCCTGTTTCTGTGTTCCAATAAAAAGAAAAAAAAAAAGGGGGGGGGGGCGGGGCAGGGAAAAAAAGGAACATACAGAAGGGAAAGGTCTGGGAAAAGGAAGAAACAGGATTAAAAAATGTTACTGGTTCCAAAGAAATACAAGGTTACACTAAGATTTAACTTCTCCAGGTCCCTTGGATAAATACCAAACTCCGTTCAGAGTTAAATGTTTGTTTCAAAAAACTTAATTTTTAGCACTACGTATTGATCCTTTTATTACACATACGTAACTACGTTGCTAAACATTAACATTAAATACTTTAAACTTTTGTAATGAGAAAAATACACCAAATATATCTAATGATAGCAGAAAGACATTAATCCATTTCTTAAACATGGAATGGTTAAAGACATTTGCTGAGTTCGCAGTAACTTCTGGGAATGAAAATTGTGGAAAAAACATACAAAGATAGCCATTGTGATACCTATAACTCATATTTACAATGGTGGGGTTTGGGTTTTTTTCTTTTCTAGAAGTATGCTCTGATTTCTAAGAGCTGGCACAAGTTTGGATTTTGAGTACTTACAGCTAGGTAATTTAACATTTGCGGTCCTCAGAGTACTCTAAAGCAAAATACAAGTGCATTATGAATTAATATATCTATTTTGTTGATGCTATTAAAATATTTACATTAATTTTGTTAGGCAAAATTATGGAAGCAAGGAACAGGCACACAACTGCATGGTTAGAATGTCACCATCTTGTATGAACAGGGAGGGATATCGCCATTAAGATCAAACCTAATCCAAAAGTGTCGAAAAAGAGGACTGTTCTCAGCTGAAATTATCCCAGCCTTTATTTCCCAAGAAGCTAGAGAGTATAGACCACCCAGTGTACACCCCCATATAGTCATTCACTCGTACTCTTTGGTTTACACTGGAAGAGAGAAAATTCCTTACTCCTCTTTCCACTTTCTCTCCAAAGAAGGACAGAAGGATTCGATAGCTGAACACTACATCGGACACCTGATGAGTCTCTTCCAGCTGTCCTTGCCAGAACTCCAAGATAGCTATATTTAAATACCAGTTCGAAGCTGGCAGACTTCTGCTATTACTTCTTTAACTATCACTGAGCAAGATAACAGAGATTAGGGGGAAAAAAACCCCATAAACTATTCTTTAATTGAAGTAGAACAAATAAATCTTCTTTCACAAGTAAAACTCAAAGTGAGAACCCCTCTACACAAAAAATAAAAAAAAAACCCAAAATCGTTTTATACCCACAAAATAAAGAGATTCATGGTGGATCCTAGAAATTGTTTTGATAGTTGACTCTTAGGTAAACAAAAAAGGAAACGACCGCACCACTACATACAGCATAAGGCACAATTAAGGATTTATTGGCTTTTAATTGTTATTAATCATGCCAATTTCTTGGTCATAAATCACCAGCTACACACAATATGCTGTGCTTAATAGGTTTACACAAAACCATGTGTATTTACACGTATATGCATGTATCTGTACACGCTTATTCATGAAAATAACTATTTTTCCCCTTACTATTCTTAATTAAAACTGAAAGAAAAACCACTATTAAAAGGTAATTCCCAATTTTATTTAAAAAATGTGGAAGCTATTCTTATAATTGCATAATTAGATGAAGAAATTAATATTTTCGGAACTAGATGGTTATCTTACCCCCACCCCTTCACTGTTTGTTTGCTGCGTTTTTTTAATGGAAAGACAGTCCTGATAATTATGAAACTGAGATTCATGGAATCACAGAATAGTCAGGGTGGGAAGGCACCTCTGGAGATCACCTAGTCCAACCCCTGCCAAAGCAGGGGCACCTAGAGCAGGTTGCACAGAGTCACATCCCGGTGAGTTTTGAATGTCTCCAGAGAAGGAGACCCCACAGCCTCCCTGGGCAGCCTGTGCCAGGGTCTGTCACCCTCAGGGTAAAGGCATTTTTCCTCATGTTCAGATGGAGATCCAAGTGTTGCACTTTGTGCCCATTGCCCCTTGCCCTGTTCCTGGGCACCACTGAAAAGCGCCTGGCCCATCCTCTTTACACCCAGAAACACTCGCTTGACATTCCAGGACCAAAACCCTAACGTGATCCTCAGGGCAGCTACAGCTTGGGAAACTGCTGAATTTTCCTCAAGACAACTCCAATATGCCTCAGCAGTGTCCCGGAATGCTGCATTCTCCTTGACCTCTGGCACAGACTGCTGAAACCAGTGCCAATTACTGACAGTTTTGTTGGTTTATTCTGCAGCGTAGACACCTGTAGACCATGAAATGGAGCAAGATTGCAATTGCTTTCACACAGGTCATCATGTAGCCATCAGCTGGTAACAACTGTCACTCATTACCCACTGAAAATTTTACCAGAATGACAGCACAGACATGAAAGTCACTGTTTTCCCTCCTTGTGAATCTCAAGTATCTATTCCTTCTTCAGAAGGCTGTTACCCAAACCCATTTTAAAAGTCCATAAAATACACACCTATACCATATTAAACAAATAAAAACACAAAGCAATTTCTCTATGACAATGAATGTTCTCAACCCATTCATTCCACTATAGCAAATGAAAAGATTATGTACATATGCTGGGCAGGAAAAATGGGTGGGAAGAGAAGGGAGAGTGTGACTTTTGTAGTGTTCTGGCAGCTTCATCAGATTGGATGCAGGTGGAGGAATGACAGGCAAAAGCTCTAAGCCAGATGTCCCTCACAACTACATCCTGCTATCAGAATCTTTCTAGTTATTTTTAAAGGGCTGTATCTCAGCTATGTCTGCTGATACAAGGTCCAGAAAGGCCTAAGTAGAGCAGATTTTTAAGGTGATCCGTCTTTACGCAAACAGATACAAAAAGAACAGTTAAAGTCCTATGAAGAAAGTATTCTGCTAGTCTAATGTCCAAATAACAAGTATATGAACGATGCTGACAAGACATTCCCCCAAAAAGAGAAGTTCAACGCGCACCAAGACATGGTGGCAAGAAGCACTTGTGATCTCCAAGTCACAAGTAGCACAACACTTGGCAGCACAATCCACAGAACATCAGAGCTGAACTTCAGTAATTTCCTCTTAACATCTCATCATTTATCAGGAAATTATTATCCCTGCTGTTTCCTACTAGCTAACTGGCAGATAGCTGTCTGCAAACACTGAACTCACACAATCAGGGTTTGTTTTTTCTTTTTTGATCTAGTGCCCCAGGAAAATCTGACAGGTAAGGACAGAGTCAGAGCAACTCAGCCTGCTGAAAGTGTTGTTTCCCATGCCGTGTCCCTGGCTTCCTCGGCAAGAGTGAAACATCAGGGCCAAGGATCAGATGTTCTAATAAAGGTAACAGTAGTCTGATAAAACTCTAATATATATAATAAAAATCTAATGAATTAAGATAGTCTAGTAGAAGAAGATAGTCTAATAATAATTAAAAAAAAAGGATCTCATACTTAAAAAAAAAATCATAATAAGCCAAGCAATCACAAAATAAAAAACAGATGAGATTGTTAGCGGAATTCACCTGCTAAGACAACAAATGTATTTTTCACCCAATCCCGGCTTTACAAACATATAAAAGGTCAAAAATCACAAAGAATGAAACGATTGTCAGAGAGATCTTCCCTCAAACCAAGGAAGACATGTTTTCACAGCGAGGAGCAGTGTTGGCATCAAGTTGTTAACCCTCTTTACAATAAATTTTAACAATAAATTCTGTAATTTCTAATAGCCCTTTGCTGACTTCTAAAAAACCCCTGACCACCACCTCAGTCAAAAATGAACTAGTACTCCCCTCCTCTGGGCAAAACCAAGCCAGCTGGGCAATTTGTTAAGTCTGTCTTCCCCTTTCTGTAAGTTGTTTTGTTTTCTTCTTCTTCTTACCTATGCAAAGGCTATTTTTCATGTAGTTTCCCAGTTCAGGTTTACTTTAAGACTGTGATACTTGTCCTGCTCACTACAAGTAACAGATACGTTGTATTCAGAGTCTACCACAACACATTATAGCTGCTAACAAAACTTAATAAAATGATGAAAAAGCTATTACTACTACAAGAACAAGGTTAGTCTTACTTCTCCCCACTCTCCACCCTGTCGGGTAATTAGGTAATTTACAAGGAATCAAAGGAAAACTCTTTTGGAAAGGAGGTTCAATATTTATTATGAATAGCTGCTCACATTTAAATACTTGAAAGTCACGATTTTTTATGGATTTTGCATAACCTTTGTCATTTTACTTCTTCACAATATGAAACTCATTTCTTTATGCGGATGCCTTATCTGAACAATGTTACAGGGCTGCAATTTTGTGATTGCTCTTGAAAATAAGACAAACTTGTTATTTAACAAATCTAACCATTTAACAATATCACAAAAACGGATTAATGTACTGTTTTCATTTCACTTGTGTTCATTTATTTAATAAGAGCTTTTAATTTTAATATTCTCCAGGTTTATCTAGTGTTTAAAATTAACAAAATAAAATACGGAGTAAGAATAGAGAATAAAAAGCTCTTTCTCCTAATGTTAGCAACTAAAGTAATTCTTGAATGGCTATTTAAAATGATGAGTTACCTCAGCTGTTGTTTGCACACTGAGAAATTCCAGTAAGTAGATTCTTTTATTTCAAGTTAATCGGAATCTGGCCTAATATATGAGCTACCATTACTATATTGCCACTTGTTTAACATTCATATCACATCTTTAATAAGTATTTTGTCTCATAGCCATAATTCATTACAATGCTAAAAAGGGCTTCTGCTTCTCAGGGCTTGTTTTACACTTTCAGTAATTTCTTCTGAAGTAGATGTTAGATACGGTAAATAATTAGATTTAAACCTACTAATTTCTTTAATTCCACACACATTCACAAACAAATACATAGATATGCTGGCATACAACAAAATGCTAATTATTGAACTATGTATTAATTATATATATATACACACACACATAATGGTTATATCTATGCAATGATTTTAGAGATTGAAAAATTTAAACAAGCATGTAAGGATATACACAAATGCTATTCAAACAAATGAAATGTAATAGTAAGTTTGTACTTAGCGTGAATTGCAACCAGTCAGGTTAGGCACTGTGGTACAAAGCACTGTATTACCTTGCACTAAATTCCACTATAGCTCCTGAGAACATACCAGTTGTGCATTCAGTATCTTTTTAACTAACATTCTAATAACTCTATTTCTTTGAAACCCTAAAGATATAGAAAGAAACAACTTTAAAAGAAAAAAAAAATATCTGGCTCTATTTAGATATAAATAACAAACTTTAAATGTTGTCTCCAGTTCTGAGCCAATGAAAAGAACATTGGGAAACAGTTTTTTACCATAATAAAGTACAACTAGCTTAGTAAAAATGACAGATTTAAATAGAAATTTTCTTCCTTCTGCCATTTGCATTTACAGGCTATATTATAAATACTGGTTGTTTGCTTTAGCCTGAATCTTATCAGAAACACAATTTTCAATTAAAATTAAGAGAGGGGACCCTAGAAGTCAAAACATGAAAACAAATGCTGCAAAGCTGAAGAACAAATATTAACAGTTATACAGAAAAGACCAGCATACAAATGAGACAAAGAGCCCAAATCTTTCTGATTGAAAGCCAGGATTAAAACCAACTGTACCTAAAATTAGGCAAATGGATACTCACTATTTCATCTTCAGATGAGCAGCAATAGTTTCAAGAATGCTGTCAAAATCAGATCGACCCAAATAATGTATGTCTTTCCATTAAGTAGTTGGCTAAAGCAGAGAAGACAGTCATGAAACTTCCTCTAACCGTAAACTTCTCCAGCGTACTCCAATGTCAGACTGAATCAAACAGCATATAAGTAGATCTACCAGAGTACATACTAACAAACTGAATTATGGAAAATTTTGATATGTTCTCTATATTTTTTTAAAACTTTTCGACTATAAGAACAATGAGAGAAAAGGAAAAGAAAGATATTTTTTTTAAAAAAGGCTAAAATGGTTCCACTACAAGAAACTGTCCAGAATAAATTAGGAAATGTGATTTACTTCATGCATATTTCACTCTCATAGTAATATGACAGATGAAAATTTACCACGTGTGGGGTTTTTTTTTTTCTTTTATGGTTTACAACCTTCTCAGTTTAAATCCAGTTTATGGTGTAAAACTACCTGCAACCTTGTCTCCTTTCTTCTGCCCTCCCCAGAGTAAGAAAAAAAATATAAAAATAAAAAAATAAAAAAAAGGAAATTAAGCAGAGTTTTATGGGGGTTTTCTGTTGTTGCAGGTCTTGAGGTTTTGTTTTTCAGAATACTGAGATAGCTTTCTCTTCTATTTACACATCAACTCACATGTTCATTCTTCTACAGCAAAAATGTTCAAAACTGATGAATATCTGAAAACTGCAACTCAGAAATTCTAATTCTTTCTCAGCTACAGCAATCACCACTGCTTTTATTATAATGAACATTCCTGACCCCAGGCTAATAAAACCACCGTCAATTAATAGAAACTTAATATTTTGGAATTAATGGAAGCAGATGGAAAAATGCTCAACATCTGTATTATCAGTTTTACTGCAGTTTTTGGTGCAGGAACAGCAAATTCTGGTATATGTAACAGCACGAGCTCTTTCGATTGCTTTCTTGTACGTCATCTGCTTTCAATTGTTATGACAAGTGTCTGTGGTCCTACATTCTTGGACAAAATCTTGCAAAATCCAATCTTCTGGACAGCTCTAAATTATAAATAATTAATAACACAGCATCATGAAAATTAAACATAAAATTCCCAGCAGGTAACCATAATGACACTACTTTAAAATTACAGTACGTTAAAACTTCAGAAGGTTGCATGATAAAATTCCTAAATGATTAATTTTATATACTAATCATTGCAACGATGATTGCAGAGGCAAGGTACTAACAGGTACAGAATACGTAAATCTCTTCTGATTGATATAGCCAGGTGTGAAGAAAATTTAAGTGAATCCTGATTTATCCCAAAGAAAGAACAGTATGAACTACCACAACTGAAATGTAACCTCATTTTACTGCCTTTGTTTCCTTGCGGTAAGGTCAAACAAGAAATGTGGAGCCATATGGTTTTTTACAGGACCATTCATTCCACTGCAAAATACACATTTTACTTTTTATCAGAGCTACTGCCTGCAGTTTAGTCCTTTTTATATCACCACTGTAGTTATGAACTACAGATAATTTCCATGTTAAATATTTTTGTAATTTCTCTGCACCAAAGGATAAGCTTCATCCAACTACATTTTCCAAAGCGAATCTCCATATCTGTTAAACTTTCTCTTTAGTATGTGTAAATTCTTATCTAACCCTAAAGCACGAAGGCAATCAATGCTGAAAAATGACTACAAATGGTTTCTTTATTCCACTCCTCACTGAATAGAAAGTTTCTATTATCTCCCTCAACATCTTCACTCTATCAATTTGACAGGGGCACGCAGTTCTACACTCCACTGCCTTCACTCTAGAACTGTATACAGCTTTTCTTTTTCTAATATAAAAGAAAAACGATAAATGATCAACTCTAGTGAAAACGTCCTGTCTTCCTCATGTCATCTTCCTTTTCCTTTAATTGTTCTATACTTTATTAGAGTAAATATCCAGTGTCAGTCAAAACAATTATGCATAAAATACAAAAGCTTATTTAGGCAAGCAGAAAAAGAAATCATAACACCACAATAAATACTAATCTAGTTCAGTCAGTATGTACAGTACCTGTGACAAAATTTACACTACAACATCCTAGTGGTTTTTTTTGACTGGATCATTGTACCTGCAAAATATTTGTCTTACAGAGAAGCATCACTTAAGATGCACTACTCAAAAGGTAACTGGAACAAAATGGCAAACAAAAATGTTCATTCAACTAAATGTGATTCAATCCAGCTTCAGACAGTAAGACAACACACTGCTAATTGTAAAAGCAAAGCATACAAAACATCCAGGCCAGCACTCAATCTGACAACAGTATCAATAAAAAATAAAAAATAATAAAAAAGGTGAATTCCCTGCCTTCACCCAGGTGGTTCTGGCAGACCTGACCCTCCCCTGCAGTATGCTGTTTGGTCCTTCCTAAGATGATCTCCAATTTACCTAACAAGGATCCTGTTTCTGCAGGGACCCGATACCACCAATGATGGTCTTTTTTCAGTCTTGTTTTCTTCTTACTGTCCCATTGCATCTCTGGCTTTCAGGCTTTAATGGAGACAAAGTTCACTGCAGAGTGATGATAAGCTGTGGTATTGTCCAGTTACATGTCCTGTCAATCTTTTTAAACCCACCACCTTTTATATGTTTGCTCATTATGAGTTCCTTGAGCACTTCAGTTTCCCAAATCAAAGTTTGCACAACCTAAAGAATAATGCTTCTTTGCATTTTTTTTTTATTCATATTTGCTTATAAACTTGATTTGTACATCTTGATATTAAAAAATCTGGTTCTGGGGGAGCATAGGATGTGGCTCTAACGTCCCTTCAGCTCTCACTGGGCAGCAGAAAACGAGGGATGAAGCTGAGGGCTTCTCCAAACACTATGCTGACAAGTACACCTGGGAATATTTCCGACCACTCACCTCTCCACCACCACATCCCCTGCTCCCATTCACATCCTCTCCTTTCCCCTTTCCCACCTCAGGAGTTGCCAGTCCTATAAACACACAACAGCTTTACTGTGACATGGCACCGTGGTAAAGACACTGCAACAACAGCCAGAGGCCAGCAGTGATGTGACACCGAGGTGTCCACCTCCAGCCTCTCGCTCCCCACCTCATTTTTGCAAATGAGAAGCTGCTGCAGTAATTTTTCCACAGCCCAACCTGGAGTAAAGGAACAAGGCCTAAGAGACTAGATGCTGCCAGACAGTAGCAATTTAGGCCCAGGATTAGCACTGCAGTTATCTCAACACTGCAATGACAATCAAAATTATTAGGTGATAATAAAACATACTTTCAGAACTACAGTACTACTGTGTTATTGCCACGTTGCCCAGAGCTTTCTTAAATGGTCAGTAAAACAGACCTCTTAGCATTAAATTATCCCACTTAAATGTGAACTAAATTTCTATCAACTTCTGCTATTTCATTATAAAAGCTAAATAAATGTAGCACAAGTCTCTTTCCCTTGCTCTGTGTTCTATCAAGCCCATTCTACAACTACTAGTTTTCAGCCAGACGATACCATTTAGAAACTCAAATTTTCTACTAATCTGCAGATATTTTCTACAGAAATTGAACTGAAAGCTTGCCTGGTCATGTTGATAAACTAAAATAACTTAGGCTTTCGGTATCATAAATCGTTTTTTTAATGAATAGAAGATTATTTTGGAACTTTGATTATATAAATTTAAATACTTAATGTGCTAATCAGCCAACAGATTCTGCAGAGCAACCACTTTCTCTTGTAGCTTCAGTTTGCCACTTTGTTTAACCCGAACTCAGCCTCCATAACGAGAAGTGAGAGCACAAAGAATCTCCAAAAATCACTATCCTGCGGCCCTATTTTATCTATGCTGCACACTCACTTTATCTACTTACTAGTACTGCCTAATACTCTAGGTATTCAACTCATATTAGTTACTTAAAGCACTCACAGAATAACTGCACTGGAAAACTCGGAAGAGATGCAAGAATAAACACAAGAAAATGAGACGCATACTCAGTGTCAGGTATGTAGAATAAGGTATTTCTCGTAATTTTATAAAAAACAGATGAAGTTTAAGTTCATTTTTGCTATCTTCTCAGTTTTAAATAAAAGTGTTCAGTACTTCTATGTACGTCTTATATTTGTCACATCAAACAGGACTTGCTTGGTAGAGTTACTTTATGAAAAACTAACAAGATCTAAATTTATTTTAATTAACTATATATAAACAGCTTCAAAATAAAGGTTGGACTCAAAGTAAATATTTTTTTTTTAGTAATAAAAGAGGTTTTACGATAAACATTTGTTTCTCCATTAGAATTCATTTAACAGGGACAGTACTCCTAGGGGTGGCTTTGTTTAATTATTCTGTTTTGTTTTCATCTTTGCCCTTTTTTTTGAAACACCGTCATCAAACACAGGTTATGATGAAAAGTTTTTTCAGTGCCCCAGTGTGCAGACCACATTCTCTTATTGAGCTCCCTGCCCTTTCCTACCTGTCCTTCCTCCCTCCCATCTTCAAATAAGTACAGCTTGATCTTTTCCTTGATCTTTCTGTAAAAAGCAATCTATAATATTGACCTCTAAGAAGCTGCAAGCAATTAGATTTCCCAAGGAGCTTGCAGAATGAAGCCAATGTTAGATGATTCAGGAATTTCAAGTGTTCCAGGGACCATTCCACATAAAACTTCTTCACATGGTACAGGTGCAGAAATGCATCAGCTAAGCAGGAGTCAGTCAGTGGTGCCAATCTCCAAGATACCTTCCCCTGCAACTCAGACCACTGCTCTCTGCGTTGCAACCTTTCAACCCATCCTGAAGGAACTCTTCATTCCTGCACTACCCCTCAGCCAAAACTACTACTGCTTATAAAAGCTTTGCATGTCTCTAATACCAGCCATCTCCTACAGACATATGGTGATTAAACTCTTCCATATTGATGAAAACACGGACTGCTAAAAAAGACCACCCACAGAGGTCTGAAAAGAAACAGAGAGAGCAGATAAAAAGTCCTGCATATTATCTGTGTAGAAAGATCACTTTCATTAATCAATAAAACCATTAATTATTCCTTAGAAAGAATGCTCTCAGCCACTTCATTAAGTTTACTTATACTTTTACAACCTCTTTGTTATGAAAAATTATTTACAATATAGTATGCCTTAGGAGCTTAAAACTGCCATTCAGTAGCCATCAGAGATAAATACTTCTTGAAAAGTTTTTCACTAGAAAATTCATTTCCCTGCATACCCAGGTTTGCTATTCTTTAATAAATTACTCCAGAAGAATAATATTCATTTGGTTTGCTCTCCTATCTTGGGAGGGCAAAAATTAGTCTTGGGGTCTGACCAGTTTTCAGATGAATCCTTTTGTGGTGTCTCTGACATTTTATGAGGCACTTTTTCCAAATGATTTCACCTTCCAAATACTGTAACAAAGCCTATTCAGGAAACAGTCAGCACACATCAGGCTGTCCTAATATCCCCTTTCTTTTGCTAGACTGGACCATGAGCCACTGAGGTATAATGACCTTGATACTAAAGGACTCCCCAGGCATCTAGAATCTATAAATCAGAGGGATCTCCTGTCTTCGAAGTTAACTTTCTTTCAGACAATTAAGGAAAAAGTGGCAAAAAAATATTTTCAGCCATCAGCACACAAGCCTCTCGTGGGCACTCCAAATAATGCAACATCTTGTAGAATGTAATAGCACCAATACATTCGCAACTAAATGTATTCTGAAGTTACCAAGAGATCTCTGCAATGTATTCCTATATAAAGTTTTAATTACAGGCGGAGTTGTCAAACTGAGTGCTTGTTTGTGTCTACATGTTAAAGGAAGAGGTCTGCAAGCAACTGCAGCAGTCATTGTTTGCTAAGCAAGCTCCCTGGGTGTAGTGCGTGGACATGATTTACAGAAGGAAGCCAGTTTGTAATTTTATTTTCAGCTTTTTAAGAAACTGAGAAGTCCATTCATGCAGTGCTCAGCAATTCTTTAATGCAATGGAGTGGAAGTACAACTGCTGAATTTTGCAATGTTTACATTACAAAAAAAAAGTTAGATTTTTTAATTATTTTTCAATATTTTCAATACAGCATTTGTGAAATCATCCAAGTTGCCTCTTTCTCCTTTATATATAATTATATAAAAATACCCAACAGAACCCCAAATAAACAAACAAAAATAACCCACCCACCAAACAATAGAAGAGTTTTTTTGGTAGCTGCTAGTGTAAGTTTAGAACACCAAATTAGAAGTGAAGACGACAAGACGAAAAAAGCATTCCCCAAAAAATACGCTTAATATAATTCATGGTATGTTCCTACCATGTAGAAGTGTTCGAAAGGCATAAAACCACACCTGCAGGTCTTTCCATCAGTGATGGAAAGGCTAAATTTGACAATTACATGTATTAAGAATATCAGTGTCCTTCACATTTCCAAATCTAGTGGAATTGCTAAGTAAAAAGGTACCAGAAAGTTATCTGTGATTTTCCAGTGAGAGCTGGTAGTTATTCTATTCAGAACAGAATAAAGGAGCATGAAAATGTATAGGAAAATTATATTAAAAAAATAAGAACAAATGATACTTGATTATACAAAGAATATTCAATGTCTTGCATCTAGTCAACTTTTATTATAAAAATATGCCAATAGAAAAATTACAAACAGCTGAAAAGTCTCTTGACATTACCAATTGGTCTATGTTGGTTTAGGGAATTTTTACTGAATGTCTAATCCAAAACAGATTACTGCAGCATAAGAGAATAATCTGCTTTAAGAGTTCACTGCGGCATGGAAAGCATCAGCCTCCTTTGATTTTTTTTTTCTTTTTTTTTATTATCTTAATTAAAAAAAAAAGTAAGGCAAGAAAAAGGTATCATTTCTCTCTGGGATGTCACATGAAATGAATGCATAGCAAGATCTTGTCTCGTCAAAGCTGGTAGAGAACATCACTTAAAGCCAGATATTTAGCACAGCTACTGTTAGCTTGCCCGCACTATTCAGTTTGGTATTACACAACATTCCCAACAATAATCAGAAACAGTAATGACAGACTGAATTATTCTATAGAAATCATTGAGTTTAAGAAGATAAAATAGCGATGGTACCTAAAACCAGCATACCAGCAGAAATTTGTGATCCAGGTGTGAAAAAAGTGTGTCCTAAATAGTGAATCAAGGGATGAAACAGTAGGCTGCTTTGCACACTGAATTTGGAATTTTATACTGGATGTAAACACAACAAAACCACTCAACACTGGCAACGATAAAAAAAAAGAACTAAAATTAGGAAGAAATACAACCCTTCTTGCCAATTAGGTCACCTTCTGGGATTTGAAGAACAATTGTTTTTTCTTTGGAACTTCTGTCCTAGTCCAGATCAAAGAAACCACAGAGAGGGATGCAGAGGTTTTCAAAGCACTTGAAGCTTCTATCAATTTCTGCTGCTTTCTGAAAATGATCCGAGTTTGACACCAGCATTTTTGCCCTCTCTTGTATTATTATCCTTGATTTATCTCTTTTCTTCTAATCCCCCCCCCCCCCCCCCCCATCTTTTCATTCCTTGACTACCTTGCTGAACAAGATTTTGATTTAGCTCGTCAAGACTTTCTGTTGCAACACTGTCGTGAGTCAATGAGCAAAAAGCCTGGTAAAATCAATGACTACAGGCAGAGAAGATGAATTCTGGCACAGCTAGCTGGAATGATTGAAAACTTATGGTACCAGATGCTCATTACTGACTCCGGTCACAAAGTTATTTGGATTTGCTAGGAGCCATACTGTGATTTGAAGAACAACATTCAGACAACCCATTAATTCAGCTGCAAAGGTGGTAATCACTAGTAAGGTAGCAACTATTTTAAACATTTACTGCTAGAGAAATAATTACTTTGTACCTTAAAACGGTTTGATCTTGGCAAGTGTATGCCTTGGCTTTTAGTGTGTAGGAAAATCCATGTGCTAAACTTTTGCTACTCTAGAACATCATCTGCAAACAGGTCAATGCATAAGTAACAGGTATATCTAAATTTATTTTTCTGCTTCTCATGAATTTGCCTTATAGAAACAAAATTATTCCTCAGGAGCAGTAGTAATAAGAGGGTTTAAGTTACTTTGTCTAGGTTTTTTTTTTTTTTCCCACACAAAAGACCTTCAAGCAAGACTTTTCTTATATTTTAGAACAATCATAACCAGAAAATTATCACCTCTACATCTAAAAGTAAAGGAGAAACTTTTCAAATTACATTGTACTTGACTTGTCGAGTGTCCTAATATATTTGTTGCATCTTTAATTTTAAAATTAAAGAGTATAATGACTGTTGCCATTGGACCAAGAGAGTTAAGATCACTTTCAACGTGATTATTTAGCATTAATATAGTTAGCACTGTAGCACTACTTAATCCATTAAATAAGTGCAATATTATATTCTGTACTGTGAATTACTTCTGCCCTCAAAGACTGAGAGAATGGCTTACTATAGGATCAAAGTGCCAATTACTTTTTCCTACTGTCCAGTGAAGCTACAAAGCAGTCAAGAAAATAAACCTAACATGTATAGAAAGGGAGAAAGGAAAATTAAGATTTGCAGTGAGAACAATGAGGAATGAGTTGTAGAAAAAGAGTTGTTACAAAGCCTACAAGATGATGAAGTGAAAAGAAGCAAACCAGAAAGCTAGAAAAGAACATGTCAGAATTTGTAGACGGAGAAGACAGCAAAAGCAGAAAATATGTTCAGTCAAATATAATTATCTCATTACAGGTTCCTATTGATAGATTTTGTGTCCTGGGTTAAGAAACTACAGCATGTGATAAGAAAGTATAATTGCATTATATAAATTTATAATACTGCATCAAGTGCAATCATATCCTTTTAAGGACAAAAAAACCCCAACATGCCTAACAAAGAGCAGTGAGATAGTCTATAACTAGCATAATTTATCTTACAAGGAAGGGTAACACTAATTCACTTTGAAATGTACCCCCTCCAATCAAGCAGAGTTATAATTACACAAAGTATAGTCATACAAAGCGAACTAGATCTAGAGCCACTCGCTTTGCTTTTTGCACCTGTCTTCCATAAAAACCTCAGAAGTTCCTGATGCTGGATCCAGTTCAGTAAACGCACCTGACTGTATGTCAGTGCTTTTATTCAGCCAGACTGAGTTCAAAACAATTTGCCTGGATATATTCATAATCGGAGGGTAAAGTTTTTATTAATAAACCATACACAATATTATCAAAAACAGCACTGGTTTTCATTCTGTTTAACAGATCATATTACAGAGACCACACTCATGTCTAAAACCTGTTATTACTCCCCTAAAATAGCAGTAAGTGAAACTATCCCATTCACCCAGTTTGTTTAGTGGGGGAAAAAACCCCACACACAACAGTCAGTGAAACCACCTGACCAAAAAAAAAAAACCCCAAACTAAAATCCAAACTAAAAACCCACCACACAACAACACAAAACCCTAGCAAACCTGTATCAGAGAAAAACTCTGAACTTTAATCAGGTTCCTTACACATAAATAAGTGTAGGCCTCCCATTTCTTAATATGAAATAATTTCTTAATATTGGTTAGTGATTTTCACTGTTTCTCCTTTCCTGGAAGCTATATAGACCTAAACAGCAACTTACATTAAAACAAATATGTCATTGATTTGACAATAAATTAAAGATCATCTCATTAACTATGGTTTTACAGACATGCTCATGAGACAGACTTTAACTAGGTAATCAGGATAAAACACTAACTATCTAACTGTCTGTTAGAAGAGATGATGTAGAACTCAGGGACTTGTATGATACTGACCCAACAAAATTAAGTTGCTTATGGTCTTTGACTCTTAGCTAAAGGCTGCAAGCCTGCAAAAATAAATCCAATGTAGGTAACTACAACTGTTTTGGAAAAGTCAAACATTTTTTAGTATAAAAATATTTTAAAGAACTGTTCTAATATTAGTAAGCTAAGTGATACACAATACTGAATGTACTATACTTATAGTATAGTAGGATAGGAAGATGAATCTCCATATAGAATTTTATTAGTTGTTGAAACATAGGAGTGGAATCAATCATGAATTTTCCAGAAAAATCCACAAAACTCAGAAAAAAAAAGCACTACTTAAAGTGTAGTAATTTTTACTGATGTTAGCATTATTTTGGAAAACTTAACAGTTTGGGAAATATTTCTTCAATCCAAACAGGATTTGGCCAATCTCTGGCCAAAAGCATTGAGAAACACTACACCACACTGACATTAACAGCACATCACTTACGATCCTCATCTTGCATTTAGAACCCCCATGTTTTGGCTCCTCTTCTCTTTGACACAGAAGCAGCACTTGAATCTCAGGTCCCCACAGACACGCAAGTTGCCCGCTGCTACTGGCTGATTCATGGAACGCCTCTGCTTCCCATGGAAGCAACTGGCACTCCCTAAAAACAGTGTTTGTCTCAATGTTTCCACACACAGTACAAATAAGGAAGCTACTAAATTATTTATCTGATCCATCTTTCAGATGTGGCCTCACACATTTTCAACTACTGATATTAAAAAAAATAAAAATAAAAAAGGGACTGACACAGAAATTCCTATACAGAAATAGCCAGAGTAAGTCCCTCATTCATTACAGAAGACAGTAATTTGTGCTTCCTTCCTTAAAAAAAACCCAACCAAACAAAAATATCCTCCACCAATTAAACGACTCATTTAAAGTAAGGCATGGCAGGCAGTTGAGAAGGAAGAAATTGAGCTTCCCTAGATGAAAGCTATAACAATAGCAGACCAGAAAGAGCCTGAAGTGAGGAACATGGGGAGAAGCAATAGCTCACTCACAAAAGTCACCATCATTGAATGGGCACCTAACTACCGCAGTCCTGTAAATCAGGCAATTTTGTTTTGTACTTATCGCCACTGAAAAATTGTACAAGCATCACAGAAAAGAGCATCCAGGTAGCCAGAGACGCCACCCAAACAGGCAAATTCATAAATTAGTAGGTTTTATTCTCTCATGATTCCTGCATAGTACAAGCTGGACTAGAGTTTATCTGCAAAAATGACAACTGACTTCAATTCAAGATACTCTGTGGCAGCTCCATTGCCCAACTGCCTCTCCTGAGCTAACCTAGGTACAAGGTTATATTTTGAAAGATGACTGTCTGCTGAAGTCAAAGACCCAAAGATTATTTACTTATTTTATTCCTTTAACATCAAATCAAGAGTCTTTTATCCACACACTGGTTTACCTCCCACTGAATACCATCTCAATGAGCTTAATGTCCCCTCCCTGCCTTCTCCTTATTATCACCTTACTCCTGCACAGCACTAATTTGCAAGCTGAATGAAGGATAATATATTTTATTTATATTGGAAGTCACGTAGCATATTTTCTGTGCTATAAGTAATAAAACAAAAACATAACAAGATGTTCAATTAAATTGCAGATCATAGACAAAGTACATCGTGCCCCTAGCAACAGCTTCCATTCACTGCACAGAAATATGCTGTAGACATGAAAAATCTTTGTGAAGTTTCCCTTAGTAATTACTCTGCTTAACGCAGGCTGTCATTACAGGGTAGCTTTGATATGGAAAAATATTTAGTATTGCATACCTATGTGCAAAGCTGCTAGCAATAAACATGAACTCTTGCAACAGAGCTATCCATAAACCACACACCACATATTTCCCTCTTTAAACTTGAACTCCGAATGCTCTTTGCCCCTGCCCGGCCAAGCTGGCCAACATGCTGCAGCTCATCCCGTGCCACTGGCCAGAATCAAACTTCCAGGGTAGTGGAGGCCAAAGAGCTCCAGTGCAAGCCAGTTTGCATTCCCAGCCCCCCAGGTGTGAGAAGCTGCCTCCCTCCCCGTTTCACAGGGCACAGCTCGCCACTTGGCTTAAGCTTCTGCCTTCACCCCTCCCCTGCACTTCGACCCTCAGCCCTGCCCTGCCCAGCCCCGGTGCCCGCTCCTGTTCACAGCCCGTCCACTGATGCTCTTCCAGCCTTGCTCTCTCCCGTTCCTAATGCTGCCGTTACAGACCTCCCAGCTTTCCAGGCTTTTCCAGGCTGACAGCTGATGGCATGTGCATTTCTATTCGCTATTATCTCCACTTCAGAGCTGCAGCTTGACTAAATGATTCTACCTAATATTTTGTTCACACTGACCTGCCTTAGCTGTTCTGCTCTCTGTTTTCCATTCCCCCCAGGGCTGCCCTCAAGTCATCTACTTAATAGCAGATAAAATGCACAGGAAACCCCACACAGAACTATTTCCATATACACATGCATAGGTAGTATGCCTTATTTAAACGCAGTCTCTGTGCCACTTAACTTGCCACTGTAAAGGTTCACTTGTTACCTTTCAGTGGAACGCTACAAAACCATGTGAAATTTGAGGTGTGTTAACCCACACTGTGAATTACCATTCATACAAGAATTTATCTAGCATATACAGAAAATTTACCAAAAAAAAAAAACCAAACACCAATAATTCAAAGAAGAAACCCACACTTGATACACAAACCAGCAATTGATAGAAACAAAATTTCTGATTTTAAATATATTACACAGACTTCCTTTTGAGTATGTAGGTATTACCAAAAAAAACATTTAAAGAAAACTACAAAAGAAACACGTTTTGTTTAGGGATACTAAAGATATTGCCATAACTGCTGCCAAGAACTGTCCCCTACAAAGTGTATAAATAGACAAGCTTCAAATTGATCTTAGTTTCACAAGATTTGCAGATATTATTGAATAAATAATTTGATTTGTAATCGCTGAGATCTCAAAAATGCTCCACAAGTAGTACTTCCATATACAAGAAACTTAAACCTATCAAGTCTGAAGTGTTAGACTTCCTGTTTTATTGCTTCACTTTGAAGTACATTGCAGGCATTCTAAAGGATTTATTTGCCCTAGGAATAAAAGGGTAAAAACAGCATTTTTTTTTCTTTTTTCTTTTATCTTTTTAAATGAGAAATGGATGTTTGTCGGGAGGGGGGTGTGTGGGGAACCCAACAGAGACACACACACACAAAAAAAAAAAAAAAACCACAAAAAAAACAAACACAGACCCAAAAAAAGTTCCAAGAGGAAAAGAATAAATAATGGATTATCAAATCACTAGACTGTTTATTTCTTTAGGTTTTTCTGCCTGCAACTAGAATAAATGAAGGCAAAGTCAGCGCTCCAAAGCCTACTAAATTTAAATTTCATCTCAAACTGGGGCAAATAATGAAGTATTCATTACCTACAGATAAGGGAAAACCCTTTACCAAGCTGTATTTTAAACACACCTTTTTCATTAGACATGATCCTGACTGCTTGAATTCTTGAGGCACTTCAGAAATTATGTAGTTTGGCTGTACCTTGATTTTATAGTTGCAAGAGAGACAGCATGAATGCAATGCCTTTGGATGCTGATAACAAGTACAGTGCCTGCGTTTGTGTCAGCCAAATCTGAAACCTGTTCCTTAAAAGATTTGGGAAGATGCTCCCGTTATTCTTTAGATCCAGGCAGTTTATGGTTCAATTAACACCAAGAGACAATCTCAAAGGGCTGGGGCAGGAGGGAGAAGAGGAACAGTAGGATGGAAGGATGGACGTGCTCTGATTTCTTCTTAAAACTGATTAGATCTTCAGCTCTTTAACAATAAACTAATTAAGAGTTCATATCAAGTTTTATGTGAACCAAAAAGAAATACCAGCATGGCTACAAAAATGGAAATTACAATTATTTATTTTTTTTTAAACAGTGCTATAAAAAGTCTCCAATATTTACAAAAACAAGTGTTTTCCATAACTGCTGTAATTAGTAACACAAACCCACTCAAAGAAGATATGAAGAATCATGTTAGCAGGTAAACAAAGCTGATATAATTAATCAAGATGTCATTCCTGTAGAAAGTTTTTAAGGTACTATAATTTTAAACTATAGCTCATCTTACGTACCGAATTCTGTATTTAGAAAACACACTGCATTCCACAAGACATTTAGTAGAGTTACTTAATTGGGTAGCCATGAAAATGACATCAGTATTTTGAAACTTAATTGTTCCCAATACTGTTTTTCTTAACATATCTACGTTCAAACGTCACTTCCTTTTGCTCTACTTTTGAGTTTTATACAATGCAATTCAGATTATTTCTATAGAACATGTAAGAAGAGTAAAATCTATTCTACATTTAAGAGATGTAAACCACTAATATGTTGGGACTCTTCTTATACTGCCAGAGACTTCTCCAGCAGCTAATTAATGCTGCCATAAAAATGCCACATTTTTTGAAATACTGGTTTTATGTTAGAAAGTACTGATAGAGGAAGGAACTGTTTTTGTAGTCCATATTATCTTTCTTTTTCCTGGAATACCTTTTCCACATCTAAATTTCTAGACAGAATCCAACCTAGTATTTAAATATATGACCTCAATATTTCATCTTGTGAACCTGCTTTTAAGCTTATTTATATATAAAGCTATATGTAACTGTGAATAGTTCACAACAACAGAACTGATACAGAGAACAAACAATAAAGTTCAGTTACTTCTTTTGTTAGATTTACATGTCCAGGTAGTTGGAAATGAATATGAAATACCTCTGAAGCCTACAAACTACATTCACATTTTAATTACTTGGTTCAATCAGTAGTCTATACATTGTAGCTATTACTGCAAAGTAATAGGGCTTTGACAAACAATGGTAGAGCACCAAAATAAGGAAGCCGTAACAAAATGACCGCGAGGCATCCTCAGCCTCATTCGCTACATTTTTAATATAAATGTTCTGCCTTGAGGCTATGAATGCATGATTATTAAATCTTCCTTACCCATGTACTCTTCTTTGCACATGATGCACATCATATTCAGCATTATTTATATGAATCTTTTTTAAGTTTTCAATGTTTAAAAAAAAAAACTCAAAACTCTAAATTCCTAGAAGTATGCTATTTTCACATTGTATGAATATTACTGTACAAGTGTTATTGAATAAACCCATGCTTTTTACTTTTACCATATAAAGCACAAAAGCATTACTGGTAGAGCATATACCAGGCTTCCAAGAGAATCTAAGGAAACAATGTCTAAAGCGTATTTTAAACCCTTCCTTCCAAAAATACATAAACCAACCGGACATTTGACAAACAAAGCATCCACGTTCACACCACACTGTTACTTTCACAAGGAAGAATCACCAAGCTGACACTGCAGGGGTTAAACATGAATCTCACAAACTAAGTATTTTAACTTAAACATATGAAAAATGGAAATGACAACTAAGGAGTAGGAAGTATTCTACTACAAACAGATTTTCCTAACAACTTCTGCAAAACCAACATATCCTCAAAAGCATAATACTTATTAACAAAACTAACAAAATTTGAAATACATTTACTCATAGATGTAGTAGCCACAAGAACAAAACTTTTCTAAATCTGTGAATTAATTTCCTAATTTGTACAACTGTGACTTTTAGTCTACTTTCATGTACTTGTTCCTTTAGAAAAAAAACATTTTCACATCTACCAACTTCTCACAAGTTTACAACTCTGCCCTAAATATATAATTTCAATTACAATGGGACTGAACAGTCAGAAAATTCTCTGAAATTAACACCTACCATCCAAGTTTCTCCATATAAAATACCTTTTAAATCTGTTACAGGTTTTTACATAGTCTTAATATAGTAGCCAATTATGACACTGATTAAATCACCACAGCAGAAGTTATTATCAATTATTCATTTTTTTTTATGCTGTCATTTAAAATAAAACCAAACTAAATAATATGCAATATTTTTCTTACTTACCCACAGCATACTATACAAAAGCATTAAGCATACTTGACAATCAGGAATTCTCTTAACCTTCAGTTACTCACCTAGGAAAAAGAAGAAAATTCATAAGAACTCTTTCAAGGGGAAGAGGATGACAGTATTAAATTGCAATGTATGCAACAAGCTTCTATATTTATGAATTTTTTTAAAGATAATTTTTTATCTTCAAATCCAAGTTAAAAGGAAGGAGTTGAAAATATTTGTATAGCAAGACGAATCACAAAACAGCAGTTAAATCGAAGTTGCATTTGTGTAAAACCCAACCAGTTCATTCATCTGTAGCATTGATACAATACTGTTCTGCTACCACAAGAGGAGTCTCAAAATCTTCTAAAACCAAAATGGATAAAGATTGTGTGTTCAGAATACACTGCCTAAAGCAACATTTTAACAGAACATAGTTACAAAACTAATTAACTTTTGTGACTACCAAAATCACTCTCAAGGTTTCCTGTGAAGCCTGGTGGGAGATCCAAAGTTTTGCCTGATAAAATTAGACAACTTTTCTGAACTGATGTATTTATGTATTTTTACCTTCTCTCTTTAACAGAAAAGTGAACATACTATGCTTTAGGTGGTGCCAAATAAGTACCAACAATGGTATGTTCTTCTAGAGGTTTAATGACTCCAGCATTTATTATTGAGCACTGTGAAAGGAAAGCAATGATGGATATCAGAATAAAAAGTTTATTCATCACTGCATATGCGTAAGCCATATTTGTTAAAAGAAGCAAAACAAAGTCTCAGATCTCAATTGCTTAAAATAAATAGGAAAAAACCCCAAGCAATAAAAGCAAAAGAAGCAGCATCTTATTTACCAAGGAAGTGAATATTTTCCTGTATTACATTCAACAAAAACTGCATTAGCTTCAGGAAAGTCTATGCCTTTCCAGATTTGGTAGATTTTGCCAATGAATTAAAATACAAAGGATTTAATGAAATAGAACTTGCTAGAAGCCGAGCATAAATGGAAAAAAAACTACTTTCTAGTCTTCCAAATGAGTGAAGAAAGCTTCCAAGCAACATGGGGTTTCCATCGTAGCTTCAAAAAGGTGAAAGTGTCCATGTAAATAATGGTTTTGACATGTGATTTACTTCATCTTTTAATGTTGCTATAGAAAGTACTTTGAATTTCCCAGGTTCCTGAACGCTGCTAATAGCCGTTATCATCTGTCAAGCTTTCTATGTATCTTTCATTACCCAGTCAATATGTACAGTCAAAACCATAAGCAATCTAAAATACAGTTCTTCAGAAATACAATTAACAAAACCCCAAAGCATCCCAGCTATTGTCTCAAGGGTGATACTACTGATGCACTGCTACATCTGAGTGCATGGAAGGCCACTGATGCATCTCACAAAGCTCACTTCGGTACCCTGAGGGCTGAATCCAGACTGCTTAACAGGGAGGTGCAAAGCCATCCAGATACCTAGGCACTTTGCATAATCCACAAGAACTGCAGTCACTTCAGTGGTGTGCCCAGAACTATTAAAAGCGCTTCTGTTAAACCCCTGCCATTCTCTATTGTACAAATATAAAAACTCAGGTTCTCTTACAGAGGTCCTTCAGCAAATACATTAAAACATTACAAAGTCTAGGAGGTTAGACCAGCTTATTGTGGATAATCTAATAAATTTTTTGTATCATAATACCTCTTAAATGTAATTTTATGCTCTTATATGTATCCAAGGTTTAGATGACGCAGTTTTTTGGGGTTTTTTGCTAGAGTGAAATTGCTTATTTGAACAGGCTTTACACTTTTTGAAGAGAGTACATGACAGTGTTTTAACAACCTAAATAGTACATAACATTTTTTCAATAAAAGAATGTCAAGTATTTCTGCAGGATAATAGCCAATCTTTACTCTTATGAGGCTCAAGCTGGTATGTCCCATGTCCTAGGACTTAAGCACACGACTGCAAGTCTAGACTGAGATCAAGTCCTCCCTGTCTCACCATTTAAGAAAAGACTGCAGAAGAAATGTACAGCTGAAGGTCTGAAAGTCAAGTAAAAAAACAAACAACCAAACAAACAAAAAAACCCCACAAAAACCACAAACAAACCAACCAACCCAAAAACTTATGGAAAGAAAGACCTGAACATCTCACTTTAACAGGAAATCCATATGATGAAACCACATGCATACTGAGAAAGGATTAATTCATGCCAGTGGCTGGAGGCTGTGGAACTTTCCCCATGTATCTGACTACCAACTCTGCAAGAATACGCCACCTATTTAATTTTTATAACTTGTTTAATACTATGTGTAAGAAGTCTGTTGATTGTGGTCGGTACCAGAATAATTGTGATCTCCCCCAGTTTCTAGTCCAAAGCAGTAATACTTTGAAACTAAGCTAGCAAGGATAAGACTTATCTAACTTTAGAAAAGGTAAAACTCGTAACAGCAGTATAAAATACTCTCTACTGAGACAAAGCTCTTTCTAAAGCAAACAATTGAAAATCAATACCTACAGCATTTAAAATATTTATTTACCATTATTGTGTAGTTTAATGAAAAACATCAAATTTCTACTATGAAACCAAACCATTAAGTGTATCTCTCTACATCCAGTTTCCGTAAGGGGAAATGACAAATGCAGACACCAGCAAAGGGAAAGCACACCAGCAAAGGGAAAGCTTGTGATGTTCTAATATATACTATATTGCTTTTGTTGCTGCAAGATTATTAAAGAGAGCTACTTTTTGTTATTGTTTTAAATAAGAATCAGTCTTAAAAACAGCTACTATACATAAGTATAATTTAGAGACCTGCGGCGAATGAAGAGATGGGACGCAGCTTGATGCAAGCAAATGTCAATTTATTGTACAGAAGCACGAGGTTTTATACACTTTCAGAAGCTGCGCGTTTTAAACTAATTGGTTCTTGAAGCTAAGCCTTGCATACTAGGCAATCCCTGATTGGTGGTTAACTGCCAGCAATTAACAGCAAGGTGTTACCTTTCCTTGGCGCCATCAGTCTCCCACTCCCCTGTGCTCTGTAAACACGTCTCATCATGTTAATTGTTGTGTCTATTCACACTCCTTGTCCTCCCAGGGTTCGTGACCTACAAGCTCGAGCACATTCCCCTCAGCTAACTGATTGCCGCGCATGGTCCTAGTTTGCAGACCGCTCCTGCATCTCCCCCTTCCTGTTGCACAAAAAGAACCTTTGAAACCGAACGAGTAAAAACAAGGTGTAAGTAATAGAACAAATAAAAAAGCAACTAAGACATATTATCAGTGTCAAAATAACCCACTGTCTCTGTTCCGTACAATTTTACAATTTCCCCTTTTTGTTTTTGAACAGCTAGTACCAGGTTTTTCATGTTCTGCAGGGCCCTTGCAAACATGACAGCAACCAAGGTAATAGCAAACAAACAATACTGCCAATTGAGTGAATGGATGCCAAAAAGGCTGAAATTTTCTCAGATTTTGATAACATGTTGCTGCAATGGGGCGCCTAAAATCCACGCAGCGCATACCATCAAAATCCTCACAGCCATGTCCTTGAACCAACAACAAAAAGCAGTGGCAATTTTGACTGGCATTCTTAATTGCCTACCAAACAAGGTGATTTAACTCTAATGCTTTCCCTGCTGTTACTCCGGATAAGAGAAGAACCACTGCAATACGTTCCCATCACAGCCTCCTACTACATTAGCGTCTACAAAAAGACAATTATCGACATTCAAAGTGTAAACAGTATCATCTTCTTTTGGATTAACATTATACATAGGTGGAAGGGCACACCAAAAAAACTGGTTCAGTCAAAAAGTTCGAAACATAGCATGCCTTCTCTGAACATACCTCTGGGGTCATTCCCTTCGTTCCCTCTTTTTTTATGCAAAGAGAAACACTTTACCATAACAGAGAAGCCCCTATTTACATCTCTGAGCCCGGACACAAACCGCAGCTGTATGCTCCACCAGGCTCAGGGCAGAAATCATTCATGCAGTTACAATGCTATATATCTCTACAAGCATGCAGACACCTATTAAACACTAGATAACCGTGTTTATCTTTCCTATTCTCCTTCACAATACCTAGTTGTTCTCTCATTATGAATCCTCCCTTCCCCCACTGCTTTGCTTAACTCTTGAACAGCCTCATATTGCACAGGCTGCCACTCTCGAGGTTGATCTGTCTGATAAAATACTGAACATGCCATAGCGACTCCCAAAACCCATCACTGAAGTGTTTCCCACTTGCATTCCTGCCACCAATCCCTCAGACCCCCTTTCACCCTCCCCAAAAATACAATCAATGTATCAGGAGAGACGAGGGGGTGGGGGAAAGGTCTAGCTCCTTTTCCAGATCTATAGGACCTGGATCAAAAGGTTTATCAGTGTCAATAAAATCATTGTCCGAGTTGCCCTGTTCCCGTGCTTGCTCCTGTGTTGTGAGGGTCGCTGCAATCAGTGACAGAAGCTTTGGGGGCAGAGGAGGTGTGGACAGAATCGCCATCGCTGACGGTGTCTTGAGAAGAGTCGCGCTGTCGGTGGAATTTACAGCTTCCTCTGGTTTAGCACCGTTAGTAGAATTAGTCCACACTTGGCAAAGAGTAGTCAGAATTTGCCACCAAGATGCTAAATGCATTCCCGACACGGAGTTCCCCCCCGCGGCAGCATCATACAACTGGCTGCTGTATGTACACACTTTCATTCTTTCAAAGTCTCTAAAGTTTCTTGGCTGCTTACCTGTCTCGATGAATACAGGTGTTATCCTCGGGGTTTAGGTTGTCCGCCTGGTCCAGACAGCCAGACGATCGTTCAGCCAAGCCGTCTCCTCCGGAACGCAGCCCTCTTCCACGAGCTGTCTTTTTTATCGACCAGTTCCGTCCTTATTCTTCCAAGGCTTCGGACCACCACCATAGGGGTCACCATTTGAGGAGACTGAGGCACGGACTCCCTGATCTGACTAGAAGACCCTTCATGAGTCCATATACATCTCTTTCTGGGGACAAAGCCTGATTCCCCATTACGGATTTCCCACAGCTCACCTCTCAACTCCGGAGGGATTTCTGGCCGGCTCCTGCTTCCTTTCAGCAGATCATTCAAAGTTCTGTGGGATTCGCTGCACGTCGCTCAGACAGGCGATTCGAGAGCCCTTCACATCAGATCCTTAAACGCATCACGTCGGGGTCACCGATTTGCGGCGAATGAAGAGACGGGACGCAGCTTGATGCAAGCAAATGTCAATTTATTGTACAGAAGCACGAGGTTTTATACACTTTCAGAAGCTGCGCGTTTTAAACTAATTGGTTCTTGAAGCTAAGCCTTGCATACTAGGCAATCCCTGATTGGTGGTTAACTGCCAGCAATTAACAGCAAGGTGTTACCTTTCCTTGGCGCCATCAGTCTCCCACTCCCCTGTGCTCTGTAAACACGTCTCATCATGTTAATTGTTGTGTCTATTCACACTCCTTGTCCTCCCAGGGTTCGTGACCTACAAGCTCGAGCACATTCCCCTCAGCTAACTGATTGCCATGCATGGTCCTAGTTTGCAGACCGCTCCTGCAGAGACCCACAAACCTGCAACTTCTTTCAGGAAGTACTTCAAATTAAAGCAGCATTGCAGTGAAAAATCTACGCAACTGCATGTTCCAACGTTATGCTTTTGTGATTTCCCAGTGTCGGACTGCTAATGCGACAGCAAATTGTAGTCATTAGTCAAAAATAGTGAGTAGAATGGTTTACATACTTAAAGTGACCTTGAGACTGTCTTGAAAATTATTGATAGCCCAAAAAATTGCTGTTTCAGGACTGTTCCTGACTAAATGAAACCTTACTTCAATTGAAAAACTGAACTAAAGGGCATAAGCAAATTTTTAATTCTTCATCAGGTTGTTACTTTCAAATGTATATGGGACTATATAGGAAATGTGAACATAACTAAGTGTAGCCAGTTAAAAACATACCTAATACTTAAAGACTATCACTCAAATTTCTGTGCTGCTGGCATACTGGCACAATAATTGCATTGGTATAGTACTGCATAGCCACAAATTAGCATTCCTGAGAAATAAGGAATTGTCCGCACCATTATTAATTGGAGTGCTCTATAAAAGCCTTGTAATTCCAAAGGCCCTGATCAGTTAACCCAGTACTGTGGGACTTTCATTTCTGATCAGGGCCTTTGGAATTACAAGGCTTTTATACAGTAATCCAATTAATAAAAACGGAAGCCCCACAGTATTGGGTAAACTTCAGTCATAGTAACCTAAGTTTTTATGTTGGTTGCGTGCCTTCATGTGATTTTTTTTTCCTTTTTGGCAGGGGGCACAAAACAACAATATTACTTTTCCCCTTCTTTGGCAAACTTAAATTTGCCAACAATAAAGTCTTTTTTTTGATAACACAAAAATGTATTCATGACTTCTCTGAAAACTATCCAAAGAGCAGCAACAGTTACCACTAAAGCAAAGACTATTATTATGCATAAAGTTGTTCCATTTAAAAGCAGCAAACATACTGCTCTACCTTAATGCAGTACTACTAACATACGGGAAAGGCAAAAACGCTGAAAACGTACTCTATGTGTTCTAATGTTTCCTCTTTTCCTGCCCCTGTCCTTTTTACCTCAATCTGTTTTCCAGCTTTCCCATTCCCCCTCATATTCTCATCTCACTGTACACACCCCCTAGGTCCTGTTTCAGATACTCACCACCCTACTTTTTGAGTTATCCTCAGAGATTTCACACTGCTCTGGTATTTCCAGACTCCTCCTCTTGCTAACAATGAATTTTTGATTGCTTTGTACTTTTTTGGCTAACTAGCACTTGTCTGTGCATGCCTCATGTAAATTAAGTAAATGCTACAATTAGATTGTCTAATTTCACTAAAGGAAGATGTATGCACACTAAATGGCATGCTCCGCTTGGGAATACATACCTGGGAAGTAAATAGCTTCATTCACAATTACAGTGGCATTCAACTGGATTTCTACAGTTAATCTTATTATTGCCATCATGATAAATCCCACTTCCTAAGATATGCAATTAGCCTTCAAATGAAAGGACACATGAAGTAGCTTAAGCCAAATGTCTATTTTCTTCAAAGAAAGTGAAAACTTGTTTTACAAAGGTCTCTTAGTAATTACTGAGCATTTCAAAGGCATAGAGGAGAAGTGTACACTTAAATCTAACACCTTTGATTTTTACATGACTACTTTTAACTAAAAGGAAATACATACACAGTATTAAAGACTAACATCTCAGGTTTTAATAGGGAAAAAAAAAAATCACAATCTTAAAGGTTGGGATTTTCAGATTTTGTTGCTTCTAACCACCTTCTAGCTACAGTCTTACAATAATGCTCAATATCCAGGCTAGATAGGAGAAGGAATCTTATCAGTAAAACTACAGCAGAAAAGTATAAGCTATGCAGAAAAACCAATACATAAACACGTCAATGCAAGGCATGTAGCTCTCCCTCTCTGCTGTAACTTAGGTCAAAACTACACAGGTTTTTTGGTTTGGTTTGGTTTTTTAAAGGTACCAATCTGTAAGCCTGAACACATAAAGCAAAGTGGCAGTTAAAGTAGTCATGAAAGCACTGGGGAACTTTTTGTAAACATCTGTTCAGCACAAAAGACAGAAAAATTACCTACTCAACAGATGAGACAATCTATGTGGAAGTTTAGAGAGAAAATACTGTGTTCTATGAGGGCTTCAGTTGTAGAAAAACTAGAAATAAGGTTGGGGTGTACACCCAAAGCCAGAATTCAGCTGTCTATATATGAAAAGTCACATGACAATTGCATATTAATAGCAGAGGTTAATTCCTGAAAACTTTCCAGTCAATTAAATATTAAAGAAATCATTTAACTACTTGAAGTGAGTTCTTCATAGGACTGCAAAGAAATTGTTAAGAGGTTTATTTTTTTTCTACTTTGTACCAGCTCTTCAAGCTTCCAGTGCAATTAACCTTAATGAGAACTTTAACAATTTAAATAGAAACGAACATAATTTTGGTTATCCCAGATAACATATATCCTTCACAAAACACTGAAGAACCGTGATGATATTCTTCACACAACTTCCCACATCCCAACGCTCTTCTGAAATGAATGGCATCTCTTAGCATCTCATCTTGGGTCAGGCATAAAGTAACTTCATTTCATTAGCTTGTAATGCTAATTTTTACATTAACAAGTAGCAAGCATGCAGGTTTTCTCATCAACTATTCAGTATTTTCTGTCAAACCTTAAACATTGGATATTTTTTTCCTGAGTAAACAACAGGTATTTGCCATTATAGATGTATTAACTCTTTCACTCATGGAAGAAACCTAGTAAAACACCAGTAAAGATATGTAAAGGAAGAACTGTCATATCTGATCTGATACTCAAAATTCATGAAATATAGCATCAGTTGAGATGATGGACCACTACTATGAAAACAGGAAACCACGTCAAGCAGGCCTGAGGTATGTATGTGTAAGATCAGGTACCAAAAGCCAGAGACTGTTGTGGGTCATGACAAGCTACCTTGACTCTGGTGACCATCTTAGAAAACAAGAAGCTAGTCACTCAGTAATGACATTGCAATAAATGTAAACTCATTATTTAGGTAAACACATTCTCTGGACAATTCAATTGTTTTTTACAAGGTGATAGGACAAATCAACACAACTATAGAAATTCTGTAACTTTAAAACAACTGAAATTTGGAAGTTTCATATTTGAGCTACATGTAGCTCACTTTCTAAACATAAAAAACCTCCCTCCAGCAATTACATAAAAGCAATCAGAATAATTTAGAAATACATTTTTGTGAATAGTTAGACCCTTATATTTTGCATAATCTTCTTCAGAGATACAAGGCTATTTTTATGCTTTTTCAAACACAATGTGCTTCTTTCATCTATGCACAATATGAATATGAGTACATTAGAAAGTAATTGCAATTATCAAAAGATCAGATGTATGATAAAATTAAAGTATTGGATCAAAGCTTTCACATTTTCGTAAAATAAATTTGGAAACATACTGTACGATTTAAGAGTATAAAACAGCTCACGTATATTCAGACACAGCCAGATGAACACGCACATAACACTAAACAGGCGCTCTTCAAAATATACTAGATCTGATACTTGGGAGTTTGTATTGGTATTTTAAGATCTTCATAGTCCTGAACAAACTTTCTCAGTCTAGTGACAATCATGGTAACATGAGCATCACATCAAAATGCATAGAGATTTGTGGGTTTCTGCTTTTTCAAAGTTGACAGCATTTAAATTCACAAAGATTAAAAGGGAACCCAGGTTTTCTCCCAAAGTTTAGTGTTTACCATATGAAATTCCAGATCAAGAAATGAAAATAAAACTCCCTACAATTTATGGGTGTCAGTTCCTTAAGTATCATCTTAATGGGTCTGTTTTTTGACACATCTATAACTACAACAACATACCTCTTTAGCAGATCATGTGCTAACTGGAGGCCTGACACATGACAACTAAATAAGCTTATCTGAGCCGAGCCTTGCCTAGCCATTAACAAAACCCACAACCAATAAATACCTTGCAAATGGTATACCAGACCTTTATACTTACTGTCAGTCAAAACTGAGACTACTATCTTAAAATAATGAGATCCTGACATACCACATCATACTGTGATAATGAATTGATCTCTCTTCACTTAAAAGCTATTTTTTTGAAGTTTCTAAGTATTTATAAGGATTCCTTATTCATTTATAGCATAAGCCTAACACGTTATCTCTATCTTCTCAGTGCCAAAAGCCTAAAAGAAAGACATACTTCAATAAAAAATTCAGAAGAGGACTCTTTTACTATCATCTTCTGGAACAAGAGATAGAAAACATATAGTAGTATGATAATCTTCCAGATACTAATAATCACAGATTGGTCTGGGTCAGAAGGGACCTCTGGAGATCATCTCATCCAACCCCCAGCCAAAGCAGGGGCACCTAGAACAGGCTGCACGGCATCGTATCCAGGCGGGTTTTGAATTTCTCCGTCTCCAGAAAAGGAGACCCCACAGCCTCCCTGGGCAGCCTGTGCCAGGGTCTGTCACCCTCAGGGTAAGGGCATTTTTCCTCATGTTCAGATGGAGCTTCCTGGGTTGCAGTCTGTGCCCGTCACCCCTCGGCCTGTCGCTGGGCACCACTGAGAAGAGCCTGGCCCCAGCCTCCTGACACTCGCCCTTGAGATGTTTGTGGACATTGGTAAGATCCCCCTCAGCCTTCTCTGCCCCAGGCTGAACAGCCCCAGCTCCCCCAGCCTTTCCTCATAAGGGAGACGGGCCCGTCCCCTCATCACCTCGGTAGCCCCCGCTGGCCCCTCTCCAGCAGCTCCCTGTCTCTCTCGGCCTGGGGAGCCCAGAGCTGGACCCAGCGCTCAGATGCGGCCCCACCAGGGCAGAGCAGAGGGGGAGGATCACCTCCCTCACCCTGCTGGCCATGCTCCTCCTCATCCCATTTGCCTTTTTGGCCATGCAGGCACACTGCTGGCCCATGGGCAACTTGCTGCCCACCAGCACTCCCGGGTCCTTCTCTGCAAAGCTGCCCCCCAGCAGGTCAGCCCCAGCCCGTGCTGGTGCCTGGGGCTGTTCCTCCCCAGGGGCAAGACCTTACACCAGAAGGCTGTGCTGCCATTCAGCAAGACCTGGACAGGCTGGGGAGTTGGGCAGAGAAGAACCTCATGAAGTCCAGCCAAGGCAAGTTTACCCTCTGCCCCTCCACCCAGGTCGCCAGTGAGTAAGTGGAACAGGACTGGAGCCAGCACTGGCCCTGGGGAACCCCGCGAGCTACAGGCCTCCAGCTGGGCTCTGCGCCGCCGGTCACAGCCCCCTCAGCTCTGCCGTTCAGCCCGTTCTCAGCCCCCCTCACTGTCCCCTCAGCCCACCCACACTGCCTGGGCTGGCCTCTGGGGATGTCATGGGAGACGCTGTGAAGGGCCTTGCTGAGGCCGAGGCAGACAGCACCCACCGCTCGCCCCTCATCTACCCAGCCAGTCGCTCCATCACACAAGGCTATCGGGTTGCTCAGGCAGTGTTTGCCCTTGGTGAACCCATGCTTACCGCTCCTGATCACCTTCCTTTCTTCCACGTGCTTTGAGATGACCTCCAGGATGAGCTGTTCCCTCAGCTTTCCAGGGACGGAGGTGAGGCTGACTGGCCTGCAGTTTCCTGGGTAGTCCTCCTCACCATTTTGAGGACAGGAGGAAAGCCACTGACTCTCCTGTCCTCCCTGACCTTTCAAAGATGATGAAAGGTGGCTTGGCAATAACATCTGTCAGCTCCCTCAGCACTTGGGGGTGCATCCTATCAGGGTCCAAGGGTTTGTGGCTGTCAGTTTTGCCTAAACGATCTCTAACCAGATCCTCCTCAACGAGGGGAAAGTCTTCCTTTCTCCAGGCTTCCTCTCTTGCCTCCAGAGTCTGGGATTCCGGAGGGCTGGCCTTGGCAGTAAAGACTGAAGCAGAGAAGGCACTCAGTAACTGCATCCTCTTTATTTTTCATCACCAGGGCACCCACCTTATTCAGCAGCGCTCCCACATTTTCCCTAATCATCCTTTTCCTACTGACGTACTTGAAGAAACCCTTCTTGTTGTCCTTAATGCCCCTCAGCTTCTTGTTTGCTGGACTTATGTTGACCCCAGTAAAAACTGGCACACCTTGTAGACCATTCTATGCTGGGCCTCCATTACTGCATATCATTAGGAGCAGAATCAGTTACAGTCACCACTGCTGCTCCAACACCAGTCTTTCCTGGCTCCAGGACAGCATGGACACTGGACCTGCAGAGCAGCATAACTTCATTTACCGTAAGACTTCTGAGGCTTCTCCTGACTTAGCTTTTGAACAGTGACCAATTTATCCTACTTATACAGGCCAACAAGGGAAAAACAAAGGGGGGTTTACATATTTAACGGGTTCTATACATAATTAGTGTTGACACATTCCTGTAAAAAAAAAAAATACAGGTTTCTATTTTTACCTAGTGATATGCACGGTACTTCAAGCTACAGTGAGATGAGTGAGATCGATGAGATGCAATGAAGGGAAACAAAATAATTTAAAAAATATGGTTTACAAGCCAAAAGGGGCATTTCTTCATTCAGCTTTAGAACTAAACCACAAGAAAAATATCCACAGCATATGCAGTAGTTGCCTAATTCATCCATATATTAATTTCAAAAAGGCAGCCTTTTAAAATCTTTGCTATTGCTTCTGTATTACACCATTTTAGAATCTATCTTGAATTACATGGGGAAAAAATGAAAAGTCGAATTTGCTTCTCAACATACTAAACAGCTTTCCTTTCGTGCAATGATATCCACTGATGCCTAGGAATGTTATTTTTAAGTAACACATGACATGCTTGTTGTTACAACTGCTCCTAACACCTGCTGAAATTTGCAGCTGAGGCCGTCTAACAATTTAAAAATAACTGAATCACTGCTTATTTTTAATTTCAAGTAATATAATCACCTATATTTAGTATTACAGATATTTAGACAAGCTGCCTGTCTCTGTTCCCAAACCCCTCTTTCTGTCATCTCAAACTTGACATTTTTCAATTCAAAATATGCAAATTTTTTATGTTGAATTACTTGTCATTAAAACTGTCAAAATAATTATTTATGTATACCTATTTATTATTAATCTTTCAAAGTCTTCACAGACATCATGCTGTTACTGTTTGCTCCTGTCATTCTGCTGGCAACCCTGGTTTTCACTGCTGTTGGTTTGATGTCTTTTTACATACATCAGAACCATTTCCCTTGCTGACCACACATGCTAGTTGGTTTTCTAGTTATAAAATGTTTGAAAAACACAAGGTCCACACCTATTAAAACATTTTCATGCAAGGCCAAAATAATTATGAAAAACAAGTTATATTAATGTTCTGTATAGATAGGTAGCTTTGACAGAGGAAAGTTTTGATTTTTTTTCCCCCCCCCAGTAATAGGGAACTTGTCCATAACTCAAATTTTGAGGTCCCCACTTTCAAATGGTTTCACATCTGAACATTTCAGCTATATAGAAAGTCTAGAAATACATAACTAAACTGGTCCACCTGAGAATCAAATAAGAATAAAAAGAATAAAAACCCCAAGAAAACCAATCTAAAACCACCACTGACAACAATTAAAAAAACACAAACCCAACCAAAACAAAAAAACAAACCCCAAACCCTCTTGCCTTTCTGTTCAGTTAGTTTTTTACTGTCTGTACATTTGGCAAGCCACCCAGTAAAAAAAGGCAGCTTTGTCTCCATGCCTTTCACTTCACCTTCCACTCCTTGTTATCCAAATAAAAGCACTGCTGTACCTTTCTGTTGTCCAACTTACTGACCTATCCAATGAACCCTCTGTATCTTCTTTCCCTTCTACACCACCCCTCCACGCTCCTGTTAAAATTTGGTTCCCAATCACAAGCCAGAATTTATATATATATTATTTAAATGTTGCTCAACTGAAGATCTTAATGGGTGAAATGTAAACTTAAGTCAAACTGAATCCTCAATAAGAACCACCACAGGTTGTACATTATGGTTGTCAGCAATAACTCTTGTATCTCCTGCAAATTTTTAAAAATATATTTTTACAATGTATAAATTGCACTAGTGCAACATATGCAAACTCATCAGGAACAGCAGAAAGATCTGCAAATAAAATCTCTCTTGATTGAAAAGACATGAACACTCCATTAAAAAGCATCAGCTGAAATACAAATCTCCATTAAAAAACACAAGCATAAAATAAGAATGTCCAGAAAAACAAACTAAAGCTACCACAGGAAAAGAAATGAAAAATCTACTCACAAAAGTGATTCTGTGTCACACTTGCTCCCCTTCACTGCCTATTGCAGGTGAAACTTCACCACTTAAACCCAGGAAATTTGGATTATTTTTATTTTATTTCCTTTTCTTCCTTTCCATGCAGATTTAAGTGGCATCTAAATTTTAGTATTTTCTTCTGTAACTTTCATTGTTTCAACCTTGTTTGACAGTACCACCATAATTACCTGTACTGTGTCTTCTAGTTCCTGTAAGAACTATCCCTTTTCCTTCTTCCATGGCAGTTGCTGCCACTATTTGGACCAAAAAACCCTCTATTTTATTTACTTGTTTCTTCTCGTGACAATCTGCTTCTCACAAAACTCAACCCAACCGACATGGTTTGTTTTATTTAATTTGTGCCACAGCACTTCCCCTTCAAAAATGGAACAATTTCCTTCAATTGCATCCATATGGCACAGTGTCTTTTCCAGATTTTTTAATAAACTCTTAAAAGCCATTATTGTAGAGAAACCAGTTGATTAATAACAGCACGGTTTCAAGAGTCACGTGAGATCTTTTGCACACAGATTGCATTACCAAAGACTTGGCAGCCTCAGATGAAAGCCAATGAAAAGTATGAACCTGCTACTCTTGTTTCCTGCTTCTTTCCCAGATGCCTTTATCCATGGCTTGTTTATTCTTCTGATAACCTGCTTTGGTCACAAGAAGGTGTTGCAGGGTTGGGGCTGGTAGATTTTAGGCTAGAGACTTTTAGGTCAGTTCAATGTTTTTCTGTTCTGCCCCCCTTTTCAGCAGCACACACACACACAGGGTAAGGGCGGGGGAAGGAGTCAAAGCTTTATCCTCATGACAAGTCTGACAAACGCTGTTCAAAAACCAGACCGCAAGATCCATGTGTCCAGATGGAAAGTCTTCTGTACTAAATCTGATCAGAGAAGGCTTATAAAAGCTTATATATTACAGATAAAATGTGACTTGACATAACCTTCAAGTTGCTGCCATGCCAAAGCAATCAAATAAGGGCTGAAGTCAGTTTTGCAGACCCAGTTTTGGAAGAGAAAAAACTCACTGTGAAAGGTATCAAAAAAAAAAAAACAAAACAGTAAGCAGATTTTCTAAGCCTAAGATCCTGGGGCATTTTCACATCAAACTGATTTAGTGGATCGCTAAAATATCCATGTGGAAAGGCTACTTGGCAGGACGGCTGCCTCACTAAATAGCAAAATACAGTCCACAAAATACAAAATGAGTTTTCAACAATTACTCTGGACAGAGTGCTCAGGCTTGAAGTACATTCAGTCACTAGCTGAACTCACAACAGCCAAGCTACATGACCCTACAAGCATAAGAATAGCACAGCTGATCTCATATTCTTACGCTGCTGTTGGGTATTCAGATCTTTAAATTATGTGCCCATTAACTAACATACTCCCCAGTGAACTACTACTTCATTACATTTCCCAGTGAAGTAAATGTTTATTAGCTTTCTCTTCTATTTTAATGTTATTGCATAAGGTATGATGATTTGATAAATAGTCTTAAAAATTTCAGGCACATTGGGATTTCATTACAGTTAAAAATCTGTCCAAGCTATTTCAAGAGGTCTATAAAGGCAGATGAAGTCTATTCAAGCAGTTTTGACGGTATTCTTGTTTAGAGGGGTTTTTTTGGTTAGATTTTTGGGGTGGTGTTTTTTTTTATTACGGAACCTATAAAGGGACTAGAATTTGACCAGAACCATAGAAAGAACCTAGACATTCTTTACTGAATTACCCCAAAACATCAAAATTCAGAGAAGTCAGGTTTTATTAGAATATCAGCTAGGACGGTCAAGTTTTTACACAGAGAATATGCCACCAACTGCAGTATCAGTTTTAGTTGATTCAGAGACTTCCTGGGCTGTAACAAAACCTACCCCAGGGCCTTCCTGTCTCTGAGAAGCTTTTTCTTCCCACCCTTCAGAGGTCCAGCTATTTTTTTACTCTGTTTGCACTGACAGTCTGCAAGCATCTGCAAGCACACTGCACACCAGATCCTTTCTGCTGCTCTTCCCTCTTTCCCCTCTGGCTACCCACCCTGCATTTAGGAAGCGCCTCTTCATCTCCATGTTTACTTGCTCTTCAGAGGAAGGAAGCAACTCTTCCAGGCATTTTTACCTATTTTCTCCACTCTTAAAACAATATAAATTGCAATCTGAGAACAAATAAATGAAACTCATTCTCTGCCTTATAGGGCCAGTTCAGACTGGAAACTTGGTCCAACCTGAAACATGAACAGGACATCCATGAACGATTATCACAAGACTTTCCTAGATGGGGAAAAGAACAGAAATGTGAATCTAGGCCTTTGGGGTGAGTTTCTTAAAAAAAAGAAAGGAAAAAAAAAAAAAAAGAAATGTTGAACGCATTGGAACAGGCATCTCATTCCCCCAGTCACTATCAGTGGAAAGCTTCTAGAAGTCCTGGGTTTTATGAATACCTAGCCAACAAGGACAATATTGTGTATTGATAAAAGGAGGTTTCCCTTTTTTGATCTATTTTAGTCTAAGTAAGGGCTAGAGACAAGGATATGTAAAGCACATGCCTGAAAGATCACACTAAGGACCTAACAAAGCACAAACCTGGAGTCATCACAAAAAGCACTCCGGACCCAAAAGGAACAAGCTGATGTGCAGCTGGCCAGCACATCACCCCTGCGGTGCTCTGACAAGAAACAAGTAGACACAGAGAAAGTCTAGACCTTTACAGCTCCTGTAATTTTGAAGTCCAAGCGAATAGCTCAAGCATATGTATTCTATTAGTTTTTATATGTATTGCTTTACACGTGTGTTCTTCATTTAAATTATTATACTTTGATGCAACTGATCATCCAAAAATCAACATCTTTATCAAGGCAGAAGAAAAACTTCAGCATCAGCAGCTAAATCAGGCCATCAGAACAACCATATCAGAAATTGGCCCAGGGTCCCACCTACGCCTGAGAGAACAACATGATTCCATAAAGCAAGACCTCAACAATTAAGATCCACAAAGCATGACTTTCATAAACCAGAGCCAGTGGTGAAGTGCATTTCATCTCTGTGGCAGTTACAGGACACTGTTAGGAATACAATTAGGGTAACAATTTAAAAACAATCACTATCCAATTAGATTATTCAAATATCAATTGCAAGCCATTAATTACACAAAAGTCACATGCTGAGGAACAATCTAAGACATACAAAGAGATATCATATATAGATCTGCATCTTTCAATACAATCTCCACACAAAAGTATACTACATACAAAGTATACTTTATTTTAGTACTATTTTTTCTATTAGCACACGTGATGACATCCAAAATTCCCCTGTTTATGATCGCCTACGATATGAGGACCACTTCTGCATCTTCAGATGTCAGGATGTTAACTTTTTGTATTAAAGAAAACCAGGTTTGAATTTGAGGCTTATGATGGTTACCTGTATTTCCCCAAAAATTAATTAGTGTTGCCATCCTGAAAAAAGTATCTTAAGAACTAAGAATCTGTCATTTCAAAAAACAGAGTCATCTTTAAAATTATTTTAAGACAAGATATGTGTGTATGTGTATATATAAAAAAATACATAAAAAAATAATATAAAATCAAAAAAGACAAGCTTCTACTCTTAAAAGTCTATGCAGATTCCAAGGATACAGAGAATTGTTGTTGTTGTGTAATTGGAAAAGAAAGTAACCTTCTCAACACAGGAGAGATATCACTAAATCAGGGTGGAATCATGCTAGTGGAACAGCATGAAGTACTGCTGGAGTGAAAGTAATACTTGGTCTGTGCTAAATTCATTGAAAATTCCAACAAATTTGAAAATCTGAATTGAAAATTCCCTGACACAGTACACACACACAAGATGTAAAGAATCAAGTGAAGTGTTCGGAGTTTCCAGAAAAGTAGCATTGGTGCCAACTTGCCATAATTCCAAACAACTCAACTATGAAGTACAGCAATAATTTAACCACTACCTTTCCCATTCTCATTTCCTTACATTACTTGAAAAGAGAAGTCTTAGAAGCAGTTGACACAGGGGAAGGGTCAGCTTTAGACTGAATTGATCTGAATCACTGAATACCAACAAATTAATTGAAGTGGACCTACAGGAATTCATTGCCTTTAATGGCCAAACTATTTTAGGATAAGTACAAAAACACAGATATAAAAAGTAATTTTTCCCCCTGTTTTTAATTTTTTTCTGCTTAATAGCTCTCTAAGCACTTAAGATATTCTGTAACTTCTAAAGCTAATATTCAAGCATCTTGTTTTCCTTCTATGACTGATGAAATCTGTGCATTAAGTATTTTGCACAGAGAATAGCTACCTAAATTAAAATACATACACATTCTGTTTCTTTTCATTCAATAGTAGTAGGGAAAAAAAACCAAAAGAAACCAAATTAAAGATATCCAGAAATTTACTTTCCTATTGATCTGGCAAATTCTGTATTTCTACTTCTATCTTCCTAAATACGTTTTCCTATTTTTCTTTAAATTGGACTTACGGTGGAACAGGTTTGTTCTACTCCTTCACAGAAGGGGTTTTGTGTGTTTAGATTCACACATCTAAAAGCTCTGTACTGAGATGTTGCTACTATTTACAGAAAGGTAAAATTGCAGAGATAAGATGGCCTTAACAAGTTTCCTCTACAGTTTCAAATTTAAAGTAATTTTCCTCATCCAAAAAGGTAAGCAGAGCTTTTATTTTCTTCAAAATATTCCAGATTTAGATCTCTAGTTTTGTCTACAGCTCCATATATTACTGAAATTACTTTTATTTACCGTGTTAAAGACAGTGTGTAGGAATTATAACAGACCTCAGCTAATGTTGCACGCATTATCTGTGGAACTGTGCTTTTTTATAGAAAATACTAACCACACTTAAAAGTTAAACTCTATGAATATCATTATCACAAAGACTTTAGCTATTCTGTATGCAGTCATTTAATATATTTCCGCTTTAGTAACTACAACACGTAAGAACAAGCTTCAGTAAACACATTTGTTTGCTTTCAAATTAGAAGTTTAACTACATTAACATACTGATTTGACAAAGATAATTCAAAGGATTATCGTGCCTAAAACTAAATTCATACTCGTTTAGAGTCCTGAAACATAAAAAGTGAAGAATCTGTGAAGAATCATTTCATTTACAATGCATTATTGTTTTACACAGAAAGGAAGAAATATGCTACTGATGTAAACTTTAGATTCTTATGGGCTACTTAATCCAAAAGTATATGCTGGCGTTACTAACAGCATAAAAGTAAAAAGATATAATAAGAAATTTTAACAAGCAAATTAACATCTGAAAGATTCCAATTTATATCTGACAATAGATTTCACTTCAAATCATGACATGCTATAAACCACTTTCTTTACGACAGTTAAGGAAAAAGCTGAACTGGACTTCTGTAACTTTTCTATTGTTTTTCTCCTAATTTAGATAAATAGCACTATCTTAAAGACGGTATTTTTAATAATTCTGTAATGAGTATGAAAAAAGATCATGAAAAAGAGAATATGAATAAAATTCAAATTAGTAAACCACCTCCTGAAATACTTTCAAATAATGGTTTTTACTTGTATGGAGGATTGGGTGTGGGGGTTTTTGTTGTTGTTTTGCTGTGTTTTTTGTTGGTTGGTTGGTTTTGGTTGTGTTGTTTTGGCGTTTTTTAAGAATTAAAAATTACCTTATTTCAACTTTCATATTGCTACTTCTTCTCTAAACTGCTGAAAAAGAATCCCACTTTCTTTTTATAATAAACTTGGGGGGGGGGGGGGAAGTTGTTGGTGCTTTTTTGATTTACTAATAAAATAATTTAGATCCCTGTCAGGAATGACAAATGCAATTTACACGGATCTTATCTAAAGAGACTGAAGAGATTTATCAACATATACAGCAGTAATTGGCATAGACATCACTTCATAAACAAATGCAAACTATACTTCTCCCAACAAATAAAAAGGTTTTTACTGTAGCTTATGCAGTTTGAATTCTAATACTCTTAAAACTTCTTATTAAGAGAAGAATTCTTCAAAGAAAATATAAACTAGTCAGATTTGTATTTGTTGACATTTCAAAACACAAAACTGATATACTGCAAAATAATTCAAACCCTTAAAAGGATTCTGTAGGATTTTCTCACATTTTTACCAACTATTCAAATTTATATTCTTCTGTCTGATAAACTAACGAGAAATCTGTGTCAGTCCAAAGAACTGAAGCTGAAAACTTCTAGTAAATTATTCGTTTATACCAAGACCCATCATTAAAATATAAATTCCAAGGTTATTTCTCCCAATATCATTGTAAATGGTGATGACTGACTTTGTAGTCAACACTCTTCCATTACATTAAAATCTAAACCATAAATTTTGAATTAAGTTTTATGGGAATGTTTCCTTGCTTACTTTTTTCCCCAGTTTATTTTAAAAGCAGTAGTACTGATAGATTTTTGGAAGCACTTGACTTGTGATGTGTAATTTGATGGCTGGACTGAAATGGTTAGATACGCAAAATCCATTAATAGGATGGGCCAAATCATATTACACCATTTGGTACTGAAGGTCAACAATAGCTCTACTACTACAAAATCATATAGTATGTAAAGGAGAATAATTCCCATGTGCAGATTTTTTCAGTATCTGTTGATAATACAGAATTATTTTTTCATTGTCACTGAAACACGATGCACTGGAAGTGATAATAGATTGTTTCCACTAACTAAGCTTTTATCATATAACTTATTTGTTAATTGTAGTTTTACTTGAATTACTATATAGATCTATAAAAGTTCTGCACTCGGATTCTTTTTGTCCCACCACTACGGCTTTCAAAGAGATCCACAAGACCTTGTAAGCGAAGGAAAATGCCTCCCCAATTTCTTTTTTTGCAAGATTTTGTAAACTCTTAACCTCTCTATAGAATATTAATTATACCCTTTGTTTCTCCAAATTCCCAAAGTGTTATTTTAGTATATTCTTTATTACGTGTACCTGATATGCTAGAAGATTAACACTGAACTCCAAGGAATCAAACAGGAAGCACACACATATACACCACTACAAAGATGGCAGTCTGGCCGCACTGGGTTACAACGGCTGCTTTTGGACTAACTGTAGTAGTTCAATTAATTTAATGGTAACATCACTAATAAAGCAAACCCATATATGTTTTGTCCCATATTTGCCTTAAGTGATAATTTTCCTTTTCCTTTGTAAAAGTTAAAAGCTAACCAGCTTCTGATATGGGAAAAAGTATTTTAACAAAAGGAATTATAAAAGATATTTTAAAAACTGTATCACAGTTCCTACCGGTAATGTTTACAGTAATAATGTTAAACAAATGTCCAAAGTTCCACAGTGTTTACTTTTAAAAATATGCTATTTTGTCTCTTTCCATGAAATAAAAAGAAATTCAATACAAAAATTCTCCTACATTATGGAAAACATTTTTATTACATGATACTAACTACATTCCACGATTCTGGAAAAGTTTTGACTTAAATGGAGATTATAGTTTGGCTCCCAGAATCCCACCAACAGTGAAGCCATGAGTAAAAGTAAATGAGAACAACAGAAACTCCCCTAAAACAGTAGCTCTGCAAATATTGGAAACATGGTTCTAGTGGATGTAGATACTTTCTTCTCTGAGACAATAATTTGTTAGAAAAAGAATGACAGTGTACCACTAGTGAGACACTAGTCTATGAGGCTGGATGGGATCCACCCAAGGGTACCAAGGGAGCTGGCAGAAGTAGTCACTATGACACTCTCCATCATTTATCAGCAGCCCTGGCTAAATGGGAGGTCCCAGCAGACTGGAGGTCAGCCAGCGTGACGCCCATCTACAAGAAACACCAGAAGGAGGATAAGGGGAACTACAGGTCTGTCAGCCTGACCTCGGTGCCAGGGAAGGTTATGGAGCAGATGGTCCTGAGTGCCATCACACAGCATGCACAAGACAACCAGGGAATCAAGACCAGACAGCATGGGGTTGTGAAAGGCAAATCCTGCTTGACAAACATGATCTCTTTCTACAACAAGATGACCCACCCAGGGGATGAGGGAAAGACTGTGGATGTCTTCTACCTGGACCTTATTAAAGCCTTTGACACAGTCTAACACAGAATTCTCCTGGAGAAACTCATGGCTTTGATGGGCATACTCTACAGTGGTTAAAAAAAATGTTTGGGCGGCCAGGCCCAAAGAATGGTGGTGAATGGACTTAGATCCAGTTGGTCTCTTCTCCCAGATAACAAGCAACAGGACAAGAGGAAACAGCCTCAAGTTGTGCTCGGTGAGGTTTAGACTGGATATTGGGAAAAATTTCTTCACTGAAAGGGTGGTCAAGTATTCAAACAGGCTGCCCAGGGAAGTGGCTGAATCAGCATCCCTGGAGATATGTAAAATACATGCAGATGTGGCACAGACACATGGTTTAGTGGTGGAATTGGCCATGCTACATTAACAGTTGGACTCTATGCTCTTAAAAGCTCTTTTCAAACCTGACTGATTCTATGATTACTTGTCTGGGTAAGGATGATTACTTGTCTGAGAGGAAGACTACAGAAGAGTGTCTTGTGAGCATCAAAATATAGTCCAAGTTAGAGATTACTAAAGAAAGGAAAGAAACATTGTTCTTCCTCTTCCCCACACTCCCAAACATCTCAGTTATGCATCTTTCTTATTAAACCCTGCACCATTCCCCAAAGTCTCCTCCTACACGAGTGTCTATCCCTTAAAGCGTCTTCCTCACCTACTTCCCTTAGATCCTCAGATCTTCTAAACCTCTCTTCGTACATCTCTCCAAATTGCCAAGCAACCCTCACACTCATATCACTGATGAATTCTATGAAACTCCACCCCTCTAAACAAAAAAAGACGCAGCACCCAGAACACCTAAACTGAAGGTAACTTCACCTCTTCAGTTGGTCTAGCAATAAAGCGAGACTTATTTTGAGACAGCATCCGCAGCTGACCTGGGACACCATGTACAAAGACAGTTGATCTTCAGAGATGAAAACAGAAATACCCATGAGGAAAAGAGGTCAACTCCCTAGGTAAGAAATGCAGAACTTGGTAGCTCAGAAGTCTCCACTACCAAATGTATTTGCTGAGGGAGATGAGTTATATGAGGAACTGTTTCCACAACTACCCTGCCATGTTCTGCATTATGAACAGTGACGGCAAAGACTGCGAGAAGCCAAAAAAAGCCCGCTAAACCCTGCCTCCAGGATTCCTTTTTTATTCCATTCTTTAAATTAATTTTTCATAATGCATTAAATGCATAGTTTTACCAAACCAGTTTATTCAGGTCCACTTGATTAACAGTCAAAGAGATACTGAGCCGTGCAGAATATATAATTTTCAAAGTTTGGTTTCTGGGTTTTGTGGTTTGTTTTGGTTTGGTTTCTTTTGTGGATTTGGGGGTAGTGGTGTGGTTGTTCAGGTTTTATTCGTTTGTTTTAAGAACGTGGTATAATCTGAATTATCTTAATTATCCAGGGCAAACTAAGGAATACGATATTTAATTATTAGGTTGTTTACTAGCAATTTAAATATACTGTTCCACTGGCATTTGTATATACCCATTAATCTTGGACATAAAACCAAGTTAATTATGATTTCAAAATACACTAATTGAAAATTTCGTATTAATTTACTGTTTAGCATTTTGGGGTTTTATTTTATTGAGAATTATAAAGAACTAAATGTATACGCATATATAATGAAAAATACCTCAAGTTTACAGCTTTTTTGTGAACAATTTGGAATGTTCAACAGATAGAAGATATTTTGGAGTAGTGCTTCTTTTGGAATCACACAGTGACATGATACTGACTGAATACTACAATTATGAACAAAATCCTATATACTGAACAAACATTTACAGTTTCCTATGTGAGTGACACTACTATTTATGTACAATGGTCATTTTAATGAGTGATTCTGTCTTGGAAAATAAAAATGCGTTCATGGTTCAATAAATGAATCCGTTGATTAACCAGACCTGACAGATTTAAGCCTCTAATGTTTTAATCCTCTGTCACTATCACTGATGCAATTTCTAAGCTAAATATTTAAAGTTGAAAAAATAATTTTTGTTTACATCACCTGGATTATAGATTGATTACCTTTTGCAAACTGCATCACATAAAAGATTTACATAACACATTTAAAACCACGTATTCCAACTACTACTTTATATAATTCAACTGAATTTTATATTTTTATACAGAGGCACATTATACATTCTAATTATCAGCTAAAAAAAGACTAATCTATCTTCAGAAATGCATAAACATTAAAAATACCTACACAGTCTTGTCAGTGATATGTGAGAATTTGCATGCATACCAAAACCACGTGCACATAAAACCCTTCATGCTGATAAATCTTTTTTTAAAAAATTCCCTACTTTCCAATTTTCAACTTAAAAGTCAGGAAAGAACAAGAAAATATTTGTCTATAGTCTACCACATCGCATCTGCTATTAGTAGCAAGTATCCAAGCAATAGCATTTTTTATATTTTGGAAATACTAACTAAAGCTAACCATTATAAATACAGATTTATTGTCCTATTAAAATATAGGCACTATCATAAGGACTGCAGATGAAACCTTCAGCCCAGTGAAACTGGGGAGAGCATTTACCACTTGAAAAAGACCTTGAAAATCAGTTAAATATTCAAATCCTTTAGTTTATTTCTTCCTCCATTCTAAAAAAAAGCTTAGCTATAAGGTTTATTTTACTCTTGTGAATTCTAATAAATTGCACAAGTTTCTTTCTATGATAAGGCAAGCTCATTTTTAAGTTTGTGTAGTAAAAAAGGGATGATATTTATTTATTTATTTATAGAGAGAAAATAGGATTTGGTACAGCTGCAAAATTCAAAAAGCCATACTGTTTCTAATTTCTTACATTATAGCATCCCAAGCTAACACCACATATGCTACCAACATTAAAATAAGCACCCCACCTACTTCTTTTTATTACTAAGCTAGCTAAACAGCCTCAGAACGTTCCAGTATTTCATTAACCTCTCTCCTCATGTAACAGGGCAAATGTTACTTTGAGTTTCATATTCATATTTTAGGCTTCATAAAGATATTCAGATTAGGAAAATAAACAACAGCATAAAGAACATATAGACTGGCAGTCTTGCTCAGATTAAATGAATAATGCTGTTTACATTAATGTCCATCAAATATATATTTTTTTTAACGCAGAAGTATTAAAAAAAAGACATAAAGCTACCTGTATTTCAACTGGTGTTGATTAGAGTACTAACAGACTGATTTTTTTAATTGGCAAAATCTGTATATTGATAGAAATCTTACTTTTGAAGGAAGATCCTGAACTTTAAGATAAGGATCTCTGTTCTTCTGAATTTGCAATTATTATGTAGCTACCTTTCACATCCTAGCAGACTTCTGGTCTGCTATCATGTCACATTTTCTAGAAGCTTGCATTTTTTTTTTCCAAAAAGGAGAAAGATTATTTATTCTAAGACAATGTTCTATTACATTAGAACATAATTATCTAGATCTGAACTAGAGCTTGTCTATCTAAAACCCAAATAACTTACACACATTAACAATTCTATTTAAATGTCAAATATTCTGATATTTTCCAATTGCCTGAGTATTTATAGCAAAATTCACACCAGATCTGGATCTAAAAAAGCCCAACACAAACCAACACAAAGTTTTCCTGTCTGACAGCAACCATTTATTCTAAGTCAGCTTTCAAAACAAATGAGTCATGTTACCAAATATAAAACTCTGAGTGTTTCTTTTCAAACACACTGAGGTACCTTTCAGTTATCTTTACGTTACATCCTAAAATGAGTATGGAATAAAAAAATATTACTGAATTAATAAAGTAATAATAAAAATTGACTGTTCCTATACAAATGATTTCAAAAAACGTAAGAAATTACTAGAAAGTGAAACATCTGTTTCCTGATTTACAGATTTTTTTTGTTAATTCTTGTTAACTATCCAGCAGATGCTCCACTTACTGACTTTTTTTTCATTCAAGATAAGCACAATATTTCCTCAATAGAAAAAAGGGTCTACGGGGGGGGGGGGGGGGGGGGGGGGGGGGGGGGAAGCACGATGGCACTACGTACTCTAAAGTGCTGCTCTATCTAAGAAACCGCTTCATGTTATTAATTTACCTTTTGACTACAAAATAAGTAATGAGAAAGTAATCTACAATTTATTTATTACTAGCTAGTAATGGAAATGGGGTGTTTTTGTTTTTGTTTTTTTTATTATTTCCAAGGATGCTCTAACCACTAATTTCCTGAATTTAGGAAGCACAAATTTTCGTCGGATTTTTCTCCTTTCCTCTTTCCAACATGACACCCCTTCCCAAAGCAGCTCAAAGTTATCTTTCCTTGACTTCTTCATGCTTTTTAACATTTGTATTTGTTCTCAGTAAAAAAGCATATCAAGAAGGATTTTTGAGTTCCTTGAAAAGAAGCCATTCACTCAGCTATGAAACCATAAAAATAAGAGTTCTGTTCAAGTAGGATAAGAACAGAGAAAGTTTTAGTACAAGTTGAACAGCTATGCTACTACAGCCTTGGGAGAAGCCCGAAGACCCAACTTTTGAACTTGGGAATTTAACAAGTTTTCCTTGGCTTTCTTGATTCTCCTACATATGAAATTCAAGCACCACAGTTCTACAAAGACTGCAAATATATAATAATGGACAGATTTTTCTCTTGAATCACTTCCAATCTATACTAAGTGGTCAAAGTATGGGTGAAGTGGGAATTTAGAGAAAAAGTTATTCTTCTTAAATAGCTCACTTTCCTCTACAACACATGGCCAGCTGAAAACCAATTTCCATGTTCTCAATCATGCCTCCACTGATGGCCAAAAACAAATAAACTGAAAGTTTTTATGGCAGGGGGCTCTGTATTATCCCCAATTGTAGTAACCTGCCATTTAAGCACTTGGAGTTACACATATGTAATTGGTATGAAAGGTCACTCAGATGTGTCTGCTAATTTTGTGTAATATCTTTCTGAGCTCCTGTTTTGGCAGCTGTAATATCGTTAATCCATGTAGTTCACAGTAATTATTTGATCTGTGAATTCAATTTCTTTTAATTTTAAGCTAGTTCCCTGAGACTTTCATATTATGATAACCAAGTTACTGTTTTGTGAAAAATACCTCTTCGCTCCTGTCTTCCATGTTCTCCACAGTTGCATAGTACCGTGGCATACCCTTTTGTCTCTCTGTCACATCATAGCACACTACAGTATATTTAATTTCACCTCAAATGGAAACCTTTCCAAAATTATCGTCTTCATTTTCCTGCCATGCAACTTCCTTCTTTGTAACTTACAACTTTTCAAGATAGTGTGGCTTCCCAATTTCAACCTACATACTGATCTTTACTCTCTTGCTCTTGATTCCATTTAGTTTCTTAAAGTTAATAATCATGACTAAACACTAGGTTGACTTTTTCAGACAACTACCTATAACATCACCAGGAGGATCGTTTTTGTTCCCTCCCCCTCCCCAAGTACTACCAGTGGCTGAATTAGAGATCCTCATTACTACAGGGGTGGACTACCAAGCTTATGTTTGACATCAATATTAATTTTTAAACTTGAATCTCAGGAAACCCTTAAGTAAAGGCCACATTCAGTTAACTAGACAGCACAGATCATAGCTACAATGGTCAGCCTCTCACCATCTAAAAATCATACTTACATGAGACCTATTTGGTAGTTATTCTAAGTTATTGTATAATAAAGCAATTCCTAGAAAACCCCTGTCCAACACCGCAGGGTGTAGTGGGTTGGCCCTGGCTGGACACCAGGTGCCCCCCCGAGCTGCTCTGTGACTCCCCTCCTCAGCTGGGCAGGGGGAGAAAAACATGAAGACAGACTGATGGGTCAAGGGTGAAGAGCGATCACTCAGCACTTACCAGACTCGACTGGGGAAAAGCAGTTTAATTCATTGCCAATCAAAACAGAGTAGGGTAGGCTTTGTTTCTCATTACATCTTAAAAACGCCTTCCCCCCCCCCCGGCTCAGCTCCACTCCTGATGTTTCTACTGGGGTCAGTCCCTCACAGCTGTCCCTGCCGCCCCGGCCCCCCACGGGGAGGCTCCTCGCCCCCTGCCCCAGCCCGGGGCCCTCCCAGGGCGCAGCCCCCCAGGCCCAGCCGGCCCCAGGGGGGTCCCCGCGGGGTCCCCAGCCCGGGCTCCTCTCCCCACGGGGCCACGGGCCCTGCCAGGAGCTGCCCCAGCGCCGCTGCCCGCGGGTCACAGCCCCCTGCGGGCACCCCCTGCCCCGGGGGGGTCCTGCCCGGGCTGCGGGGGGGAGCTGCTCCCCCGGGGGCTCCGCGGGCTGGGGGCACGGCCCGCCCGGCCGGGGGCTTCTCCAGGGGCTGCCGGGGGGTCTCTGCTGCGGCGCCTGGAGCCCCCCGGCCTCCTCCTGCCCCGGCCCGGGGGGCTGCGGGGCTGGGGCGTTCATGTACTCCTCCCACTCCTCTCTCTGGCTGCTGTTGCTGCCACGCAGCAACTTTTCCCACCTTCTTAAATGCATTATATCCCGAGGGTGCGACACCATCACTGACGGGCTCAGCCACGGCCAGCAGCGGGGGCTCTCTTGCAGTCAGCTGGCATTGGCTCTAGCAGACATGGGAGAAGCTTCTAGCAGCTTTTCACAGAAGCCACCCACTACTGAAACCTCACCACACAAACCCAACATACAGGGCAGGGGAGGGATGAAGTATCACACTTAGCTACTAGCAGTCTCTGTTGGACCTTTATAAAGCGTGGCCTGAAGCTAAAGCAGCATGAAGATTGAACCATTTTCCCAAATGCGCAGGGTGAATTTGAATTATATTTATTTGTATGCATCATCTTCATATTTATTAATGCTCTGCTTACATGCAATTGCACTGTACATTTTTAGCAGTTGAATTAGCAACTGGGTGCTCTAAAATTAGGCTTAAAGGGCTGCACGACTCAAAAAATAATGTATAAGGCATGCGTACATTGTTTCTGCATTAGTAATAAAATTTTAAGATTCACCGAAGTGTGATAATCTTGTATGTTTCATAGTAATTTAAATTCAATGCTAAACTAAAATATAAAATACCAATGTTTCCATTTTTGTGAATTCTCAGTGTCATGTCCATTTTTTTCATGATCCAGCCTTAAGGCTTTACTGTATACCCAAGGTCTCAACACTAGCAGTACTTACTTTATCTTGGAATGAAAGAGTTTTCCCCCTAGGCCTCAAAACTGTGACATTTGGAAAGAAACTCTCCGGTTAAAAAGATCAGAGCAGTTCTGCCTGTAATTGACCGCTTCCCTTGAAGATTACAATTCAAACACACTTTGAAAAGAGATGCCCCTGGATTTGACACAGTAAGAGATACAGAAAAATCCCTTTCCAGGACCACAGAGTCTCGTTCACAGATCCCTGGCATGTACAGGTTACGTCCCACCCACACTGCCTAAATTCCACCCTGCTCAGTAACACAGTCAAAACCACATTGATTTTCTATTTAAGTTAACTGTCAGGGGACTATTTAACCGAGGAATGGACATAAGGAATCTTAGTTTTCTGTGTAGCCCTATGTTGTATGAAACCATCCCTGAAACCCAGGCTTAAATAAATTACTTGGTATTTTCAATTTGCCTTCACAACTAATGATCCTTCTGGGAAATCTAAAGAAAGAGAATTAAAAGCACTTTTGAATGCCTCTTATGAAACCAATTCCTAGGAAATTAAAAGTCTCAAAACAAGAAAAATTTAATCTGAAACACATAAAGAAAACATTAATTATGAAGCAGCAAGGAAAATCATTCAAAATCAAAGATGATAAAAAACCACAGAAAGCCAATGTTCACATTAGTGTTGTAATGATACTGTTACAGAATGATTAAAAAAAAACAAACAAAAAAAAAAAACCACCACAGAAAATTAGTCCCCAAAAGTTGTTTCAAAGTGAACAAAGTGTTACACTAACATACAATAGATTTTGACAGTACCTGACACGGAGCAGCCAAAAGACCACATTTGACTTAAATAACAAACCCATGTCACACAAGAAAAACTGAAGATTAAATAAATATTATGGCTCCGTTTCTGTAATGACATCCATGCCAGCAGATGCCCACTACAATTCTACTGATGTCAATTCTGCTACCCAATGGCTCATGACTGAGAGAACGACAGAGACCAAATTTGGCATCCTCAATCCCTATCGCTCTTGTTACCTGAGCACAGAAGAAGATTATTCTAATAAGATTTTAACTAGGTATGGCCATAACTATTTCAATACCTAGTGACACATTTCATTTGCAATACTAAGAGATTAATACGTCTCCTACGTGTCTGAAGTTCAGGCTTGGACACATTTTTAAGTGGAGCTTAAACGTTATCTGAATTAACAACCCAGTACAATTTCAGTATTGTAACTGCTGTCCTGGAAATATGGGATGTATCATGAAATTATTTTATTAGCTATGTAACTTCCTCTGACTTTGGAATATACACAGATTCAATAATGCACATTTTCGTCTGAGACAGTTGAGCTTTCATAGAAGCACAGTAATGAGGATTTCTCTATCTTACAAAAAGAACCTTTCCTCTTTATCACTTACACTTATAAATCATGGGATATGGAAAAGCCATTAACTCAAAATGCGGAGAACATGAATACATCACAACTCCATCCAGAGTTCAAATACATTGTTCACACCCAAGTTAAAAAAAAACCAAAACAACTGCACACCAAAACCCCACTACACATCACAATTTCAATTTCTTGAAATTTTGGGGAAAACAAGTATTACATTTTATATTTTTTTATTAAAAGTACAGCAAAGTATAAGGTAAGAAAGCTACAACACTAAAAATTATTATTAAAGAGACTTACTTAAAAAAAAACACTATGTACAACAGTTTATTGTTATGTTCCCATTATATTTGATGTACTGCACGCAGCAACAAGTACAAGTGCACCTAACTACTGTTCCTGTCTGGTGTGGATCTGGCTGTGTTCCTATTGTATATGTGAAAGTTTTTTAAAGATACTGAAAGGAAATAAAGTCAAATAAGATGTACTGTATTCTATGAACAAACCAGACACAGTGTTTCTCAAACAAAGCCTATTTTGTGTCAGGAATCCTTTTGTAAGTACAATTCTGTTAATAAATTCACACCATATTATCTGCAAATGGTTCAATTAAGTCATTGTCTTGAACACCACACACAGACAGACAGAATTGCACAGGTGCATTTTAGCTTACATAAGGTACCAAATGGAAACAGCAATCATTAAATAACCTACTGCTAATCCATCCCAGCAAGAATTCTGTCTTCTTCTGCAACTCCTCTGTTCCACTTTGATGGAAGGACTAACAACAGGTCAAAACTAATCCATCCAAAATTAATACTAATTTTGCAGTCCTCTACAATCTGACAGGCAAGGAAACACAAAAAGGGGCTGCTGTCCTTTATAATAACTATAAAAGGTGTGAATTCAGTAAAAACAGACTAGCCAAATAGTGTTTGGACATAAAGTGTCATTGTACTGTAAGGAGACTCTTGTTTGGGGTTATGAAGAGCAGTCCTCCGCACTGGTTACTTTACTACACTAGTACTGCAGCTGTAACACAAGGTCATAAGGTCCCAAAATTTTTCAAGGATCTTCACACAAAGCCCCACATTATAAGGGGGAGGGATGAAGTAATATCACCTCCCAACACAGGAACTTCAACAATGCCTACTACAAAATCCATAAGATCTGGTGTCACCAAATCCTATTATACAGGGTAGCTAGGAGAGGGGGTTTAGAAGATCTCCTACCCAATGTGCAGCTGGTTTGGTTTGTTTTTAAAGGCCTCTGTCCCAAATGTTAGGATTTTTCTTTAAAACCCTGAGAAGGTTTAATATTCAAAATGAAAGAACACGTAGCCTCATTCTGAAAATCCTCCTGCATGTTATTATAGTCACACTAACTAGGGCCCATCGTCAACATTTTACTAAGGAGTCATAATTATTTAAGTAATGGTCTACTGGATCAGGCTTTACCTAACCCAGTACTGTCAGCAGAGTGGGACACTGAAGTTCATGTGCTTTCCCTAGATCTCTTTCCAGAGGTTGTTTCTCTCATCTTCAGCTGCTCAATTAAGGATACTAGATGATGTACTAGAAGGTACATCCCTGCTTAATCCTTTTTGTATCCTTTTATATCCATTACTCACAAATTCATCTAATCCTTTTTTGAACATGCTGGCACCATCTCCCACAAACATCCTGTGGCAGCAACTTACAGAAGCTCACTACCCAGAGTAAAGAAATATTTTTCTTTCATATGTTTTATACAGCTCTGCTCATTCCATCAGATGTCCCTCGCATTGGCATTGTTTGTCAATCAGTTCTGCAATTGCCTGACCACTTACATGAATTTGTAAGCTTCAATCATATCCCCTCACTCTCTCCTCTTCAGACTGAAATTCTGAGAGTTCCTCTGATCTCTCTTCATTGCCAGCTGCTCCACACCCCTAATAATATTGCAGTCTTCTCTCTCAGTCTTCTCCAATTTCTTGAAATTAAAATGACAGAACTGCACACTGTGCTCAAGATGATGTTGCAGGAATTTAATACAACCATAAAACAATGCCCTGTATATTCTTTAAAAACACACCATCACCACGTTCAAAAATTTAACTTGACTACTGTTGTCACTAATTGTCATTGATAATTGGGGACAAGAGAATCAGAGTTCATATGAACCATATGATAGAAGATAAGGTTACTTTAGCCATCTATATTTATTGCTGCCAAGTCTTAGTAGGTTGTATTGTCTGGGAGGAGGCAGTTATTTTAAAAAAAATCATTAAAAAATCTAAAATAGAAATGGAACATAACTTCTCTACAGCATGTAAACTTGAGAAAATCCTATCACTCCAAATTATTTCAGTTCTACCCATGAGGCTCAAACCAAGATGTCACATGTTTTGTTAAAATTACAGAACATCTCCTGCACACTAAAATACTAAGAAATAGCTTTTTTAGAATTTGTCATTTTCTGACATACGAAGATGATGCAGGTTTGTATTCACTGAAATCTTTTTTTCCATTTACTACAAGATCTGAAAGGATAAATCTCGTGCTTTACGAAGTACACAGTGTTTGAAGTAGTATATACAACTACTTTATAAATGAAGACTTACAGTAAAGTTCTAAAGGAAATGGCTTTCTCCATTTATTATAAGCCCTAAAAAGATAACTAAATAGCTTGTATTGAGATGCAGTCAACATGACCAAGCCACAACATGTAATAAAGCAGATAAGTCATTACACTCGTCGTGATTCAATACAATCTCTATTTATCAGACAAGCACCTACAGTAACATAACGGTTGGTTGGCTTAGTGTTTAGTCTTACTTTGTGGGGGTTTTTCCCCAATCACAACGTTGTACACAAATTGTTAAAGGCTCACAGAAATTCAGTCACATTGAAGATAATTCAGCTAAGACAATGAAACTGCAAGCAAAAAAAGCCTGATTGACCAACAAAAAACCAACCAAACAAAAAAACAACCAAAAAAACCCCACAACAAAACTATCTAGAACTACTTCATCAAGGCTTTCTCTTACCTTGAAGAGGAAAAACATAATGAGGTAAGATTAGGGTATTTATTAATATGAAAATCAAATCATGAAAGTATAACAAGAAATAATTGTTCTCAATAGTGATATTGGATGTATCTATGCAAAAGTTTCTCTACAAGTTTCTTCCTGGAATGGTAGGTGGATGGTAGATAGTTTGTAAAATTAAGTATTGTAATCCCATTTAAATAATTGGAATTACTCACTGCTGTACACTGCAGAAATTTTTTTTTTTGCATTCTTATAGCTACCATAAAAAAAAAAAAAAGTATCATTTCTGTGTTTGTCACAGTTGTAAAAGTACTCCTGGGCACCTATTTCACCGTATTCTTTAATTCTCCACAGACCTACAAGGTCCATCACTAGATTTTTCTTACATTTAGGCATCACAGTTCAAATACTGTATTTTGCCATCAACATCACCGGCGAGGGGGGATAAAAATAGAATATTCCTTACTTGCTTAAATGTGCCACTGAGCTATTTGGACTAATTCTTGAACATGTAGGGTCGTTGTGTTTTTTAAACACCGCAACTGCATATAAATGTTTGGGTTCGCTCAGAAGAATTTGGAACACAGAGGGAATGTCAACGTAACAGCTCATAGAATATTTTTCATGTGCAGGTTCTATATACATTTTAAGTATTACGCTCTTTCAGGTGATAAAAAACAGCAATCACCCTTTGACAGATGAAAAGCCGATAAAGATCAAGTGCCTTGCTCCAAGTGAAAGACAGAAAATTACTCTCATTCACAACATATGAAATCAGAGTGGTCTTACTAGATTAAAGCAAGTAATTTTAATGTATCTGGGCTAGCTATTAACTTCATTTATTTTAATTGTTGCCACTGAATTCACATACAAAATAGAACTGTACTGACTATAAAAGAGACTCAGTGAAAACTTTTACACAAACAGTTATTAAAGTAAAAATCCAAGATGAGTACTTGACCTTTCACTTCCAAGAATTTGGTAGTGTTTTCAAGAAGAGATACTAAAACAGTAGTTTATCCATACACAACTTCTAGTGACTTTCAATACAGAATGGGTACCCACTAGCATCTGTGGTAATGTGGCCCATCTTTATCAAAACTAGAAACTCCTGATTGTCACAGTTACAATATTAGAGCCAAACAGATTAATTCACCAGTACAAAAATGCAATTATAAGGCTCTTCATAATTATTTTTTTTTTTTACAAGTACCGTAAGTTCACCATGATTGATGAGAAAACTTTGTTTCCAGACCACATTTTGAAGAAATCAAGGAAAACAGGTTAGACCTAAACACTTGCCTGCAAAATTCATCAATACCCAAGATTTTTGTTCTCTTGAAGCCTGAAGTTTAATGTATAACCTTAGTATATGTATAATCTCAGTAGACTGATTAGATTGCAATCAGTAAGTCCTTGTATCAGTATAATTATTGGATTGTGATGGAGAAGACCTGGTATTGTATGGAACAGATTTATGATCCAATTTGAAAGGAACATCTAGAATTAAAAAAAAAAAAAAAAAAAAAAAAAAAAAAACAACAACAAACAAAAAACACACTGATTAAATCTCATTGAAACCTAGCAGGTTTTGCCAAGAAAGCATTGCAAAAGGACTAAGATGACCAGGTCATGAAGTATTTAGAAAACAACATCTCTGCGGTCGCAAAAGCAGCCCTCCAACTCAAATAAGAAGAAACTACACATGTGCAAATGAAGGAGGGACTAATGGAAATGAATTCTGCGAAATAATCAAACATGTATGGGATTTCAGAGAAATGTAGTGCATATGTATGATTATATAATATATAAGGGACTCGAGGACAAGGTAAGCACATTAAAAGGAGATAACCCCCGTGCTCCCAGCACCATAGTAAAGAATGCCTGCTTTCTAAACCTCAAAACGAGACTTAGAAGTTTCATTTGATGATCTTTCGGTAACACTCTCCCAACATTAAAAATAAAAACCAAGGAATGCCACTCCACATCACTGCTGGCAATCAGTACACTTAAGCACAACTGAGAACACATCCTTGAACACTGCTATGAAGTCCACAGTTCTTCAATGAATTTGTAACTCATTTATATTAATATAAACATGTAGTTGAACTCTGAGCAAATTGAATAGACTGGTTTCTTTTAAGCTCTCTGCTACCTGCATGGTCTCTGCACCTCTCTTCCTGCCACAAATTCATAACTAGAACTACCTGAATAGTCCCAAAGCCTTTATAACCTGTCCACTTTCACAGAGATTTTACATCTTCTACAGAGCTATTCCACATATGACCCATGTGTAAAGCAGAAAAGATCAAGCTGAACAATCAAGCTGAATGAATTCAGCCTTCTCTGAATACACATCCTGTATTTCCACACAAAAAAGCCAAAAGTAGCTTCTCATATGAACTCTTCCACCCTAACACACCTTCATTCCCCCTAACTTCCAAATCCTTCTCCTCTCTGTTCTACTGCATGTAATCATACCCTGAGCTGCAGCAAAAGATGCCTGCCACAGTTAATTCAAAAATATATATGTGCTGATGGTTGAATCATGTATGTGATTAGTCAGCAGGCCAAATGCAACAGATAACTGTAACTTCTGTGGTGACACTAATGGGACTTCTTCCTTTCCTTCAAATTGATGGCAATTTGCAAGCTGGTCAAAAAATTGAGCAAAGTCAGGAGAGTGACTGACTCAAATGGCTGAATCGTATAAACGTCACTTCCAGAGTCATTGGCAGATGAGACTAAGGGGAAAAAAATACGACACAAGTAAAACAAGTCTTAAAAGATTTATTGAAAGTTACAAAATATTTCACCTGGAAAACTACAGTCTGAGATTTACACCTTAAGGAAGCCTGAACATTACAAAAAAAAAATAAAACAAAACAAAAAAACACACTAAAAATGTCTGTCTCATGGACAGCCAAAGTGTTATTCATCCATTTAAGCACTACTGCCTGTTTATTCAATCAATCTTTATGAGCTGCAACCCAACCATAGATACAAAAGATTCTCGGAATCATATATAGAATTATTACATTATGCTGTAATGCAGAAGTATGCAAGTACATACAAGTAAAATAAAAGAAACCAACCAAAAAAAAAAATACACCAAACCCTAAACCCCACAACAGCACCTAAGCCAAGTCCAAAAATCCTACCTACTCCATGTTTTGAGAAAACCTAATTCATAGCTACTTCTTATTAAAGCAGATGCTATTAAAACTCGTTTTAAAAAAATGATTAATTAAAAGCCTGTCATCTTATAAAAAGTTCCATTTCTAAAAGCTAGGACTCTATGCCCAGCGAAAACTCACAGATATAATTCAACACTAGATCAGCTTCTCATATGTAGTGTACAGCATTATGACCAACGAGTAGTTGAATTGATTTTCAATTCCAAGTGAAAAATCAAGTTAACCTCAACCTCCCGCAGACAAGTACATTCTAGGAGAGTATGAAAAAATATCTAAAAGTTTCTGTGGCTAACACAAAACCAAGTTGCTAATGTTAAAAAAAAAAAAAAAACACACAAAAAACCCAACAACAAAACCCCACACCACTGAAGTCCACTCTTCCCTCCAAAGAGCCTCCAAAAATCACCTTTTCCAGGATGAGAGACAGAGTCCTTTCCTACCCGATGAGGGTTCGGCTACAATATATTTGCCACGTTCAGACTGTAGCATTGTGATCTAGAGAAAGTGGAAACAGTGTGGTCACTTCTGACTTCTCGCAGCACAACGGCCTCCCTCCTTGATGAGTTACCTCAACAGAACAGCAACATGCTGGACTGACTGTCACAGAGTCATGTCATCATTATCATCATCATCAAGGCCACAAAACAGGTCATACTCCAACTACAATTTAATTTCCCTTCTTGATCTTTCACTAGGACTCAGCAAGCATAAAAATTAGAAGGATGAAAGCCAAAACACACAAGATATTGAGCAGCACATATGACACACTAACGTGATCATGGTAATAAAGTGTGCCTGTAGACCAAACAATATAAATGAAACCTGATAAATAAAAATTACTTAAAAAATACAATGACAAAATTGTCCTTTTGATACAACTTATCCAAGGGAGTAAAAGATTTATAGTACATATTTTTTTCTCATATATCCACTCATCTCTTAGGAAGACCAGCACAGACAGCGAATGGAAACTTCATTTACAGGTCCAATTTACTTAAGCAGCATGAAGATCACACTGGAAAATGGTAGGTATTTCTATGCAAAAGTAGATACACAGAATAAGTGCTCATCAATTTTATAATGGCTAGACAGAGTATGAAAATGCTTTGAAGGCCAGGCTATTCAAAATATTAATGTTCAGAAAATCCAAAAGTATTACTGGGCTTTCCAATATATTATTACTATTCCTGTTATTTACCTAAGGATTTTACTTCTCTCGAGAAAATAAAAAAGTCAGACTGTGGCTGATCCACTTAACATTTCCCATGCTGGAAGGTTAAACCTCTGCTCATAGTCAATATTTCCACATTGGGAGGGGGGGGGCGGAAATCAGCTAGGAAGACAACTCGGATTTATCAGTAAAATATCTCTGCAGAACTAGCTGAGTGTTTCAGAAAATGAATTTCTAAACCTAGAAGAATAAAGTCGTTGAAAAGATATTCACATGCCCTATTTTTCAGTGAAGCTACAACCAAGAAGCCTAACTTTAAAAGATAAAATAACTGCTATTAAAAAGCTTCTTAATTTTCCTGATACAATCTAAGTAAACTCAGGAATAGACACTGTCTCTTCTTATAAATTAAACAACTGCTTGAAAATGTTCCTTATTATTTGATAGCAATCCAGCGTTAAGAGACTGTCCATGAATGAACGAGAGCTATACAAATGAATACTGCACTGAGTGTAAGTATTTAAAAGTAGTGTTCAGGGAAGCATTTAATAACTACTGACTGAACAACACCTGTTCTGGTTCAGAGAGAGAAAACTGGTTAATTACTGAGAAAACACAGTAAAGCACCACTTTTTAAAATTTATTTATATATATACACACGTATGTATAGAAGACATATAGATATCTTAAAATATGTGTTCTTTTCCTGAAACAAGCACCATCTCTAGTTAAATCAGAGACAGTTTCTTGAAAAAGAACATCCACATTGTAATGTTGTCTAGCATCCTTCTTCTTAACATAGAAAATACTTCCCAGTACAAGACAGTATTTTTGACCTGAAATAGGTATCTTTGAGATCAGTAGAAATACTGCACTGCTGTACTCTTGGTAAGAGTTTGGGGCTTTTTTTTTTTTTTTTTAATTGGGCCAATGTATAAATTTGTTAATTACTTAAAATGAGTGGAAGTGAAGGAAGACCTTAGATTGAATTTCAAAGAATATAAATACATTAGGATTAATTACCTAAATACTTCCCCCACGCCACACAAAATCAGGTAGTACAAAGCCTAGAAATCCAGTCACAAGCTGAGAAACATACCCACCTACAGTTAATGCACACACACATCCTCCCCCAAACAAACAAACAAACCTCCCAAAGAAAACAAAACTAACGAAGCCAGAAAGCCACCAAAACCCTAATATGATTCAATTCCATATCAAATACTTTATTTTATGGCATGTTTGAATTTTGCCATATTTTACTGTGTTTTGATGCTTATTTAGGAGATTTAACTACTTCATAAGTTTATAGTAATTACCCAGAACAACTTACACGTTCTCTCAAATTAGGGGGGGGGGGGGGGGGGGCAAAACTCTTACCTAAAGAGGAGAAAATAGGTTAAGATAGAGGCTAAGAGGCATATTGCTATACCAGTACTTCTTTATCAACATTCTCTGAAGGTATTATTTGTTGGGGTTTTTTTACCCAAGAATACCTAGAAAAGATACACTGAGACCAGTACTTGTGGGCACTTCCATTTTCATGCTTTTCTATTTGATTCCTGTTACATTGGCTATCTGAAATCATCACACACATTACTGATTATATATGAGTAGACGCCTTCTCCTTAAATTACAAGTTGCAATGACAGTCAACTTATAACCTAAAACTCAAGCACAAACATTAATGAAACCTCACAGGAACAGACAGATAAACACAGCATTCATTCAGAGCGTTACCCGATGGTTTATTTCACTTCAATGTAGTCTATTCATAATCTTGTTAAACAGTATCAACAGAAGTGTCTATAAGAAAACAAGAACTATTCGAAAACTACTTAAAATTTTTTTTGACCTTTTATGAAAAAATCTGAAACAGTTTTCTTCACTGCTGACTAAGCATATCCTCTGTAGTACAAACAATTTTAGTTTGAAATAAGAGGCAGGACTTTTCTTGGTCTGGCCTGAATTTTGTAAGAGTCTACAGCAAGCATGCAAAAATTGCTTCTCCTATTTGCATATACACCTATTTCATTAGGTGTATAACCAGCGCAGTATAGTTTTTGTGCATTCCTCTGGGATTATACAAATTTGGAAAACCTGTTTTACTGCTTTTGTTGACAGTACAACTCTATGCAAAAGCAAGTACACAAACATAGAACTGATTGTTACTGTGTAATTTCTCCAGTTGGCTTTGCAGGCAGGAGATCTCCTTATATTAATCCCTTAAAAGCTGCTTAGAAAAAATAAACACCCCTCACCTCAAGTTGTTTTAGACAAATAAAAATACGAAGAATAACCCTGTGGACTTCTACACGAGCAGCCTGATTGTCAATAATTGATTCTTTTAGTGTTATAAGAACATTCTGGTTAAACACTGTAAGTCTGGTCCTTAAAAATGTGGAGCCGATTTCTACTGTGAGGCACACAAGAACCATGCACCTTTTGAAATCAGTAGTAATCTGCAGCAACACAGAAATGCAGCAGAAACAGGATGCCATCTCAGCCTATCACTTTTACCACAACCTTCTAGCTAACCTTGTCAAATAATAGTTTCATCTTCCGCATTTTCATCTTCATCTGATATAGCCTGCAGGACTAAAAAATATTTTACAAAATGCATAAAATTTTTCATCAAGAATATTTTTATCAAAATTCTGTTTGTTCAGAAAAGTTTTAAAACATTTTCTATCTTGCTAAGTTTCAAAATGCTTCAACTAGGATTTTTCCATCTTGCTACAACTTTACTTTTCTATTCAATTTTTGCTATGTTTCAATCCATAACATTAGATTTTTCAAATCAAATAGGAACGATCCAACATCATTTAGGCAACAAGCCTTCAATAGCATCCTCATATTTTAATTTCAGATGTATTTCTATGGTAAGCGAAGCTTTTGTCCTAAATTGGAATGAAAATTAAATAACAAGATTTCCTATGGAATAGTAATAGTTTTCCAATTTGTTGTGCCAGAAAGAAACCAGGAAAAACAGTGAGTTCCTTTCACACCCTCCTAAATCTGCCTCACATTCATTCACTCCCGTCATCTGCGTGCCATTTTTTACTACATTCTCTAGGTTCTTTGAACCTCCCAGGAGCATCCAGATTTTAAAATCTTGGTTTTTGATCTGTGGCAACCTTTTTACATCTCTGTGGTTAAATACTCCATTATTATTTTTTGTTTTCTCTTTATTGATCGGGTACACAAGGAAAGAACTTTGCCATCGTACAAAGTTACATGAACTGAGTTTGGCTATAGCTGAAAGATTTCATGCTAAAGAACCCAAAAGAGTGAAATATCATCTGTTCCTTTATCTAAAAAAACCCAAACCATCACATGATATAATATAGATCACATTAAAGCTACGGCATGGAGTTGGCACTGATGCTTACCAAATACATTTTAGTTACAGGTATAATTAGCAGAGAGAAACAAGTAATTGCCCTGCTTGTCCTCCAGAATACAAGATTAATTTACATTAAAAGGGTGCTAAACTCACATACACACCACATGAACAACAAGCTATTTAGACGATAGATACTGAGGATTTTTCTCAGTTCCAGGAAGAAATTGTTGTCCAGTTGTTACAGCTACATACAATAGCAGCTCTATTCAAAGTATGTGAAGGAGAAAATGTGGGCTCTAGGGAGTACAGTTAAATTCCTTAACATGAAAACAGTAGCAGTGTTGACGTGCAGGGTAGCTGCTGAAGGTTAACAGAGCGCCACACCATCAATGTGCAGTACAGCCATACTTTACAGAAAAACCCTGCATAGTAAAGTTGAATCTTGGCTTTTTTCCCAGTTCCACCTGAAACGACCTTGTGCAAATCATCAGACAACCTAGGTGAATGATACATCCCAAGGCAGGAATCCCTGGTTTATAATAGGGATTGTTAACAGCAGTCTGTGGAAGGTCCGGGACTACTAGGCATAACCTTTAGATACAAAGTTCACTGAATTTTCCAAAAGGCTAAATTGGACACTAGGAAAGGGGTTGGCTGTTCCCAAAAGCACGTGAATATGAGGATGTTTTTATGTCTTTGTGATAATTATTTTGAGAATGCTTATATGACTCTCGAGTCCAGACCTCTAGTACATGCTGAAGACAGCAACACTAGAACCACAGTAGATGACAGTTCAGAAGGTGACCTAGCCAAAGCATTCACATGTAAGACTTAATCTTATATATAATCAGCAGTGCACTTGTCTTCAATCACACTTACAATCCTTAATTCACTTTATGTACACTTATGTTTAACATAAGGCATGGCTGTAATTAGAAGTCCAGAAAGGACCATCAGATCTCTCAACTCCTGCAGACCACCACAGGGCATTGTTTCACATAAAGAGTGTTTATCAAGGCCAAAATGACAGAATGAACAGAAAATTACAGCACTTGGCAAACCACACCTCCATCACAGCCCGATCATGAGCAGAGCAAGGTACCATCACGTACCTACCCCCTCTGTCTGAGAACCCAGTGACCACGCAGCAGCCCGTATCTTCCCCCGTCCTCATTCTGTTTCCTTTCTTTTCTCCCACCCTTACTCCCAGGTTAAATTCACTTTTAACTGGCCACCAGCATTGCTTTTGCTGGTGCTGCATAACCTCCTACCCACCATTTTCATTTTCTTCCTGTGCAATGAACAGAGAACTTGACACTTAACACAGAACTAGTTGACACTGCTTGAATTCACCCTGGGACTCCAGGCAAAACCATTGCCTTCCCAAGCCCAAACCGTTCACAGACCAGCGCGAGCTGCTCGTGAAACACGGGTGTGCTATGTGTTTGTAAGCTATTACTGAGTTTCACTCCCTCCTACCTCAGGATTCCTCTCATGTAAAAGTAGAAGCCTTGTGCATTGCAGCCGTGTTGCCAACTGCCATCAGAGCCACTGGTGGCCAGAAGGGCACGAGAGGACAGGTCACTCCAGCCAGCACACAGGCTCAGACATCTTGTACAACACTCCTGCTCAGGAAGCAGAAATAAAAGTCCATCTGTCACCCTAGTTCCTACAATCACAGTCTTGCCCCTATGTGCAGCTGCTTACAGACCCCACTTCACTGTCCCATCCCCCTTTTGAGGACATATGAGTTTAGTAACTTACCACCTGACATTCAGACACGGAGCTTCGCTGAGGCTAAAGACTGTCATACTAACTTGATGTATGGTCTCCGGACCTCCTGCTTCCCGCTGCAGAGCCAGCCTGGCCGGCCACAGCAGCAAGGCAGGCGGTGGGCTGGTGAACACGTGGGGTCCAGCCTCACTCTACCCCTGCATCTCAGCACCCTGACCCTGCTCCAGGGCTGCACTCTAAAGCCCTGGCTCTGTAAGTTACTGCATCTTGCAGGCTTGAGCTTTAAAAAACAAGCCTACTGCTGACACTTCACCAGGAGAGAAAGCTGATTTACTTTCTTTCCACCTGAACATATCAGCTGTTCTTAATCCAACCAAAACAAGAGACCAACAACACTACGTGCTGTCAGCTCTGTCTCAGCATATATTGTCTCTTTCCATCCTTTCTTTCCCTCTTTAAGGCACTGACAGCACCTAAATGCACAAGTGTTTCATTTTCTGCACGGAGGATTTTTCCCCTATTTCTTAGCTCATCTCCAGGAATAAATAGGTATTTATACACATTAAACAAAGAAAAGCATATTGTAGCTAAAAGAGAAGCTTGTTGTTAGTACACACTTAGTTCGACACCAAGTCACTTAATCTCTCTCATCACATAATCCTGACCTGGAAAATATGAGTAACAGTGGGGAATGTTTTGACTACTGTTTATAAACAATTTGAGACTCTCAGCAGGCTTGAAGAAAAATGAAACATGGCATTATTATTAAAAGAAAGAAATGTTGAAAGATGAGCACCATACTCAAAATTAAAACAGATCTGATATGAGAGAATAATAATGCTTGACTAATCTTGATTTTTCTGGACTGCAAGAAACACATTAAAAAAGGGCAAAGAGTAAGAGAAACAGCTCCGACACAACATTCCTTGTACACATACTTGTGTTTTTAGTCAATAATGTACTTGGGGGGGGAGGGCACGTGGCGGCAATCTATTTGAAAACACCGCTTTTCAGACAGAAAAATTAAGTAATAAAGATTATGAGAAATTAAGGGAATTTACCTTGTCTTAGTGTTTGTTGCCCCAAATCCAAAAACCCTTTATCACTCCAAACTCTTCCAAAGGACGACTGTAAAAAAGCTGGTTTTGAAAAGGTTGGCTCAGGTTTTCAAACCGGATCTACCTACTGGCTGGAGCTCAAGGCAAGCTTAACTCTGGTTTATTATGAATGGAACACTTCATGCTGGCTCAATGAAATACTGCATAGGTAGGTAGGTAAATTACATTCACATTTGTACAACAGATACATCTTTACAAATATTACATTTTCTCTTTAAAGCCATTTGATAATCTTTCAACAATGGAAGGGGCAACCTGTTTTTTCCCTAGAACTCTATTCCACTTGTAAGACATCATGGGATGAGATGGGAAAAAAAAAAAAAAAAAAAGAGGCATATTTCCTTCCAGTCTATGAATATTTCACAACTCAGCTAAGAAACAACCTCTTCCTCTTTTATTATAAATTTAAACCCAGGGTTCATTAATCTGATGTCATGAATTCGGTATATAAGTTCCATAAAATGCATGTTGAATGAGGGAACTATGCTGCTCATGTTTTCCAGTCCATTAGAACTAGCTTATCTTTTCAACTTCCTATTCGGAGAAAGGAAAAACCTTCAAACCATTAATTAGGTCATTATCAAAACAATGCACAGCACAGGAAAGGTACAGGGATATGATCTCACAGTAAATGCACAGAACCAAGACTTGGCACCAGCTCTGCTAAAGAACTGCTACGATCTCAGGCTTCCCTCATGTATTTTTACTTTAGCATCTAACCCCATAAAAAGAAAGGAACAACTTGCTAATATAACTACCTTGCACATGAACCAATTAATGCTCACCAGTTCTTCCCATGAACATAAAATAACAGAATTTAATTAAGTAAATTTAAAATGTACTACCATGTTTGCATATATTCTGATTTCTTCACATGTTTATTCATACATTTGCTACAGTGCTTCTGGGGTCTTTTACAGCTTTTCCAAATCTGAGTACTAAAAGTCTAAGTCCTCTTCAAGTATGAAATTGTCATAAACTGATAATACTTAAAAATTAAAAGCAATATACTAATACATTTTTATTTTAACAAAGCAATAGTTTTAAGTAATTAGTAATTTTAATCAGTATCCGTAATACTCAAGTTAAAGAATTCACTAAATTACTCCATTATTCAAACAGACAAAAACTTAGAGAAAGTTATACCAAGTTCCTAAAACTAACAAATGTCAAGGCTACTCGTTTTTAAAAAATGAAAGGCTGGGACGGGGTTGGAGGAGGGACAGTCTAAGGAAATTACTTAAAAACTGTCTGGCCCACTTTTCATCAAGATAAAAGACACAAAGTGTTGTTAGTTCTTCTTGTTCATTGTAATTTCTAGCAGCTTTCTCACAGTGGCCACAACAGACAATCTGGAGCTAACAGACTGCATACACAGGGTTGGAAAAATGCAACTGTAATATTTACTACATTTTAAAGTAGAAAAAAAAGTGGGGAAAAAAAAAAAGAATAAAACTACAAAAGCACCACTGAAAAAACCCCAATGCTAAATTATTCTAAATGATTAATCTAAAAGATTTCCTTAAGACTTGCCTTCCTTTAGAACTGATTTTATATTTCTTACTGCAGAGCTGTTGTTTTGCTACTCACTGAATCGAAGTTCCACACACAACATTTATGTGCCCTTTCAATTCCTAAAGTGCTTTGCATCAACTGTAGAAAGAAAAGTTACATTTGCAGATCTGGCTTGAAAACAAAACACCACCACCACAAAAATACTGGGGGGTGTGGGGTGAAATCAGGAAATCTATTAGTTTTCTACCCATTTTCATGAAACAGGAAACAAAATAGATTTGATTTTTTCAGTGTTCTAATACCCAAATTTATGCAGTAAAAACCTCCAAATCTCATTAGCATAGAAAATTTCATGATGCAAATGACCAATTCTGTATGCACACTAAGTACCAGGTATATCTTAGTAGCTGCTCTTATATATTTCATAGACGAATAATGTTAAATTTTTTCTTCACCAGTCACTGAACTGAGGTAGGAATATTATTATATATTTTCACATTTGTGGGCATTTTACAATGTTAAGTACTCTCTGAATGAAGCAATATACACCCGTTTATTCATATCGACATTATGGTCAACTATTACCAACAGAAGTAGCAGATGATGTCTTCTTCCCATCAGTTTTTATTACACATTCTCATGGGATTATAAAATCCAATATTCACAAAAGTTTCTAAGCTGAAGACAAGGAATTTCCATTTTCCAGCCATAATCTCCATTTAAAGTTGTTCTTCACTACAGTTTTGCGCACCTCACTGTCAGCTACCTAGGAGGGTTCTTTTTCAGACATAATTAGATGACCAGAAAACATATTCTGCCGGTTTCATACTGCATACATTGCAAGTAAATGAAAATCCTCTCTCCACCACCCCTGTGTTGTCATAATTTATTTTTTTTTAAGTATCAACTTTAGACACTCCCTACATCTCACAGCAAACACAAACGTATCTTTACAACTTTCCTTGACTATCACATGCTTCCATAAGCAATACAGCATCACAACACCCTTTTATCCTGCTTTCAGAGTACGTAACAATGTGATGCTTCTCAGATATATATTAATGTTTAAGTAGTGTGTTATAATAAACTTCTTAGAATATGTTCACAATGAAAAGTGGTTTTATTTATACTTTGTTTTCCCTATATCTATTGAAGCAAATAACAGATTAAAAAGAGAATATAGCATACACAAATCACTGGAACATGTAACTAACCATGCAAAAGCATGCACTGCTCAGGTTCACTCCACTTGTATGTATCAGAAAGACTACCTGCTGGGGAAATAATTACCCTTGCACTAAATTTCTCCTCATGAACTACAGCTCATTACAGAAACCAGAACAAGTTTCTAAGCATACCTTCAAAAAAAAACCAAAAAAACCACCAAACAAAAAACACACACACACACACAAATCCCCAAACCAAAGCAAAACCAGAAAGAAGGAAATCCAAACTAAAACCCAAACTAAATCAACCTCCCCCGCCTTTTTCTTTTGCTTCTCCTGTACCTTCTGTCCAAACAAAGCCCTTTTCATAACCATACCTTGGATTTTAGTACAATGTGGAACATGTTTTGTAGAAGATTTTTTTGAGCTATCTAGAACAAGAAATTCCTAGGCTGTGATCTTACTGGCAATTCTAGCTTGATACATCATGAGCAATGAAAGTCCAACTAACAACTGAAAACCTGAAATGTTTCTGCTAGTACTGAAACCCAGTGCATATGGCTAAGCAGGAAATCAGAGTTGACATATTCAGCTTGGTTGTAGAAATTACTTCCCTATAACATTTATCTTTTATCTATACTGTCTGGAGACTACCTTACCAAGAAAGTATCATTAATAGTTACCACATCCAGGGGCAAAGGATTACAGAAGGATTCAAATTCTCTCTATGAAAAAGATGGTCATAGTTGCAGGAATCTGAAATTTTTAGATTACCTTAGACCAAGAAGAAATTTAAAGATTTCGCCTGGGCATAAAATTAATATATTCAAATGTAATGCCATTGAACAAAGCTTTAAGATTATTTTTCTGGCTTTTGGTTGTAACAATTAGTTTCCAAAATCCACAAAAATAAATTAACACTAATTAAAAACAGTTTGATAGATGATCCTAGAGACAGCCTAAGTTCTTCTTTGTCTAGTTAGAATTACTTATCTGTAACTAAATAACACCAGCCTGAGGTCTGTATGGCGTCACCTAGAAAGTCTATTGTTTTTCTACAGAAGACTCTGTTCTGCAAAACACAGAGAACATTTGTGGGAGGTTGATAACCAGGGAAGCTGCATACACTTGACTCATTTAATACTTCAGATGAGGCATAGCAGTAGATACAAGTGATTTAACAGAGCTTCAGGAAAGCAGCTTTACCCTAGGAAGACGGTAGTGAGGCAGTGCATCATTTTGTTGACCATTTCTAGCCCACCAGCTTTTAAGATACTTCTCCAAGACAAAAAGCAGACAGGCATTTAATTTTTATGCTTGGCTTGCTCCCAGTGCTCTAGGGCAATCTCATCGTAAACTCTATTGAGCTTTGTATTCACGTGTTTTTTTTTTTTCTCTCAAAGCACTTCATTTTACTTTCATTTTTAAAAAACATTTCTTTCAGAAGAGCTGTCTGCTGAAACAGCACCTGTTTTGAAGCACAACAGCAGCTGACAACCCTACCAAAATATGGCCTGCATGGTTGGTACTTGCTTTGCCTTTTGCCACAACAAGCCTTGCAACTTTCTTAAAAGCCAGGCCACACCGTGTTGTTTCCAATGGCATTAATAGACATAAAAATTCTGAGTAAGAGGTAAGATTATAAGAGTTATTCTGGAGCTAAAACCAGTAATTTAGGAAGGAGGCTGTGCATCAAACAAACACCCTTAATTTGAACAAGTTTTCCCTACAATATTTGAACTCCTTCATGTAAAACCAACCAGAAATTCAGGACAGACTACAGAATCTACAGCAAGCATTTGGAGTAAAGGAAATGAGATACCTGGGCTCAAAGCCTCCATTCCAAATACCCTGTAACACACATAACATAAAAACACATGAGTAGTACTTGCAAAAGTACCAAAATGCCTAAGTCACTTCTGAACTTGAAATATTCTTTCTTAAGGGCATATTCGCAGACACGTGCTGCATCTGGTTATCACGCAAACCCCACCCAGGTTTCACAAGACAATCCTGGTCTGGAAATCACCTGACAGAAAGACCATGCCCCAGCTAATCACCTGCCTTTCCAGAACAGTAAATACAGCCCAATGTCATGCTGACCTGACGTGCACAGCTTTTCACTGGACTTATGCTCCACGTGCACAGTTGTATCTACAAGCAGTGATCTAGATTCATCCATGTTAATCTAAAAACAAGTCTGCATGAAACCCAACTAAACAGTTTGGAAAATAAACCTAGAATGGGAGTTACACAAAGGCAGCACTACCCAGCAGTTTAATGTTCTTACAGTCTCTTTTAAAGCATGATCAAAAGACAGGTCAAAAGAAAAAAATACAGTAGCTGACTTTGCAAAAATGTCACAACTTTGCAGATGAACATGCTTTGTTGGCTAATAATACACACTGTAACACTTCAGGGAGAATTGCTACCTATGCAAAATCCTTGAAACTCAAGATTAGCCCAGGAGAAACCCAAACAATGCCAACAACAGCACGTGCATGAATCCGAAGGTCACATCGCATTGTTGACTAGGAAAAAGACGTATGCGAAAAGGGAGTCGGCAAAAAACAAGGAGTGCTGAATCTGTGTGTGCCAGAGACCTCTCAAGGAAATGAAACAGAAGAAATCAAATAAAAGAAATGCAGCTACAGCACACGAGTCACCATGTTCCAGGGACCCTGCCAAAAAACATTAATATCTCACTGAAAACTCCAAATACTAACTAATCATATTAACATAGTCATTAGATGCTGTCAATGGATAATTAAATGTATTTGCAGTTTTTGCAGCCTTTAGCACAAAGAATGGGCATTCATCCAGGTAACCAAATGATCACAGGGGAATGCATCAGCTTTTTCATAGAAATATCTTTCAGTGAAATTGTTTAATGTACCAACTACAGCAGTGCTTCTTTTTTGCCACAAGTACTTGAATCTTTTGCTATCTTCTACAACAATAAAAAGTTGTTTGCAGACATAACTTTTTTTAAAAAAGAAACCATCTAAAGGGGGGGACACACACCCCCCAAACCAGTGAATGCATTATTTCCCATGTTCACAGAATGATGGTGCAGTCCTTTAAACAAGTTTAGCACACAAAGCATAGTTGTCACAATTATTTCCTACAAATTCTTTATTTATAACCATGGTATTTCAACTATGAAGAGTATTAAAATGTTGTTGCTCCTTCTCTTTCTAATATACCACACATTGCCTTTTCCTGCAAGAATACTAGAACTCTTTTTGATGTGCACTACAGAACATGGTCTCGTATGATGCTGTCGTCATGACGCAACTAAAATTTGATTAGCAAAATAATAGACCTTTCACTTAGATACGCCAAGCTCAGCACAATTAGCAAGTTCTTCAAATCAACTTCAAAAACAGAATTTAAAAATGCATAGCTGGTTTAACAGGTATTGGACCCCATGAAAGGGTTCACAAAGAAGGAGGAGCAAGGCTATTAGCTTTCAGTCAAACCCACTCAAGTAATGAATCTCGAGAGGAAATCACCAAGATGTGTATGGGCACTACTGCCAATACAGAACAATCAGGCAGATTAAAGCTCTCATGAGGACAAGAATCTGCAAGAACACCACAAAAGTACCTGAAGGGGCCAGGGAGCAATCTACTGCATCTTGGTATATTAGATATACAATTTAAAAGCTAGCCCTGAAAGTACACATAGACTGTGTAACACAGTTACTTCAGGCATCACAAACATCCCAATCCAGAAGTTTGGGAGAAAGGCGAGATATCACCCCCTCAAGGTACACTATAATAAAGTGGTAAAATATCCCTATTTCATGTGCCCTCTTACTTCACATATTAATGTAAAAGCTCTGGTGGGACTTCAGCTGTATTTTAACACGTATCTTTCTGTTCTTTAAAAATCTTTTGTTGCTGACTAACAGTAGCTGCTTTTACTGCGGCAATCAGAAGATAATCTTACTACAATGTTACGACTAGCATTTTGGCATAATCTAGAGCTCAATGGCTTGTGTAATTGCTCTAAGTTCTCAGAGAATTATACGTTTGAGGTACAGTGTATCAGTGTTTCTGTTTCACAGATCTGACCAAACAAAATTAGTCTGAAGCAGTTAAGACCGTATAATAAACTTTAAACATTTTACATAGAGAGAAAGTCATCTACACACCAAGCCCTATGGAAATGTTTATATAGCTAATGGTACCTACAGTAGAAAGAGAAATGATAGGGAACTTGCAATGCAGAAGTTTTACCAAACTTGAGAGAAATTCTCTGATGCTCTGAAACAAGCCCTACCAGCATCCTTGCTCAAAAACTTTTCCTTTTTTGTCTTTGGCTGCAGAATGCCCCAGCTCATATTTTTATTCTGTCACATAAAAAGGGTAATACTCATTTCAACATGTGACAAGATACAGTAAGCACTGGTAGGCTGTATACTGTTTTCAGTAACTTCACAATAGCAAGGGAATTATAAAAATAGACATTCTTTGACTATACCACGCTATTTTTCATCCTCAGAATAGTATCTTTAACGTAATATTCCTTTATCCCCAAAAATGGGGGAAAATGAAACTCCTGAGAAAGAAACAAGACTGCAAGAAATCTAAGAAAGTGCAATTATGTCTATTCCAATCAAAAGGGACTTCCTGAACAACACCCACCCCTAATAACTAAATCAGCTTTATTCAAACAGAAGACATTATTAAAAGAGTAGTTCACTTGTAGTTTGTAGTGGAACTTAATGTGCACACTATATAAATACATATAATCAAAATTACTATTAAGTTCTGTACTTCTGTCCTAAAGTAAATTTTGCCTGTAGTACTCTTATACTTGTTTGCTTTCTGTTTTCAACTAAAACCACAGAAAACAAAATTTGTAATTCTTACTTCCTATCAGCTATAGTCTACCATTTTCTGTTTCATCTTTAAGTATTTTATATGGGTTTTTGTTACCCAGAAAACCTGTAATTAAGGATTTTTAGATTTCAGGAAAAAGACAGCTTGAAGAAAAAGTGACCATAAGCTGTATTAACACTCTGTAAGCAGTTCTAAGTGAAAAACAGTTAGTTAGGGACATTACATTTAGCACTTTTAGTCAACACAATGACATACCACAATTTAATAAATATACTGTAGATCAAGTGACAGAGGAAAATAACCAAGCCTGAGGCTTTTTTAGGCATTTCAGCAAGTTTTGCACAGTCCCTTCTGTTTTTAAAAGTAATCCATAATTCATGGCTCAAAGTCGTCATTCTCAAGCTATTAGTTAGACCGTAACAGTGTTAATTAAAGAAAAACAGAGTATTTCAGTTGGAAGGGACCTCACCTAGTCCAACTGCCTGACCATTTCAGGATGACCAAACATTAGAACATGTTAAGGACATTGTCCAAATGCCTCGAACACTGACAGGCTTGGGGCATTGACCACCTCTGTAGGAAGCCTGTTCCAGCGTTTGGCCAACTGACTTCCAATTAAAGCAGTCAGATTCATACTGCAAGCCTGGAATACTTTAGCTTCTTTCCCTATAGAGAAAATGGTTAACTTATTATCTATCTAGTTATCTGTTTCTCTAATTATGTCTACAGATAGAAGGATAAAATTTAAAGATAATAAGAAGTAATAGGAAAATAATCACACATGTATGTAGGATCCTTTATCCAGTTCCCCAAAAAATTGAAATAAAGGACTCGGGATGAGTTTAGCAATTAAATGAACTAAACCACAAAACCATATACATATGTACAATATACGTACCAGATGGACATTTATATCCTTTTTCTTCTTGAAAACTTCAAGTAATTTCCATTAGCTTCACTTCCATGGCATCACAGGTTATTTTGAAACTATTCTATTTTTATTGGAAGGCACTGCACTTGGGCCCCATTTCCACTGACCTTGCTTTGCTGAGTCAGACATTGAAATTCATGTGCTACCAACAAGGAGCCCTCTGAACTTCATAATTTGAGGTCAGAATGATCAGCTCAGTCTAGAACAGTGCAAATAAAGTTTCTGTTCGGTAATATGGAGAGGTGAGATGCAGAGCTTAAAGCTCTAAATAGTAAAGTTAAACAGCACAGGAAACTGAGAAACTAAGTTAGATTTCCTGCTGGCTATTTCAGACCAGGTGAAACCAAAGATAAGTATACAGTGTGGAAGCAACTGGAAATCCTAATATTTTTTGGGCTGCACATCCTTGTTCTTGGTACTGACTCTCTTTCCACAGCCAAGGGACACTATGCTGTGTTTGCTCCATCATCAAAAGAGGACCTTGAACCCTCCTTCCTCCTGCTGTCCTAGACCAGAGCAGCATGACAGCAGCCCTGTTCTCTCAGAACATGCGCATAGGGCATGGCCTGCAGAAAAACCCCAGGGCGAGAACTGGCTGAGGCACTGTACCAGAGCACTGCAACCTCAAGTTTAGATATGGATACCAAGAACTTCTAATGTAATCTATTTTGTATTATTCTGGACCAACTTCATTCTACCTTAGGAAATGGACTTTAACCGGTACAAACATGCTACGCACTCATCCTTCAGAGCAACCCAAGTTTAAAAGAATAAAATAAGTATTTAGGAAACAGTAACAACAAAGTAGTTTTTCATATGTGAAACCATAACTCAAGGTTGTAAAATAGGCTTTTTTAAAACGACAACTTTTTTATTAAAAAAATATATTTAAAATAAAGATTCTTCATGCTACAACAGATTTTAGATACGTCTATTTTGTTACTTTTTTCAATGCTATGAATCTCAATCAGTCTTTTGTTTTCCTTTTACAGTTACCTTATGTTGGATAAAAATGTGTGCACACCCCATCTCAATTCCATTCAAAGCTCTGTATTTGAAACTGGCATCTGAAGGTTTACAAAAAACTCACCCTAGCACTTCTATTACTAGATATTAGAAAATATATGTTAATACAATATAAAATATGAAAAACACACACAGTTCATATATCCATATATGTTCAGTTTCTGCATCAGTTCAACTGATGCTTTTTTTCCACACAGTTAGGGCATTCTTCTAATCGCTTGCTTCTAATATATTCTCTGGCATCTAATAAGATGCACAATTAGGGCATTTGCTCCATCTAGATTGTCTGATTTGTACCAAGGTGTGAACTCACACCGAAGCCATTCATTCAGCAGGGACACTGACTAAGCATCCCCTATATCCCTGAGACTTCTATCCCCTTATCCAATTTAGTTCTACTTGAAAAAACATTTCTTAGCGTCTAGTTTATAAACAGGAAAACAGTGACAACTTACAAGGGGGTGTGGGGGGAATTTTTGGGAAAAAGTCAGCCCTTTGACACACATTGGTGGATAAAGGGAACAACTCATAAAGGACCATAAGTAACCTTACAAAAACAAACCTTATGAAATCAAAGGATGTACTTAATTGAGTTTTAACTACCTGGCATATGATAGTCTTAATACAGAAAAATTCAGTATTATATTTGAAATATCCACTTTCCACAAACTGACGTATAATGTATATAGTATGTAATGGTATTTGGTTTTAGAGTCAGAACTGAAGTCTTTCAGCTGCCCATGACATTGACTACATTTTTTTACAAGTTTTTTCAGCCTTGCTTCACCCACATAGTTTGATGGCTTAAAGATACTAGTACTGAAAATAAGAGACTACTACTGCTTAATGCCACCCTGTGGTGATTTCCTCTGGAACACCTGCTACTACATGGCTGCTGTCGCTTACATGTAGATATGCCAAAAAGACATTACAGCGTAGCAAGTTTTATCTAACACAGTTGAAAATTAATGATTTCTCTTTCAAAATTGCTCGATTTTTTTTTTCTTCACCTATATAGGCTCACTTCACTTGCTGGAAAAAAAATACTCAAACATTCCAATTTCACTGCCAGAAAGATGCATTTTTCTTGGTAGATATCAGTTCATCTTTTCTGGTAACTTGATCTACCCTCAAATATTTTCTTACATTTCACTTTCCTCATACTTTTGCAATCAATTAAAACAAACAAAAAAAAATATCAAAAACCAAACCAAAACATAATGATATTACTTTAAAACCTATTCCTTAACATTTAAACCTGCCATTCTATTTCTCATGTCCCCTTCAATACCTGCAATTGAAACTTCCACAGAACCCTTTGTTTTGCTTAAAATGCCCTCAAATGCTTGTTACACAGCTGGACCTTCTTTACCTAATACTCCTCATATTTTGGAGGCCCCCTAAACATCTACTAGTAATTGTACTTCTTCCTAGCCAATATAGTTTTTATACTATTACTTCTTATTTCTTCATGCTCTCCAACTGTCTTTCAGCTATGAAGCACCTTCATCAGCCTTGCCATTAGATAACACAAGCTTTCACAATCCTTAACTGCAAAATCTAAGATTCCTACTTGGCAAGGGCCCTTTCTTTCCTTTATAAAACTTTTATTTTTTTCTACACCTGAAATCACTTCTTTAGTATGTTGTTAGATTTTCAGTCTGGTTTTTTCCCTATTGTACCAGAATTCCTCTCATTTTATCTACTCATAATTTTAAAAACCTGTCTTTAGCATTAGATTCCTCCTGCCTTCCTGTAGACAAAGGACTAAAAAAAAAAATAATTCACCTCTCAAGGCTTACATAGCTATAAAATTTGAGGGCTTCACAGTTTCTGAAGGTGCTTTAGTGTCTTTGACTTTGAACAGAAATGATTTGTCAATGATACTCAAGCAGACTAATTTTGCAACTGAGCTTAGTATTTAGTTTCCTTTGTAAAGGAAAACTAAAATTAATTCCCAAATATCATGAATAAATTTCAATAACCAGAAATCCTACGTTAAGGTGTTTTATTCAGTGAACTGCTGAAGAACAGAAACAGTAAAAAAACAAAAGAAAATACTACCCCAAAACCCTAGTTTCTTCATTATAAGCTAAACTATGAATCACGTAAGCATTAGATAAGGGACTATTAAATAACAAATTTTTCAATTATTGATACTATGGATGTAAAAAACCACAGATCAGATTCAAGTGGATGTTAATGGTCTACCTACTAAGTTCTAAATAGAAAGTGACCCCCTATCAGATATTTTCAGTAATTTATGGAAATACTCAAAGAATTTTAAGAGGGAAAGATGTTAAATGCTCCACCAGAGTACCAAGAGATGCCAAGAATTTGACCATAATTCAAATAAAAATGCAGAAAAGCACATACGAAACTTTATATTGGATAGATGTTAGATGAGTGGGGAAAAAGGAAATTTCACACAAGTCACACTTTCATGTTTGCAGTGACTCAGATGCATACCACAGCATTAAGAAAAACCAAACAAAAAAATAGCCAAACAGAAACATCAGAGTAATCCTCCACATTTCATTACTCCTGACACAATATTAATTGATTGCATTTTTCTTCAGGTTTATTGCTCTTAAGTGTCAAAGCAACTTTTGAATATTGCTAAAAGTTTCAAATAAGGAGCACCATGTTTTGCCACTGATTTTTTAGATGCATATACACTAATTTTGAACTTTATATGATGGTGTACAGGTAGATGAGAAGCTTACTGCTAGCATAAATGTGAAGTTATAGATGGAAAGTAAGAGGCATAAAAGCTCATACACCACTTTGAAATGAAGATGACCAAGACAGGGTTGTATACATATTTTTACAAGTCACATAGGGACTTAACTATCCTAGTAGAAAACTTTACATTTTGTGTTGCTTTACAGGCACATCATTACAGGATTCTACAATAGCGTGGGTTATCAGGTATTTTCAATATATGGGGATGCTGTTACTATGTCAGGTGGACTAGGCCATGTCCACCATATCTTACCAAAGCAAAACCTAGTCAAATAGCTGACAGAGTGTGCAGAAATCAGTGAAATATTAGGATTGGTTTGAATGAAACAAGTCACTATCTCCATTTATACATTGACCAAAGGCTGCTGGTTTTATGTCTGTATAAAAAAAAAGCAGCAAGCCTTGAGCGGCACAAGTTAGGTACAATATTACAATGTGATTTTCATACAGGAAATCTTTTAAGAGGCTGTCTGAACAGCAGCCAAAGAAAGCTCTCACTCTAACCTGAGATGCCAGTACATAATGTCCTGTATCATGAAAACAAAACATATGGTTTCCCTTCAGATTACTACTTATATACTCTCACTACCTTGGTCAAGTCAACACGTGGACACAGATTTCATACAGTGACGACAGTGTTTTGCTCAAAAGGAGCTTTAATCTACATAACCAACAAGTTCAAGGATGTTTTCATTCAGACCCAGAAACTTAAAATGAAGATACTACTCGACAGCCAAGGATTATGTGCAGTTGTACTCAATCTTACTTTCTGCATTCATGGCTGAGTTACTGTTGTTTGTCTACTACAGTCAGATTCTTCCAGGACTATGGATAACTAGATCAAGTATTCATTCAGCAACTGACTAAATCAACTACACCAGCTTCAGAAGAATACAATCTGAATCCTGTAAAAGGAGTAGTGGCAAAAGTATGCTCCATACTGTTGAAAAGGTCTTTATACTTGTAAGCCAGCTACAGAACTGGGAAACCATCAAAGTAGCAAGGGTCTAACATCCTTTCTTCTTTTTTTGCAATGCTTCTTTTATATAAAGGATAATTAAGTATTAAATCATCATCATAAATAAATTGAAAAGCAACCTGATCGAACTGAAGACATCCCTGCTCATTGCAGGGGGATTAGACTGCTGATGTCTAAAGGTCCTTTCCAAACCAAAGCATTCTGTAATTCTAAGATAAAATAATGAGTATCAAAACAAAAAAGGAGAAAAATTCTACTGTGTCTATGATCAACTAGGTGCTGAATAACATCATTTAAAATTGAGTGTAGAATAAAGGTTATGGCTGGAAACAATGACACTCTTGAGGTTACAGCTAGAGAAGAAAATTGTAGAACTAGGAGAAAAACTAAAAGGAAATATACTTTCACATATCTGATATTTTAAATTCTATTTAAATCACAAAGTCTTACATTAAAACAAAACACACACCTACACAGAGACCTAGAAGAGCTAACATCTTAAAACTAAGCATCCCTCCCACAAAGAAATAACACTAAAATAATGGGAAACAGCGTAATTGAAGAGGGCCAATGAAGAAAGACCAATGTTTTTAATAGGGCTTAAAGGAGAAAAAAAAAACCAACACCAACCACGCACCAAAAAACCAAGACCACTTGGCTTGAAATTTCTGCTCTTTTATATTCTCCATAATTACTGAAATTACTAAATGATGACTAAGGTAGTGCTTCATCATTGCAACAAAAACAGTCGCAGGAAGAGTTATCTAAATGTCACAGTCAAAATAATTTCAAGTGTAAAAATTAATCAGCAAGCCATTGCAAGTATCCATTCATCAGCAAGAAAGAATTTAACCACAGTAAACCTGGCATTCCATATTTATTTAGAGACTGAGTTGTCCCAATTTGAAACCCTTAGTCCATTTGATTTTCTCCTTCATAAGAAAGATTTTGTTTTTAGAAGTGATCTGCAACACATTGTTTTCACGATACCTTAATGAAAGTTACTCAATTATTAGTAGCAACTAACCTCTTATTTCTAATTTACTGATTTTTTTCTCCAAAAATATCATTAACAGCTAATGGTGTTAATAAAAACCAGTATGATAAAAAAAATGCAGATTGATATAACAAGCTTTGTATCCATGTGACACGCTGCTATAGGTTATTTTTCTTGTCACAGAAAAATGAGCTGGAAAAATTACTTATCACAAAACAGTGCACTTCAAAACATATTCACATTTGCACACATTACAGTTGTATGAAAACCCTACTGCTTAAGACCCAAGAATTTGTCTTACACTGAACTCTTCTTTTCCCTTCACTTTAATTCTGCCCAAGAATTTAAGCTAGAATGTTCTATTAAAGTTAGTAAGAAAAAAATATATATACACACACACAGAGGATCTTGGAAAAGTTCTGGGAGAAAAATGAAAGTAGGAAAAAAAAATGAAATTGATTTGACAAACTCTAGTAACAGATAGCATAAACTAAAATACTCATTTAACTCAAAAGAATGAGGAGTGATCTGGCAACACTAAGCAAGGACTAAAGGTAGCCAGAAGCAGTGAAGTAGGCAGGGTAAGTATGAGATGCACCATAGACCTAGAAATGCCATTTACCCCCCAAAATTAAGTCCAATTAAGGGCAGCTGAGAACCTCTTTGAGGGCTGTAGCAGCTCCAGAGATTATGATGCAGATGAAAAGTGGAAAGGGAAGTCTACACTGAATACTAGCTGCCACTAGACAGATCCTCTTTAAGGATCTGGTGTAATCTCAGTGTTTGACTTCACTGATTTGTGTATGAAAGAATGACAGATTATTATAAAAGGAGAAAGGAATCATTCTTGGTGCTGCAAGTGGCTGAAAAATGACCCATATTTACTTGAATGAATTTTCAGAGGATTCATCAGTTTCTTATTAAAACTGTGGGTCTTAAAGATGTAGAAAACAGCCTCTAACTAGCAAGAATCCTCCCATCACTACAAACAGCAAATAAAGAAAGAGGTTACTAGTATTTGACCCTCAGATAACGAACTTTAACGGAATCACAACACACCAGAAAAAATAAATATATATACATACACAAAATAATTGCTAACAACCATAGGAGAAACAAAACTCAAGAAAAACTGAACTACAAATACATCTATACCGGAGAATCATTCTGCCTCACAAAGGTAACTAAGGTCTGATGACACATGACCAAAAAGGGTCCAGTTGATATGTACAGCCATTCTGCCACAGGCCTTCAGTCCCTTAAAGTTTACTTCTCCAAAAAACTGTTTACCCTCCTCCCCTCATCTTGGTAAACTTGACAGCTTCTCAGTGACTTTTTGTCAACAATTCGTAGAATCACCAAGGTTGGGAAAGACCTTTTAACCTAGCACTAGCAAGTCCACCACTAAACCGTGCCCCTAATTATCATTTTCAGTTCCTACACATACTGTCTATGAAAGCAAAGATCCCCTAAAAGCATCTTGGGAAGTAATAAGCCATACATTTAAATACCAGAATTAACACAAGCCATGTTTTGCACTTCCCCTTTACCTGCTCTCTTAGACAGAAGTGAGACGACTGCAAAATACCTTAGTTTCAAGCACTGTTTAGATGTTATACATACTTGTAAGTGCCAAAAGATAATCAGGTATTTTATTTCTTCCAATAATTTTGAAGAACGAAAGGTATTTTGATGGCTTACATCTTCACATGTCCCTGTTTGGTCTCCTGGTATCTCTCTAAATTGAATTAAAAAGTTATGAATAGCTCCAAATTCTATCGTTCTGCCTTAAGTCTCTTTGGATTAAGTTCATCAGATCTAACAGCCTTTAGCAAACTTGGCAGTTTGAGGCTATGATACTGCTTACTCTTAATACTGGGTTGATATTTTTGAACCCTTGTCAACTATCCTTTACTAAAAAGCTTCTATCTCTCCTTGATTTTATAGATTAGGCTGGTTGACCACATCACTCAATTACTCTATTCAAACGTTTACTCAAAGCTGCCTCCAACTATAGACAACAGATGAACTGATGTTCTTCCCCTCTTAGGCTCATGATTAAACACAAAGCTAGCACTAAAATTTCAAAATAGATCAGACCTATTTATCAAAGGAGCACCAGGTTGCTGTGGCATGCATCTGCAGGTACTTCAGCTTTAAGGATATGAAAAACTTTTCCATTTTAGAGCAAGTAATAGATCAATATGCATGTGGGAAAAAACATCCACAAACCAAAAAATAACATGCAGTTAAAAATGTTCATATAATCAGAATCTAAATTCAGTTTGCCTTTTATAGTTTTGTACAGCAACTGTATAAATGCCAGATTTGCATGCAACTACTACTGTTGCTGTATAAAAAGCAGTGAGTCACGTATGTTTTGAATATACGTATTTTCAAATTTATCTGCATACAACACAATGATAGTTTTATTTGTCAAATTTTAGGAGAATAACCATACATCTAATATCTCCATGATGCTTCCTTTGTTGTTGACATTCTACTGTCTCCACACGTATACCACACAAAGAAACTACTAAAAAACCCATGATCTACTTTCTGGTACAGAACACAACTTAAAATGGTAAGGATCATCTTTGATACAGACACTCTTTTTTGGCAGCAGCAATACTGGATGATTTTTCCCCCCAAGTAATATTATCCAGACTATGCTCATTTGCCAGAAAACTATAAAGTGTTAACAAGTTCTCCATTGAAATAAAAATTAACTTTGTCAACTCTGTTATTGGTAAAATATTATTCCAATTTAATAGATCTTTGTTAACATGGTAAGAGGTAGGTAGAACTGTATTAGGGTAATATAGCAGGATCTCTTTCAAGGGTTTTTTTGTTTAACAGCTCTTCTTGAGCTAGAAAGGAAAAATAGCTGAGTATATATCCATTTTCAATGAAAGCAAAGTTATCTGATAATAAATGACCCATTAGTTTGCTCATAATTCTGTCAGAGTTATTACAGTCTTTAGGTTCTGAATGACTGTAATTTACTATAATTGGTTTGCAGGACAAGAGATAAATTTGACTTGCTCAATTGCAGATTCACTAAAATAATTTTGAACATTAAAATGATTTTAGAACATAACAGTCATGACAAAAATCTAACAAAAACAAAGAGTGTTAATAGATGAAATGTTACAGTTTGATTTTTAAAAGCAGATTGATTGCTGAAAATTACCAGTCTGCCTCAAAGTTTAGTCCTAATGGTGTATAGATTTTGTCTTGTACATAAATCTTACCATAACCAATCTCCACACTGATGTTCAAAAGGAAAAGGTGGCTGAGAAAAGGTATACATCAGCGTTCTGAACATGCTGCATGGATATGAGGCCCTGCTGAACATTTAACCTTCTTCTGAAATACTTAAACACTAAAATACTAATACAAGAAATTGAGAAATTTGAAGTCTGCAAAGAAACTTCTGAAAGCTATTTCTGTCTTGTTCGGCTACAACATTTATCCAAGTTTCTTACAGTTCAGAATTCTTTCAAACATTGAAATTGGAACAGAGTTATTTTTATTGTTTGTTTGTCCTAATGCAAAATATGCAACTGAAAGCAATAAATCTGTGCCACAGTCATTGGTAAAGAAGTGTTCCAGAAATCTTTGCCTTAAATTTAATCCTGCCTCTTGAAAAAAAAACCAAACCAAACAAACTAGTAACTACACTGATCTTTTAAAGTGCAAAATGTGATAACATCTTTGATGCCTTGACCTCCCTTCTGTTTGCTTGCTACTCAAAAAGATAAAGCAGCATAGTCTCAATGTTTATCTTTCTTTCAGAATCACAAAGCACTTCAGCTCCAATTTTTGTGCTCTAATTGCTCATAAGATAGCACAAATCAAACTGCTATCATGCATTTAAGTACAGTAGCCTTTCGTTCAGGTGGAATACCGATAGTTCTGGACGTGACTGGTTATTATATGTTTCCTTCTGTGTAGCACTCTCAATGTATCCTGTTTTAGAAAAGAAGGCAAATTTACAAAGTGGCAAGCTCCATCTTGCACAGGCGGTACAGCAAAAAGGTTTCAGGTCAAAAATAGTGGCATTTCTATGGATAGTTAGTCTGTTATTGTGATCAAGTCAAAACCTAAAGATCAAGTCTTATCACTGCATTAGGATTTGGTTTACAGTGGACAAAGTTTAGATTTGAATCCACAATATCATCTTCAATGGGATGTCTGGAAGGAAAAGGAAAGGCAAATTTATTTTTGTCATGGTTAATTTCAGCTGAAGCTAAAAGGTCTTTGTAAGACTTAAATTTCTTTTTCCCCTATTCAAACATCTAAAGCTGAACCCACCAAAGATGCATCTTAAACAAGAGTTTGTTCTTCCAGAATCTGAGTGCTTTCAAAATAACAAGAACAAGGTACCAAATTATTTCTGCAGAATTAACCAAATAGACTATGACCCTTTAGCTTGGAAAAGACATGACGGGTTGAGGGAGGCCATCACATCATTTTAAGTTTAACAAAGAACAAATAATAAACTTGCTTTCTCCCCATAAAGAGCTAGGGTGCATAAAATCAATACATCTTCAAATAAGAAGTCCTTTGACAGCTATAAAATGCAAAGCATTCTTTCTCTGGGAGAGCTCTACAGAAAAATTAAAATAAAAATCAGAGCCTAAATCCACGTCACTGAAGAAAGCAACACACATCCCCTTCTACCTCCCCAGGAACTGCATCAGAGACTGCTGCGTTAACAAGGATGCAGGTGTTCAAAAAATCCAGATGGAAATGCTTGTGTGGGCACAGGGCTGCTGATGCCCAGTGCCACCAACTTCACAGGCACCACAGGTAATCCGCATGTATGCGATGTTGTTAATTCCATCCAGAGCTTCCAGTTACCTGAACCTAACTGGGCTAACCGTACCAAAAAAAAAAAAAAAAAAAAGTGTAGATCACAAGAAAAATCCTTGAGAAGTTATTCCTATACAGACAAATTTTTCAGCAAAGGCACAGAAAGTCTGAGGACAGCCACATTTGCTGTGCATGTATTTGACAGAGCATGTAAATAAACTATTGTGGGGGCCGGGGGGATGGGGAAACCCTAAGCAAAACAAAAGCTTCTTCTCTACAAAAAAAAATTCTCTACAATCCACTCAATTTAGCTAAACACCCATTATTCCATTTTCCCCAAACTTTTAATGAAGATCAGGTTCACACTAACTCTGTTAAAATTTGTTCATCATTACATAGCAGTATTAACACTTTGAAATAATGCAAGTGATTCAAAAGGTAATTTGAAAGGACAGAAATCATAAATGCTAAAAAAAAAAATCTTAAAAAAGGTGAAAGGTTAGCTTTGATTTTCACCCTTCAAAATATCAGGTTAAGCGCTCTCTAGCTAATTGGAAGAAAACTGAATAGGAACTGGTTAACAACTCAGCTAAAAGGTCACCCTCAAGAATTCTAAAACCCTTACTAATTGAGCAATTACAGTTAGTGTAAAGATTTTAAAATTACATTCCTTTTTATTGCTTTTGTTATTAATCTGCTACTGCCCACCTGATAATAAAATCTTTTAGAAAAATTAAGATTTTTTTGGAAGGGAAATTCTAGGAAAACATGAGTGCAGTAAAGAGGAAAGAATTGAAGACAGTGATTGAAAACATGAGGCTGATTATTCTGATCATGTTCTAGCTCTGTTAAAAAGAGCTGAGAATATGATATAATGAAAATAATTTAAATGACAATTTGCAAGCAAAAAATCCCCTTTCTTTCTTTCTCCTGGGAGGGAGGAGGGGGAATTCCATTTACCTTTCCTGTTAATTATGTCAAAAGGGAAAAAGAATACAGTATCATCAAAAGGATGCACAATACTCTGCTAGTGTTCTTTTTAAAATAAAATCATATAACCAAGTCTGATTACCCATAGTCAAAATATCACTTTTTAAGCTCATATTTACAGAAAAAGCTCTTTAAAAGCTCACATTTACATTTGTTACAAGTGACAGTGAAAAGAGGACACTATCATACTGGAAAAAACTTTAAAGTTCATACCATAAAAGATATGCACTAGTATTTTTGAATTCTCATCCTTACATATGTGTTCTAATGTGTTATTTACTGAAAAATAGCTGGATCTTTCTCCCAATTGAGCACTTATGTGTTTTTCCACCTCATTCATCAGTGTAGCAACACAGCAATCTGGAAACATTGATTTGTTTTTATAAAAAAAATCCATTAGGTAAAGGTGTATGTTGTTATATCTTTCTTTAAAGATGAGGAATATAAAACATCACAGTTAATATTAAATATCCTCATCTGCTTTCCGTGGCCCATTAAGATTTCTATAACCTCATAACCACCAAGTATTCCCCCACACATACACTCCAGATAACTTATTTTCCTGTTCATAGCAAACCGCTCTGGATTATTCACCTTCCCCAAATTATGAATTCTCAGCATATTTGCTGATAAACTTGAGTGAAAAAGTGCTAGCATTTCTAACCATGTTTGGTGATTAAAAAACTTGCTAGACAAAATGTTTTTGTGAAAGTCAGTTTAAAGAAACCTAACAACCTGGTTAGTGACATGATACCTTTCCATACACTGATTTTAAAAAATAAACACATATATAAAAAGAAAAAAAACCAAACACAACCAAAGACTTGTTTAAATACAATGCCACTTCACAAGCATGAGGTTTACTGTCCAACTCTTATTTTTCATTCCTTCTCACACTGGGTATCAGTCAAGTCACAGCTAGATTCAATTCAGGCAATATCGGATATAGACGATGAGGAAGGAGATTCCATCCTCATTTACTGTGGGCGTTATTTTATGTCAGGGAAACAAATGCCCTGTTGCTGGAAAGCCCCAGCATGACTGGATCCATGTTAAGGAACCTGGGCTCCAAATCTTCAGTGTTTTGGCTTCAGAGTTAGAGCCAAGGGATGGCGCTAGCTAGCTTTGTGGGTTCCTACATACAAAATTTGCCAGAAAAGCAACTACTACAAAATGCCAAAGGGATTTTAAGGTATCTACTTTCATTACATAAATACAACTGCTTATATAATGCAAATGCTGAGCAGTTTACACCTAAACCTGCTGATACTGACAAGACTAATCATTCTACCATATGCCTTTGTTTCATGCCATTCTCTGGTACTCATTTATTTCATCACATGAAATATTACACAGCCATGAAAAAGCCTCTATTATTAAATGAATTATCTAATGAAAAGGGCCTTAACCAGATGGTGATAAAAGTCTAAGATTTGGTTTCCATTTCCTTCCACTGGCTTTATATACAAAAGAAGCTCAAGAAGAGGGAAACAAACCAGCCTTAAACGATGTTGGATACAGTACTCCTCTGGGATTCCCTCTAAATTGATGGGAGGAGAAAGAAAAAAAAGTAGCAATACAATTCTGGTTTTGAAATCCCTTAAGCCTTCTTCCTTTTTGAAATAGGATATTTATTCTTCAGTGTCACACAAGTTTAGGACTGTGATCCGTGGCACAACGCAGCAATGTCTGTAGCTATGAGTTCTAAGAATTTTCCTTCCCTCATATTTCCAGCAAACTAACTTCAGCCATCTTTCCTCCTCATTGTGCTGGTGTCTGAAAATCTACTCCAAGATATACAACAAAAGTGAGTAGGTATTGTAGTAGTTTTTACAAACAATGCTTTGGAGACATATACAAAAAGCTGGGTTAAAGAACTTCAAAGTTAGAAGTTTCAAAGTTAGAAGTCCTGAGAACAGTAATCTTCAGTCCTCTAGAATGCCTTACATTGGAAGGCCATCATTGCTCTTCTCCTTCATTTATCTGTCGGAGTCACTACGTGACTTTCAATTTCTGCACCAAGTCACAGTAGAAACCCTAGAGACAACAGCTTCATTAACTGTACAACTCTCATTCTCCAAATACCATCCACCCTATGCATTAAATTGAGTAAGAATCCAGCAAAAGACAGTGTGTGAACATGTAATTAAAGACAATTATAATACATACTCACAGGGAGAATGGGGGGCAAATTAAAATTGAAGAAGTAGCATGGATTCTGGCATTCCTAACTGATACAAGATTATAACCTACAACAGCTGTGTGAACCAGCAAGAGAGAAATGGAGCACACATTTTCTGTTAGTGGATTTCATGGCTACTTGCCAACATCTAATGAAGTCTGAGACTCGGGAATTCTGGATTCCCTTCCAGATTCTTCAAGCAGTTCAAGACCTCTTTTGCACCTGCCTCTCCTAATAAAGCTTATCACTCCCAATTAATCTTCTTGGTTTAATTCCTAGTGGTGGTTTGTTCCTTTCTATATTATATTCCCCATTTCCCACTTCAGCTGAGAATAACAGCCCCATTCTTCACCCATATCCAGCCAACTTGTCGTGCTAAGCTACCCTAGTATCACCTAACTCAATTTCAAATATTAAAGCATGTGTTATGCAGTCCCACTTCAGTCCAATTGCTTCCTCTGTTGAACATACAGCTCAAATACAGCTGGATTTCTTTACAGCCAACCAATATGGCATCTTGCATGAATCCTAATACTGTTTAAACATTCAGATCAAGTAAAGAGCCAGACCCAAAACCAAGAGGGTGCAGGAAAATAAAACACAATCTCCTCTCATGTTTATCTTTCACCATTTGTATCACACCTTACAAAACCAAAAAACAGGAGAGAAAGCCTTTTTTTTTTTAACGTACCTGAAAGCCTAATGGCACAATCTAAAAAAACCCCAGAATCTCAGTCCTGAGACTACAGCAAGTGTCTTTATTGACACACATGATTATAGGACTTCCACTGCATTTAGCAGCAGCTGCTCCTTTCTGCACAAGATACTTCATTTACCTGTGTTAGTAAAGTTCATAAAACACAGACCAAGTTCCTACTATGATTCCTACTAAATGGGGGGGTGGGGGGGGGCGGTGGTGTGTGGAGAGGATCATACCTGAACAATGAATGCAGAGAAAGGAACAGCATGTCAGCCAGATGTTTCAGTGAAACTTCACAGAAGCTGAAGGAAAATGTAATGACTTGAAACGAGTCAAGACTTTTTTTCTAGGAGAAACTGGCAAAGGCTAGCACTTATCTGCAATTGATAGTAGTACCCTGAAGCAGCTTGCTTATGTTAATGGAGAGCTGCAGTGCTAACAGGCAGCAGAAGTTGGCTTAGTGTAAAGGAGCAAGAGAAACTTTGACACTGAACAGGGCAGCAAAAGGCTGGACAAGTTTATAGGTAGCAGTAAACCTAAATACACAAAACTGACCTAGAAAAGGGTGACAAACAAATTAACATGCTTTAACTGATGATATTAAGTGATTTTAAATAGTAAGTACAATGAGCAACTGAAGAATTGCAGACACTCTTAATGAGACTTTGTGACTTGCAATAAAACAGTATATGCAATTCAGTACAAGTCACGTGACACACATGGCAAAAATCCTAACCTCATTCTTACATTTATGAAGGCTAAGTTGACTATCACAATTCAGGAGTGAGCTCTGTTATAACGCTAGATAAGGCTATAAAAATCAAGCCATTACTCGGGGTGGAGTGGGTTGTCCAAACCTAATGGAATTCTAGTTTTAATCAGGGAAACAACGGAACAAAACAGAGGACATCAGACCACACCATAAATTCACTTTGTCTGCACCTTGAATACTGTGTTAGGTTCTGGTTGCTTCATCCAAAAGGATACAGGGGGGGGAAAAAGATGGGGGGGGGGAAGGGGAATTCAAAGTGCAACAGCAATGAGAAACTCATGCATCAGCCTACTCATGCACTTCAAAGCCATAACTACAAAGTCTATACAGTCATTCAGTGGTACAGAGAGAGCAGTTAAGTACCACTGTATGCTCTGATATGTGAGCTAGTAGTTATCAAAATGAATTAGTAGAAGACAGATTTAAACCAAAAGGAAGTGGTTTGCTTGCACTAGGCAATAAACCTCCTATACTCCTTGCCAAAAGCTAAGTGAAAGCTAAAAACGACACTGGAGACTGGACGTGTTCATACAATAACAATCCAATGAGGGTAAGTAATTATGTAAAACCTCACATCTGGCTCCAGAAGTTCATGAAATGAAGATATACAGAGATATCAGGGGTAGCACCGTGAATACTTGTGCTACTCTGTTTACTGCTGGAGACGGAAGAATGGTATACGGTCCTCTAGCATGACTCAGTCCAGTCACATGTTCTTACAAACGTGGCCTACAAAGTCTTCTACAGCTTCGTTGTTAGGAATCCAAAGCTGGATCAAAAGTTGCATTATCAGCATCAACTCGTCTAAACTGAAATGTTGACTGAATTGTAAGTTCAAACCCTAACTCCCCTAGAGTAGCTGGAAAACAAGCAAACAACAACAACAAAAAAACCCCAACCCCCAACAATTTTCAACTTTTGTATTTAGCCAGTGTTTACAAATTATCAAGCATTAGCATTTTTGTGCACCAAATGGCTGCTTTCTTAAAGTCCGTGTTGACAAACAGAAAACCTCTCCTAATCAGAAAAAAAAAAAAAAAAAAAAAAAAAAAGGATCTTTCAGGTCAAAAAGTTTTGTCTGACATACCCAAAAGGCAAAATATATTTCTATTAAGAAAATGTGGTTTAGCAGTTTGCTTGCTTTCTCTTTTAGAAGCTTTCTTTTTGAAAGGAGTACAGGACTACTCCAAAACACGTTGTTTGTTGAAAGGAAAACCCAATAAGCCCCAATTTCATTAAGTTTTCTACTTTTTTATACCCATCTGTATGGCCTGTGTGAAGTTATCACAGACAGAACCAAGGACATTAATCACACACAAGCAAGTGGAACCTTATGTCATATTATTTAATGTCAACTGACAACGTGCAAAAGTTCAGTTTCCTTACACAGTGAAGTATAGGTCCAAAGACTTGTCATTCTGACTACTTCAGAAACACTGTGTAGGTTCTCTGGAAAAAATGGAAGGTGTAAGATCTGTATAACAATATAAGAACTCTTAAGTCAAAATTTCATTTAACAATTCCTACTTTCCCATCTTCTAAATAAAGGCAACTTAGCTTAGAATCAGGAGAAAAAAGTAACACCAAATTTTTGCTTTGATGAATGCTGCACTATATAATCTACTTTTGACACATTCAAATGTCTTTATCATTATACTTACATACAGAAGACACTAAATACTTCCCTGTCAAGCAGTAATTCCTAAGTGGAAAATTCTTCTTCAATCTGTTGAAGTTATCTTTAAGTACATAATTCACAGAAAGATCTGTATTGGTAGATAGAAAATGTGGCAAATTAAAAAAATAAAAATCAAAGCTTCCTCCAGCCTCTGTGTTAACTATTCACTTTTCCTATATGCATACCTCCATCCTAATTGATTGAAATTGGCTGCAAACATAGACATTAGCAATATCATTGGATTCTTCTTCTCTGGGTCTGACAAAGTTCTGGAATGAGCTGCTGAAGGAGGACTGCAGGATGAACTGCATCTCTGCCCTTCATTTCCAGTTGTGTTGCCAGGTTACACAAAAATATAGGAAAAAAGAAGCTATCCTCTGTTAAAGGTTCCCACTATTACTCAGTATAACAGAAGAAATTTACAGACACCTCAAAAACAAGTGGAAGAGCAGGCAATAATCAATTCTGTCAGTATTCACTATAGTCACATGACATACTACTGATCTAATTTTTACTGCTACACAGATGTACAGATTACACAGAGGATGTTATCTGTCCACTGATGAGTAAACAAAGTTTCTCTGTATTTCTCAACTATCCTATTTCCAGTTGCTTTCTAACTATACTGCTACAGTGTAATAACTAACAAAACCTCTGAGTCCCTGAGCTTGAAGAAGTACAGCCAGTACCTAGAGCTGAAATACTGTTTGTTAGCTATCCTTCAGAATTCAGTACCCACACTGACTGCTGCTGTCAAATCCTAAGATTCAGAGCAGTTAGAACACCAGCTGAACTGCTCTGCTTTGGTAGACACCTTTCATTATACATTCTTTCACAGGTGTAGATCTCAGCAAGTACTTCCTGTCCCACTGCTTCATGAAAATAACCTCTCATTCAGCCTAATACTGTCGTTGACAATATTCTTTTTGCAGGGAAGTTCATACCAAAGTCTTATTTTGAAAGCTTTTTATAGCTTTAAACTCCTGGCACTTCCTCTACTGTTCCACATCATTTCAGTTTGCATCACTGATCTTTTTGCATGTAACAATTTGTTTCCAACAGCTGAAGTAGCAGCTTGGGCATTTGTACATTCTTCTCCTGAAACAGCCAACAATTCACCACATCTTGAACTCTATGTTCTTCCCAAACTCACACTCACGCTCCTATCTTGCTTGATCCTTTCACACCATTTTATTCTTCTTTCAAAATATTTTTGATAGATTACATAAATTTGTATCTTTCCTACTTTTCTTACTTATGCCCCTCCCCCTTCCTAATACTTATATTTAGTGCAGCACTAGTATTGAAACTGTATTTGTTCTTATTTTTAAACCATTAACCAAAAATATATTACTGTATTCTACATAAACGCTACATAATCACGATTAGTTGTATTCATGACAAATGTTCATACTATAAAATGCAAGTATGAGACAAAGTCAAACTGTCCAGATACTGTTGCCTTAAAAAAAAACTTTAACAGAACCCCCAGCAAAGACCAAATGGGAATCAAACAAGTGTTCCTCTTCCTTTGTATTAGTGTAACAACATACACGAGAACTAGCAAGATCTATTATTTTTGAAAAGTTCCTTTCTGTCTTCAAAAGCTAGAGGGAAATTCCGGTCCACCTGGGTCACCACTGACAGCAAGCACATGACTATACGCCTTTGAGAAGTCTGCCACAGTATTGGTACATCATTCTCCTATATTTGGAGGCACAGTAAAATTCAGATCCACATTTAAGTTACTTAATTCTTTCTTGAGATGTCTGTGCAGTATTCAGGAGACTGCAATAAACCCATCTTTAAATCATGTATTAATCAGTTTCCTGGCATGCATATTAATATTGTTACCTGTCAGGACAGAGAACCGTTTAAAGTTTTGGAACAGATGTCATAATCGGGAAAGCCTGTTTGAAGCTCTAATTTTTCTGTTGAAGACTTGACTTTATTCTTTTCTCTTACAAAATACGCTTTGCTAGAATAAAAGTATAATCTACTGTAAGATAAGCTATCTGAAAGTATACGTATCTTGAAATTGTATAGCAAATACAGTTGCAAGCATCTCAGTAACCCAGCTATTTCTGAATAATGCTGTACAACAGCTGTACACAGCTAAAACAACTCAAGAAGTCAATGAACGCACAAAGAGGGCAGACATCCCTTTGCAGAGTAATAATGAAACCCACAACGTGACAATCTATTACAAAAAGCAGAGTCACTTGGCTAGTTGGAATAGAATTGTAAGGTCTATATAAAACCCCTCCCTCGATCCCTGTGTCCTTGAAGGCAGATTCCCAATTCCAGCACATCAGTTTGGGCAGTTCTCATCTGAGTCGCAGCTCCTGAAGCCCTCTGGTGCAGCCGGCCCCTCAAGCTCAGAAGCAGCTCCCTCTTCGGGAGCTCTGCCTCCCCTCATCATCTGTGGCAAGCATAACACTGCACCATCAGGAACTTCCACAGCCATCAGCAGATTCATTACACAAAATCTGATTATTTTTTGCGTAACTGTCACAAGCGTAGGGCACAAACCCCAAAATATTTTAAATCTGTGTACCAAAATTTGTTTAAGAAACATGAGTACACATTCTTTGCTACAGGTTTCAAATATAAGTTCTTTGGGTGGTTTAAACAGAACAAGAAATTCTTTGTCCTTTCTTATATCAAGATGTCTGTACGATTTACAGAACAGTACTTCTCTATCATACCACAATTTTGGGGAAGCTTAAGAGTTTATCAGAGGAATATCACTTTTACACAAGTGTACACGTATCAATTTCAGTGAGCATAAACTTCTTTGTGGTTACATTTGCTGATGTGTTTCCCAAGCGAGCTAAACTGAAACACTGAGGTTTAAATCTACTTAAAATAATCCAAACTCAAAGATGGGCTCCTGTGAAGTAACACCTGCTTGAATAATAAAAAAAAAATAAAAATAAAATCACACAAGAAAACTAAGCTGAATTAGGTTTTGTGAGTGAAGAGTGTCTGAACCTCACTAGCTACCTAGTTTGTGTCCGAGCTTTTTACCTGCATCATTCTCCTCCATCAAATATGGGTGTCCGCTGCACTCAGCTTCAGCTCTCAAATCGCTGCTATACGCAATAGCACAAGCTATCCTTTGTTACGTTCATAAATTTACAATAGACCCTAAAATCACTCAGTCCCCTCTGCCTCACCCCACAAACACAGCATACGAACACAAAAAAATCTCAAGATAAATCTCATTAAGAGAGCTGCAAGCTGAAGATGGCCATTCATTTACCACATGAAAACCAAATTCAGTGTTGCTTTTCTGATATGTGTAAGCTACTGGTTACATCGATACAGGTAAAGACTTGAAAGTTATTTTTACTGAGGCTTTTCCTGTATTAATTAGGTAGCTTGGAGTATTCCACTGTAAAAAAAATTAACATGACTAAAAATAAATTCTTGGCCCTGTATACTACGGTGGGCTCCCTTTTGCCCGTAACAAGAGGGAGTGAGCCAGAAGCAGGAAAATAAACCCTTTTCAATCTCAACATGATGCAGGTACGTTCAAAACCTTCATTTAAGATTCAAGTTTCAGGGGAAAACAGTGCATATACATGCCAGCTACACAAAGGTGATAGTTAAGGATATCTGCTGTTCATTGCAAAGCTTGAAACAGGACACTCATGGAAAGGCTCTCACCCCAGCCTTCCTGCCGAAGACTGGAGTTAAAAATGTAGTTATGTAGCAAAAGTAAACTCCAACCTACAAAGACAGATGTACCTTATCATAATGTCAGTTCTTGATATGAAGTTTAGACAGAGATAACATTTTATAGATTTATAAACTATATCAGATTGTCAATCATGTGTTCTCTAAACTAGAAAGTTGCAATCGTATAATAATTGCCTTTTTTTACCTTAAGCCTTGAGTCTATTTCAGGGTTGAAATAATTATTTTTTAAAAATATCCATTTGACTAAGTACTAGGACAGTAACTGAAGAAAGCAAATTGGATTATCAGATACAATATGGCATCTAAGTTAGACCTGCATTCTTGCAACACAACCATATTTTTTAACTACTTTACATGAAAGCAGTATCAAAGAGTAAAAAAAAGAAAAAAGGAAAACCCACCACCTCAAGTCAATTACAACAGAAACTGTCATCTCATTGTTCATACTCTCTTGTAATGGTGTCTTTTAGACCTTTTTTAAAAAATACCCCCAAATTAAAAGCCCTTCTGCTTAAAAACATTGTAGCCACTAAAAGGCACAAGAAATTAGATTGTCTTAACACTTGAATTTTATCATGTTTCAGATTGAACCATAAAAAACATTCACTGGTAAACTTAAAGTTCTCTTTCTTCAGAAGGCAAAATATTGTTCAAAAACTGTAAAATGATAAATGGGGCTAACCACATTAAGCCAAATGTGTTTAACAACCCTTTGTATACATGACGTAGTAACATCTTAATGTGTATTTGATAGGAAATAAGTCAATATTCTGCACCATCTCAGTGTTCCACTTACTGCTCATTCCAACAAAACTTCAGCAAGAGCCCCTCTCTGGTAAGTAAAAAAAAAAAATAGATCTAATGCTAACAGTTTTTAAAATAGTGTGTAGATCTATTTAACAAAACTGCAGATCAGCACTGAACACACAGCTCTTAGAGGGTTAACACTTCATAGCTCTAATAAGAATCACTAAAGTCATCAAGAGAGAAGAAAATCATGTTACTTCATTTTTCTTTAAAACAAATTCCTTAAGGAGCTACCTAGGGACCATAAACAGCATCATGAGTTGTGAAAGCCTGTAACCTGAATACATTCTTACTGCAGCTGATGCTCCACACTATTTAACATAAAACATGAGACACATTTGGGAGTACTTCCAAACAGCATGGTTCCTTCTCAAACAGAAGCCTACCTGCTTTCATGGAGTTCAAAATTAACAAAGTTCCATCAGTTCAGTAACGATTCCAGATAACCCAGCAGAGTCTCAGCCCCAGATTTATTTATCAATCTATTTAATCTCAGATTTAGAAAAACCTGAGAAAGTCCAACAAGTACATCTCCTCAGTAATGCAAGCTAGTAGAAATAAATTCACTCCACACTTCAGTATGAAGGTCTGTCAGACTTAACCATCAAGACAAATGTCTCCATCATTACCCAGACACAAGCCCAAAATACACAAAACACCCTTCAAAGCTCCTATGCAAATGTGGTAATAAACCATGGCAAACTTTTGCCGCAAAACTACTCTTCTAGAACAAAATTTAATCAGTCAGAGCAATGCTGCTAAGATTCCTGTTCATATTAGTAGACAGACTCGTAATGACTATCAGTCCCATATTAGCTTCCACTCCTAATATATTTTTAAAGACCATTTCTTCAGGAGCGATAGTCTGTATCTTGCTGCACATTTATGCAAGGAACACCCCAAAACCTGAAAAATCCTCTAAAGTCTGCATTGCTCTCCAAGAGGAAGACTTACAGAAGTGTGACAAATACATTCCTATTAACTACAGTCCTTATACTTAAACAAAAGATCAAACATACCTTCTAAGACAATTCAGTAATATTCTAGAAAAAAGTTATTTGAAAAACTTAAAATAAAAAAAAAAATCTATTTGTCTAAAGAAGTCCTCTGACATGGACAGAGTTACACATTTACACAAACACAAGGTTTGTTCCGTTACCCAGAAAAATTGTTGCTGGCACAAAGGAAACCAAGTTTAGTATCAGTGAAATCAATGAATGAAGTGTAAGACGTATGCATCTGGCTTTGCTCAAGGCTGGAAATTAGAACACATGGAAACCTTTCAGAAGTGCAGTTTACCAAAAGTCTGAACATTTTTCGTTTGCTTTGTTGTTGTTGTTCCCCCTGCCACCAGTAGTTACTCATAAGTTAACCTGTATTTTCTGTATCACTTAGTCATTTTTACAAAAGCTGATAAAAATTGTATGCACGGTTAAAATATTTTCTGTACATTCCTTTTCCCCCAAGGTATTAACAATTCTGAGAACACAGTTCACATTAAATTGTAAAATATTAACTTGTATTACTTCCAGTTAAGTAGCTTTTAGACTCAGCCAAAAATAAATGCTTCTTTCTCAACTCCCTGTGAAAGTTATACAACTACTAGTTTACATTAACTGCATCAGCATAGTTGTGTAAGTTACCTGACAAAAATAGCAATGTGTCAAGTATCTGGAAATATATTAGCTCCATTATATCAAATGCTCTAGCCAAATTCATTTTCAAACACCCTGAAAATTACAACAAAAAGTAATACATTTAACATTCCCTAATGACTCAGTAAGCCTTAGAAAGTCAGCGTGCATGTCATCTCTCCAGAACTATTCACAAACAAGAGAGACCTTTCACACTAAGGAGCTTGTTTCAAATCCCAGCACTGACAATCTGCCAGAATTGAAAACAGCAGGACAAATAATAATTGGGTATCTGTTTGCATATTAATGACCAATATTCTATCCGCAAAAATGAAACCATGTTATTTCAATCCCAATGGTAGATAAAGATATACTATGTTTAAAGTCTGACAATTTTAGCAGCTGCAGAACAGTGCAAACACTGCAGACACTATGGAGCATGCCAAAAGAGCGTTCTGACTGGCACTGCTGAAGATTACTTCGGAACCTCATAAAACATTCCTAGATAATGACATATATTTTCTTTCTGCAAATTCAAACTGCTGGTTCTCACCAATACACAGCTTTACCAGTGCCAAGTTACAGAACTCCTATGCGTGATCACAGGAAACCTCTGCTTTCACCGTTCTAGTCAGAAGGAGTAAATAAAGAAAAGCAAACAGACACACAAGCACACACACACTTGTGTTCACCTTCCACAAACTAGGCCTTTAAGATTTGCATTTCCTCAGAGGGTGTCCCGCATTTGCATAACATGCCAACATTTCAATAAAAAGAGTATTCTATGGAGCACAGAATATAGTTTTCTCTTAAGAGCCAGAAACTTAATCAATAAGCACTAAAAACAAATAAGCATTGATTTTAAAAGAATCTAAACTTCATCTGTAAACAGGTACTCTTTCGTTAAAACTAGATATACTAACACTATCAGATGCAGGCACATAGCACGGACTGTTACAGACTGTGGGGAGAGATGCCCCGTCTACAGCAAGTTTCACTCATGTTCCCAGAGATGAAAGAGGTATGTCTCCCAAGGAATCTCCCAATTAATACCAGACTAAAACCCAAAGTATATTAACCATCAGCAAAGCCTGCCCAAACAGTACCTGCCGGCTCTTTGACCACAAGTAATCACGGCAAGAAAAAAATACAATGAAGTTACAGGCCTTCACATGGTATCCAAAGCACCTAATCCCCTTAATTTCTCTTCTATGGCATTGAGACTGTGAACGCTTTACTTAAAACTAACTAAATGGTATTTTTCCTTATTGTTTCTTTTTGCTACATGAATTGTTTCAGAGGAACCAGTGAATGGATATAACTAACAGTGTTTTCTCAGGATTTGTTTGAAACATTGGCAAATTCCTCTTTCATGGCTTTTTCTTCCCGCCCCGCCTGACTAATAGCCAAGAGAGCAAATAAACAAAATTGTTTCCTTTCTGACTAAAGAAACTACCTTTCTCATTAGGTTGCAACAGGTGTTCTTTCCAACTTGGAGTAACATTAAGTTTGAAAAAGGCATTTCACCTTTTCTCTATTATCTGTTGCTTCTACCATAAATATGTATCTTGTTCTCCAACTATTTTAGCTTTGCTGACATAAGGAAGTTCATTGCCACCTCTAACCCCCCATTTTTTGTAATGCAAAGTGGGTAAAGAATGCACAATATAATCTACAGTGTTATTAGGCACACCAGAAAAGTCTGCATTTCACTGGACGTGGTAAAAATTAATCTGTCAATAAGGGAAGTTGTTGAGGGTACAGAAACTAAAGCCTAGTTACTTCAGAACTCCTATCTATGCACAGCCAAAACATGCATCAAATTGTTTAGGCACTACCAATATACTATGCATAACTGACGGAATAATATTAATGAAAGTTAAAAAGTGCAAGTGCTGTAGGATCAATCTTTAAAAGAACGTTACTTAGGTTAAGATCTACTGCATTCAGTTGTATTTTTCACATATTAACATAAGTAACAACTAGAAGTATTTGAACATATTTTCAGTGAAATAAAAGGATCTGACTAAGATAAACTGGAATTGAACTATCTTCCTGTCCCTTGCAGCTTTTCCTTCCCTCACTACAAGGTAAGCTATCAGAAACCATGGTCACTAAAAATAGCAAAAACAAATCAGGACTGATGCAGATAAGTAATAAAGTCCATTGATTCCTTTCACATGCTTATTAGCATTCCAAACAGAGCATAGGAATCCTCAGCATGAGCTGTTCTGTTTTTAAAATCCTTTAAAAGAAAGCAGTCAACATTTCAAGTCCTTCCAAATGCTCAGTTTAAAACCAAGTACGTCAAATATCTTAACAAATCTTTCAGCTCTGTATGAAAGTTCTTCTCAATGGTACATACAGTAAGCAGAACAAAGACAACAGTTAGGGGTGCAAAGGTTTTTTTGGTTTTTGTTTGTTTCCTTCAAAGCAGTAATTATTTTCTGTTTTGTTTTTTTTTTTTCTTCTCTACAAATTAAGCCTAAAATCAAAAAACTAAAGATTCAAAAGACTCATCATTTTCAATCAGGCCTTCTTACAAACATCTGCTTAGAAAAAAAAAGGTTTTATTTATTTGACACCATTGAAGTTTTCAAAAGAAAACAGCAACATTTGCTTTGCAAGGTCAGTGGACTAAAGAGTTTGCTTACATCATTCTGAGTTTTGGAGAGCCGAAAAGAGAAATTTAGAAAACTGGCATAACTGTGTGATCAGGGTCAGATTAAGACTCTTGACAACTGAAATAAAATGCCTCATTCAACATAGTAAGGCAGGACATCAGTGTAGTTCCTTAAAACTAGGACATCTGAAAAGAATGCGTATTTTCAGTTCCATTATATCTGGGGAAAAACAAAGCAAATTCACCTTACAGCAAAAATGTATTTACAAACTATAGGAGCTTTGACTATTCTTTAAAAGCTATTTCTTTTCCAAAAGGCAAACTGATATAAGACAGAAATGGGTATTAATTGTGATATTTACATGATGATGCAGGTGATGCTCTTTAAGTGGATTTAGACAACTAACTCATTTCATGTTGGCCATTGGACAGATGGTCACAACTTTCAATCACATCCAGCCTCATGGCAGTTCAAACTCGTGACCAAGGAGTAAAAAGCTTTGTATACCATTAATAATCTCCATACCATCTGTTCTCTGTAAATACACTCTAGGAAAATTCCCAACATATTTTTTATGATAATTTTTATTTCAAATCTTCCCAGAAGCTTACTATTTACCCCATCATGTTCTCTTCATTTGCCAAACATTGGTTTTCCTAATTTGCATTACTTCAGAACCCACACAAGTCATTTCTATATAACAATCTTTACCTGGCATAGCATCCTAGAATTAAATTGCCTTTTGCATGCCTTAGTTAAGAAGTATGTACTGCTCAACAGTTTCTTCAGATTTTTTTTTTAAAGGCACAGCAAAATATATATCTTACATTAGCGATGGAAGAAATATTTTGTCTTCACTTACCATCGTAATGGAATTCAAAAGATAAATATTTTTAATTAGAAAATTTTGCTGACCTCACAGGTAGGCTACACTTGAACGCACAAATTCCGAAAATGCTTTAGCAGTAAAGTAATAGAAATTAAACAATTGTGCTGAGCATTCTCAATAGCACACATGGATTTCAGCTTCCCAGTCATGATGCGCTGAGCTTGGCCAGCCACCAGCCACCCACCCAGCTGCTCGCTCACTCCTCCTCACCAGTGAAAATCAGATGGAAAAGCTTGTGGGTCAAGATAAAGTCAGGGAGATCACTTACCATCACAGGCAAAATAGATTTTACCTGAGGAAATTTAATTTATTGCCAATTAAAATGGAATTGCATAGTGAGAAACAAAGACCTTCCCCCCACCACCGCACACCTTCGCTACTTTTTTTCCTGGCTCCTTCCTCCCTGAGCGGCGTAGCCAGCGGTTGATGGTCAGTCCTCACCTCTTCTCTGCTGCTCCTTCCTCCTCACACTTTTCCCCTGCTCCAGTGTGGGCCCTTCCCAAGGGCTGCAGTCCTTTGGGGTAAATCTGTTCCAGCGTGGGCTCTCCAGGGACTGCAGGGTGGGTATTTGCTCTGGCACAGTCCTCTCCACACGCTGCCGGGGAACACCTGCTCTCACCACTACAGGACAACCCCTGCTTGCCACCTTGATGACCTCCTCCATCCCCTCGGGCTGGCCGGGCTGTCCCTGACCCGTTTCCCCTCCCTCACGCAGGTTTCCCCACGGCCATGGCGGCTGCGGGGCCCAGCCGTGCCCTGCGCTGGGGCCGTTGGAGCCGGCTGGAACCGGCTGTGCCCGGCACGGGGCAGCCCCGGCCGCTCCCCACAGGGGCTGCCCCCAGCCCCTGACAGACCCTCCGCACCCAGGCCCCGGACAGCAGTTAAAATTCACATGTCTGATGTCACCAGACTTCATTCTTTTTCCCCTTTGTCTATCAACAAGAATAAGGTTATACTGGAAGCACAATGCTAGTTGTTTCTTTTTCCTTCTTTTTATTTCTCCCCAAACCTCCACAGTAGTTAACAATCAGTAGCTTGTTGCATGATGAGGAAAAAAAATTTTGTGGCGATGCCACCGCTAAATCTGAAGCAGACAGATGAAGCGTGAGGTGCAAAACACCGTCCTACTGACGGGCCAGCGTGGCAGTGCCCGGAGAGGCACGGCCCCAGCTCCCCAGCTGACTCTAGGGCATAAGCAGGCAAAGCGATTGCAGGGTGGCTCTGATGTGCACAGGCTTGTTTGAACTAAATAGTCCAGTCACTGAGGTTTTAACTCCACGTAGCCTTTTTCCTTCTCCTGCTGGCAGTGATCTCAAGTCCCAATTAAACAGGCTGTCAGATCCATGGGCCATACTCCATGGATGCTGGCAGCAAAAGCTGAGGTAGAGCTTTTAGGAACATGCACTCAAGTACCACTCCTAGGTCTGGACAAGCATTCAAATCAGGCCGGATTCTCATTCCATGGTTGCCTTTTGCTCTTTTCATTTCCTGTCATTCCTTGGGAAGTTAATTATCAACATGCCAGAATTGCTGAAAAACAACAAGCCACTTCAAGAACTGGCAGGGGAGAAAAAAAAAAAACAAACCAAAAAAAACACAACCCAAAAAACCCAACAAAAAAAAAAAAAAAAACAACCCCAAAACACCACAAAAACCCTCAAAACCATGCATCCAATACATAAAGGGTGAAAGTCTCCGCACTAGGAAATAACTGAGAGAAAGGACAAAGATTTCCTCGGGGTTTTATCAAAGAAAACAAATTACCTCTACTATGTCCAAAAGGAACTGTCCAGTAACAATCAACAGCATACGCAAAATGTATCTCTGAGGACTGAAATATACTTTCTTTGCCCCATGCCATCTGACTGAAAATGCAAGGAAGCTACAGAGCAAGACCTTAAAACCACAGTGAATACCCTTGCTCCACAACTAACCTTGCCAATTCTATGTCAGTGTAAAACCCCTGCCATCCTTTGCCTTACCAACTTCTCAGACACCACTTTCATTCAGAGAGCCTGCACAGAACAATGAAGCCAATGCAATCTTGCTTGTATGGGAGAATGCAGAAAAAAGGCATTGTCTAAAAAAGCAGAAATGGTAAAGCAGTATGAAGAAAAAAAACAAACAACCCCCAAACAGCACACCACATCACACACTGAATTTATTTAGTTCACCATAAAGAGAACTAGCTAAAAGAGTTTTCATTGAGTTTCAGAGTAAAACAACATGAAATACATCTGTATCACACAACATCTTGCATATAAGGTCTGAGTTTTGCTTTTCAGAAAAGCTAATATATGAGATAGATAAACCTCAACAATTTGTAAGTAAAATCCAGACTTACTAATTTGTCACCATTTCTACTGCTTTTTTAGAATGCAAGAAGCTGTATTGCCCAAAAACCTGTATTTAAATCACTTCCCATAATGTTTTAGGAACAGCAGATGCCTTCCAACGTGCTGAAAAATACAGAAAAAGACATGGTCATAATACAGAGCAGGGGCTAAAGTGCTGCTGCACAGCCAGATGACCCATTATACAGCTGTCTCACTAGGCAGAAGGAATGGACAAGAGAACCAACACTGCATCCACTTCCATCTCGTCACCTGACCTTCCAAGCAGCAGCTATGGAAACAGTGAGCCTACTTGTGATCTTCCTTTATGTTACAGCTACAAGTATTCACATCTAGAGTTCCAACATAATGATTCCATTTTCTCCTAAGTAGCACGCACAGCATAGTCTCGCTGTAGATACACCTCTGGTTCAGAGTCTGTGACACCCTTCTATACAAAAATGGCTTTGGGTTTCTTTTTTCTGCATTTCCACCCACCCCAATTTCATTTTGTTTTTAAAGACTTTTCCCACATTATTATGGTCGCAGCAGATCTTTCTTGTTCTCGCCCTCATGGAACTCTCCTACACGTTACGAACAGGCTAAGAAAAACAATACATCTTATTTCACGAAGTTTATTCAGACCTAGCAGCTCTACCAACACAATCCATTCCAGCAGTTTTATCAACCTACCATCGTTTGGAAAACAGCTGGCCACAACTGAGCAAATGGCCACCTGTACTAGGCTTGCATGGCAAGGTTTGGGTAGCGGAGCTTACAGGGGTGGCTTCTGGAAGAAACTGCCAGCAGCTGCCCCCCGATCCAACAGAGCCAAATCCAGCTGGCTCCAAAACAGACACACTAGTGGCCATGGCTGAGCCCAGAGATGGTGCAGCCCCTCACCCCCAAAAAACCCAGAGCGAGAGCAGCCAGAGAGGCCTGAGAGCGTGCGAGAGCCCCAGCCCCGCAGCCCCCCGGGCCAGGGCAGGAGGAGGCCGGGGGGCTCCAGGCGCCGCAGCAGAGACCCCCCGGCAGCCCCTGGAGAAGCCCCCGGCCGGGCGGGCCGTGCCCCCAGCCCGCGGAGCCCCCGGGGGAGCAGCTCCCCCCCGCAGCCCGGGCAGGACCCCCCCGGGGCAGGGGGTGCCCGCAGGGGGCTGTGACCCGCGGGCAGCGGCGCTGGGGCAGCTCCTGGCAGGGCCCGTGGCCCCGTGGGGAGAGGAGCCCGGGCTGGGGACCCCGCGGGGACCCCCCTGGGGCCGGCTGGGCCTGGGGGGCTGCGCCCTGGGAGGGCCCCGGGCTGGGGCAGGGGGCGAGGAGCCTCCCCGTGGGGGGCAGGGGCGGCAGGGACAGCTGTGAGGGACTGACCCCAGTAGAAACATCAGGAGTGGAGCTGAGCCGGGGGGGGGGGAAGGCGTTTTTAAGATGTAATGAGAAACAAAGCCTACCCTACTCTGTTTTGATTGGCAATGAATTAAACTGCTTTTCCCCAGTCGAGTCTGGTAAGTGCTGAGTGATCGCTCTTCACCCTTGACCCATCAGTCTGTCTTCATGTTTTTCTCCCCCTGCCCAGCTGAGGAGGGGAGTCACAGAGCAGCTCGGGGGGGCACCTGGTGTCCAGCCAGGGCCAACCCACTACACCCTGCGGTGTTGGACAGGGGTTTTCTAGGAATTGCTTTATTATACAATAACTTAGAATAACTACCAAATAGGTCTCATGTAAGTATGATTTTTAGATGGTGAGAGGGGACTGACCCCAGCCCCAGCACTGCTTGGGAAGGGGAGGTAGAGGAAATCAGGAGTGAAGTTGAGCCTGGGAAGAAGGGAGGGGTGCAGGGAAAGTATTTTAAGATTCCGTTTTTATTTCTCAGTATCCCTCTCTGATTTGATTGGCAATAAATTGAACTCATTTCCCCAAGTCTGTAATCCCCATGTGGACAACTGCCGAGTCATCTCCCTGTCCTTATCTCCACCCACAAGCCTCTATTTTTTTTCTCCTCCCTCCAGATGAGGTGGGAAGCCATAGGGCAGCTTTGATGGGCACCTGGTATCCAGCAGGGCCAACCCACCACACACAATATTAGCATTTGTGGTACATACCTAAAATTTGGAGAACAGAGTTTCACAAGCATGTCCACAAAGTAGGCAACACAGAACAACTTAACCAAAACTCTTATCTCCTGTTTAGTGCTTCCAAAACTGTTCAGTGGGGAGGGAAGACACAGGTCAAATAATACAGCACAAGGGCTACAGCTTATAATCTTCTTCTTATATTCCTTCAGGACACCAACTACAAGTCCATTTGAAAACAACCACCAGAAATCTCAGTTCCCATCTTCAAAAAGAATTTTCTGTCTCCAAATGTTTTGCAAACCACAAGTCCTACTTAAATTTCCAATCAAGATTGCAGCTGTGCTTAGTATTTTGCACACAAATACAAATCTTCACATTAACTGCACTGGGGAAGGTTCCAGTTAGTAATACAAATGGTCAAAAAGCCAGAAACATGGGGAGCACTAGTCTAGATCAACATTAAAGATGGATAGCTAGGAGCACAAGAACACCTCTGTGCCATACAAACAGTTGGCAGAACAAACAATACTGTAAGCCGGATTGTCAACAGTTTACTACAACCAGTTTAGCGGCAAAACATAATACTCTCTGCCTGGGACAATATTACTTCGAGGACGATGGGTACATATGCGCATGGAAAAGTATCTTCACCAGAAAATCTTTAAGGGCAAATAAGACTCGAAGCTAAACAGGGAAATAAAAAGGTAGGGAGGCTGACGGCTTCAAGCTAGAAAAAAAATACAATGATAGGAGACTATCTGATAGACTTCTTAAAGTTGTAACACTTTCACCAAAAGAAGCAGCAAAAAACACAAATTCAATATTAAGGATGCCTGAACATAAACCTCATTTTCAATGCTGCCTGTATTAGCTGTCCTAGGCTCCTAAGCTATACATTTATTACAATTTCAAGAAAGTTAACTCTACTAGCAAGCTGCACTTTTGTTTTCCAAGTGGCTCTGAGAACATGAACCAGCAGCTACTGCTGTTCTCTTCAGTCTGATATGTAAGCTTACGTTTTCCAAGGACTCCATGATAGAAGCATCATATTAACAAAAAAAAAAAAAAAAAAAAGAGAGATATAAAAGAAATCCCTGCAAAACAACAAACTCAAAAAACCCACACACCTACAAAACCAACAAAATCACCCCCACACCCCTAAGTTTATACTAATAGATAGATAATATATGTAATCTGAAAATGTTCAGACGTTCCAATTCCTTCCATTACTCAGTAAGATACAATACAAAATCCTAGCTGCTATCCTGTTTTAACACTGCTTTCAAGTAACTGAACAATTTTTTGGTTTGTATAAAGACTGCAAATTCCAGCTCCCCACTCCTGCTCTCAGTCCAAAACCAGCAAGTACTAACAACACTCCTGGACTGAAGAGTAAAAGGCAAAGTTTCTCAGGACAGCAATTTACAAGTGCAGAAGGAACACAGAGATTGAGTTAAGGAGGTAACACCCCATTATCAATGCGCAGTGCAGCGTACGCAGCCCTGCTTCAGGGGAGATCATCACATCCTCGCATCTCCATTGGCTCATTCTTCAGGCTAGGACCACACCTGCTGCTGTGGCGTCATCATTGATGCATACTGACAAATCAGATGCCAAAAAAAGTAAATGCTCTGAAGAGATTTATAATCTGAACAAACTGATAGACCTGGACAGAAAATAACACCCTGATGTTCTATGGAAAAGATGCAAATCTAACTACTAGTTACTAACGTCTAGTCTTGGATGGTGCCTTAGTCTTAAGTCCCGTGGTCTTAAGGACTGGAATTACATAGCCTAACCCAAGTCACTGAATTTAAAATACACGATTACTGACTAACATGTAATGGGTTTGTGACATCAGGGAGACCAAACTAGGTGATGAAGTGATTCCAGTCTGAATCTCTGTGCAGCTACACAGCTGGTTACCTAAATGGCATGGATGGCTAAGGGAACGTGGAACAGGCCAGTTCCACAGAGCAGTAGGCAAAACAGCTTGTAGCATGTCAAATGCCATGGTAGCAATACTCACTGGAATAACAGGAAACTAAAGTTTTTCAGCAATTAAGCTTTTGTGATTCTCATTTGGTAAATGATAAAGCACATTGTAGTGGAAAACTAACGAATCGTATCTTCCTCCTGCTGCTTATTTGCCAGATCTTCTCCTGGAAACATCCCTTGCTCCTCCCTCTCTATCCACTAACTGTGGGAAGAGACAGAAGCAGCCTTTCCTCTTATACAGGTCGGATGGGCAATGTCTACATGCGGAGTCTGCCAAGATTCTCCTTATCTAGATAATTACTACCACCAAGTGACCAAGGCTGTTGGCTTCTTTGGTGGGGTATTTTTGTTTAGAGACAAGGCTGCATAAAATCTGTTCAGCCACAGGGTGAGGGTGTAGAAAACAGAAGAGATGGTCATAATGTCCACTCAAAATCCATGTTTTTTTCAAGCATAGTTACCATGCTTGAAAGCAAGTTTTTCAAACAGAATTACAAGTAACATTTAACTCTGATAATCTTTTTAGTATTACATTAACATGTAATCTCAGGTTTTATTTTCTATACTCTACTTCCCAAGTCTTAACAACTGAAATGATACTTGTATTTCCATTTATATTGGTCTATGCTTAATTCTGACCCGTCTGAGAAAGAATTTCCCAGAATTAGACAGTAGAAGTTGAAATACTGTCAGCAAGACCAAAGGCAAATAAACTACATTTAGAAGCACCTAAGGTTTCAGTTTACATGACACAATGAATTTTAAGGCTTTAAAACATGGTAAGATGTTTTTTTTAGAATAGCTACCTTAACACTGTTTCTTATTCTAAAAAGGGTACCCTTATTAATACTAAGGAACAACACACAAAATCTACCCTGTATTAGCAACAAAAATTATTTTACAACTCAAGAGATGCTATGAGCTAAGCCATTATAAACTACACATAACATCGACTCCCAATTCTCTTCGGACTGTATAAAACTCATGATACCTACTGCACAGAAACCAGACACATCCCATTTCTCATCTTTACCTATGGCCTGGAAGAGGTGAGGAAGTGCATTCTCATCCGGTCTCATGGCAACACCAAGCTGAGGTGGTACCACTGGTGGGCTCAAGGACATGGCTGCCATTCAGAGAGACCTATAGATGCTAGAGGAACCGGTCAACAGGGACCTCAGGGAGTTCGGTAAGGGCAATTACCAAATCCTGCCCCTGGAACAGACTAACCCCCAGCATCAGTACAGGCTGGGGAGCAGCTCTACTGGAAAAGCCCTGGAGTTGTGGGAAAAGCTGAGCCAGCAGCCTGCCTTGGCAGCACAGATGGCCAGGAGTATCCTTGTCTGGATCAACGTGGTAGATCAAGGGAAGCCACTACCCCCTTCAGCAGTTATTTAAAACAACACAGCAAACTGTGTTTTGGTATAGGGGGACCAAAAACTACAAGATGTCAAGCAACTGGAGCAAGTTCAAAAGAGCATTTGACCAGTGAGGGAAGGCTGACAGACCAGGATTTGCTCTGCCTTGGGAACAGACAGCTTGGTGGGCAGGGTGGGGAGACCCAGCAGCCTCCCAATGCCTACAAGAGGTCATCAAGGAGATGGAGCCAGGGTCCTCAGTAATGGTGGCAGGACAAGAGACAAGGGGTATAAGATGAAACAACAGATGTTCAGACTGGCGATAAGAAGAATCTTCCTCTCCGTGAGGGCAAGCTGGTAGCTGTGCAGGCTGCACAGCCTTTCTGTTCAATCTCAGCCCTTGGAAGACACTGCTAGATGAATTCCTGAGCAACCTGGTCTGACCTTTCAGCTGATCCTGCTTTGAGAGCAGTAGGATGGATTGGAAACCTCCCAAGGTCTTTGCCAACTGGAATTATCCTATCTCTACCCTGTGCTGGATTTCTAGAAATGGCAGGTATAAAAATCTTTTTCTCAACTGAATATCATCTATCCATTAACTTGCAGTTCAGTGTCATGCAATACCTGTCAAGCAAGAAATTTTAAGTATGAGTAAATAATTTCCTATGTAGGTCTACTAAATAAATTGAAATAACTAACTGAAGGAGGTGACATTATCCGAGTTAGTCTCAATGAAGTGATAAAAATTACAGTATTTCTTCAAAATGGATCATGAACAAGATTTACTTGTCATCCTTTTATATTTTCTAAATTTTGATTATTTGATTTTTTTAATCTAAGTATCTGCAAATAAATACAGCCAGCCCAACTTAAACTTCAGATTTCCCAAACCTTAAAAATCAATTAAAGTATTTTTTGTAATTAAATAGATTACAGTAGAAACATCTGCTTCAACTGGATGTTTTCCAAAATATTTACAATTCAAATTTGGATGCATTGTTTAACAAAAAAAAAAAGCTGAAATAAAATGGAAAAAACCACCAAACCAGTAATCAGAGGAGAACATGACCAAGTCTTTACTTACACCTGAACAAATAAAAAAACAATTTAATTGTAAGAAGTATTTGCTGTTGAAATAGCATCTTCAGCTGATGTCTGAAGTTCAAAACCTGTCAGCTGTCCTTTCCAGAGAAAAATTAAGTATTTATTCAAAATCTCCAAGAGCAGAAAGAAATAAAGGTGAAATGTTAGTCATTATTCCTGCTTCAAAAGTACTGAGATGGCAGATAACCCTCTTGCAGATAGATTCCTCTATCCCCAATACTTTGTAATTTCACACCAACTTAAACATTGGAAGGAACTAAAGGAAGCAACCTCATCTCTCTGTAGTCCCTTTTTTTTTTTTTTCTGCTGCTGTGCCACCTACACTCTTAATACTGATATCTGGACTATGAGAAGGATCCAAACACAAAATAACCGAGCAGAATTATTAGTTTTGATCTACAAGTTCCTAAACCACATGTCACCACATACACACTTTTTCTGGTCTCATTGTCAGAGCAGTAACCAAAAATTGTTTAGAAAAAACTCATGCACTTCAATTAAAAAAATGAGTGTGTTTTTTTAAGTAAAAAAAAAGGCAGCTTTATAGTTAATAGTTTGCAAGATTTCATGTTATATTTGAAGTCAATATATATTTGGATGGCATTTGGCTTTCCAGTGAATATAAGAAAACAAGAAACAAACAAGTTTTTACACATTTAAAACTTAAAGCATATGTACCAAAGTAGTCAGTTTTCTCACCCAACATTTGATGCTAAAATATTTCAGTCATCATGCTTATACAATCTAACAGATCTAAACCAAGTATTTTGAAATCGAAGACAATACTGAAAAAAGTGGCAATGATAGGTTTAAAGACCTCCAGAGAACTATTCAAGCCTAAGGGAAAAACTGTACAGGTAACCATGCAGTTAAACTCAACACAGAGACAAAATCTTCAAAGACAGTAACTTATACCACAACACTACACTGACAGCCAAGAAACAACGGCTAACATATATGAAATAATTTCATATAAGATGATATTTTTTTTTTAATCAAGGCGAAGGCTGCCAGATTCTAAACTTAAGTACAAAAATCCCCTGAACACCGTACAAAATTCAAATACTCATCCAAATGAGGCGCTGGAACAACAAGAGACATATACAAGTCATAACTACATGGTTACAGCATTAGTACATTTGAAGGTCAGAGAAAAACTTGATCTGTAGCTCTCACTACAGAGGTGAAGCTGTATGTCTGTATTACTTCATGCCTCCATGCGTATTCTGATTTGTACAAGGTTTTACTACACAAATACTGAAATACCCACCCATTAAAGAGGGAATTTTAGTAAGAGAAACACAGGAAAGTCATAAATGAATACATACATATGCAACTATATAAACAACATATATAGCTTCACTGAGCACTGACTGCACATAGGTTTTACTCATTAGCTGTAATAATGTCTAGTGTTGCTTTAAACCTAAAAAGTCTGTAAAGCAAAAAGTATTTAGCAATAAAATACAGTATTTTCACAATCCCTATCTCAATTATTAAAAAAAAAAAAATAGATTGCCTCGAGAGAGGATTTCTCTGCAGCTATGAGGAGGAAGAGGGTAGGTTATAGTAAAAAGGAGTTGTTAATACAATAAAAAGAGGGGGTTTGTATCTTAGTGCATAATGTAAGAAGTCATTCTTTCATTTTCTACTGTAGCTTTCTAAATCTCCCATTGGCCTTTTCTCAGAACCTCAAAGTTTGGTCTAGTGAACGACTGGTAGCAACAGTAGTTTAACTTCAGTTCCTGCTGGCAACAGAATCCTGAATAATTGGTACAGATTAACTTCGAGCAGCAGAGACAGCAGCAATGCAAAGAGGAGCTCTGACAACTATCTGTAGAAGCAAAACACGCCTGCTGCTCTGAGTAACCCAGCCTAAAGCTGCACAGAGACATAGCTAGAAAGGGATTGGAACTCGGCATTCAAAAGCAGAACTAGTTTTGTGATAGACTTTTTTTTTTTTCATGTAGAATCAGGCCTTCCTTAACGTTGCTCTAAGTTTTAATGCTATTGCATATCTGCTTTAAAACTTTTTTCAGAATATATGCTTATATCAGTTTATGATTTATTAATTTCCTCTATTTCAGGCAAAGTTGTGTCTCTTTCAGAAATTCTGTCATTTAAGTGAACTTTATTTTTATAGTTAATTTTTACGGCACTTGCGTGACACACTTCCAAAATTTGTCATTTTCAAAAAGATCAACGAGTTAAACTCAAAACTCAAGTTCTGATGGCATCTACCTTAAAAAAATGGTACTGCTCTGGGGTTGTACTAACCTAGATTGATTTACTACCTTTAAGAACAACATAAGGAGCTTGCTCAGTTTAAGAAAAAAGATTAAGTTATTTTTAGCTGACAATCCCACAAACTTAAACCTGGATATTCAGTTAGTAGTGGTACATATTCACGGTAAAAAGTTGTTACAGAGAAATTACTTTCCTGCTGCTGCCTGTGAAACCTCACTCTACAGTGAGCTTCTTCAAGCACAACTTAATAGGTAACAGACATAAAATAGACACAGCTTCTAGTCTGCAGAGAAAGCAGTATCACAGAAGCATCCAGGAAAGAATCTTGATAGCAAGATGGAGTAGCAGATTCTTCCTGAAATGAAATAGACCTAGATAGGCCTTTCATTCTACATTAATTCAATTACCAATATGATTGTGCACCTAAGCTGCTTAAAGCAGCACACCTGCATGCTTTAAGCAGCAACTGTTTTTGCACCTCTACACTCTCCCTAGGGTTTTCCAAGCACACACCAAACAAAGTTATTTTTACTAACTGTGCACTGTAAACTTTTACAACAAATTTAGAAGAGTCAAGCCTATAATTTTCTAGGTAAACGTGAGCAAACTATGCTCCGACAGTGTGAGCTCTGCCCCTGAAGACAGGGGCAATGTTGAATCCAAAGCTGTAATTCTTGGTCAAAGACACAATGCATCAGCTTAAACACACATTGCTTACAGCTGACTTTAAGAACAGAGAACACCTGTCTCATGTCTGCCCATAATATATCATGTAATTATAATATACAACACAGTTATGTACAGAACTAAATAATTCAATTTGTGTAGGGTTGCTTAAGAAAAATTACTAAACAGATACTATCCATAAAAATACTAGTGCTGAGTTTTAAGCTACTGAAACCCTTGCCATTGCCTTTATAAAGAGAAAAACAGTCCTTACATTGCACTGCCAGAACGGGCCTAGGTAAGGCTGGAGGGGTCGTGTGGGCTGTACCACTGCCTCTGCTCACCTGGTCTCAGTCACTGACATTGTTGAACCTGTTACTCTCACTGCTCTGCTAACAAGACTCCATAAACCAACCACACATTCCTGCTTCTGCCTTTCCCACATCAGGTGGGCATGTCTCACCTACGTCTAGAGCCTTTTCTGTAACTACTAATCTCTTCAGAGATATGACCCAAAGCTTAAAAAAGCTAAACCAAAAAGAAAACAAAGCCCATCAATTTAAATCTAGACTGTAATTGTCTTTCTTCACCAAATTATCAAAGAGCCTTTTTGTTTATGTAACAACCAGAAGCTGCAAAATTAAGATAATGAAAGAAAAACAAGAGACCACAATTAATAAACTCATTGAAAACACTCCTTTTATACTTTTTCAGTTGATTTATGAAAAGAATAAGCTAATTTGTATAAATGCCGAAACTAACGTAAGATTTGCGTACAAGTCTTCCATAGTGAGAATTAAAAGCATACTAAGCTTCAGTATCTGCATTTACAGATGAGAAACTGAGGAAGGGAGACTAATCAGATCACAGGACACAGAACACTACACCGCTAATGCTTATTTGCAGTACATACCACATCATTATCTTAAAAAAAAAACAACCAAACAAACAAACGGGGGGGGGGGGGGGGGGGGCAGGGGGGGAGGAGACCAAACAACACCTGCTATTCATTGTATCTTCCTTGACAACTAGAAGAAACAATCCTTAACACTGGCTCAGTTACTTTAAATCTTAACTCTTAAATCTATAAAATAGGCTAACCTTGTTGTCAGGGGGCAGCAGGAGGAGCGCTACACTGCACGCAGGGAGCCACAGACAAGCCCAGCACAAGCGGTGCCTCCTCAGCAGAGAGCAGACCTGGAAGGTCCATGCAGGTCAAGCAGAGCCACAAGGTGACAGTAACAAGTTCCACCAACAGGTCCCAGTGAGAAGAAGACAAAGAAACAAAGCCAAGTTCAGTCTGGGAAATCCCACTGATAATTCAGGACCAGCCAGGAGCAAGGCTGAAGGCAGGCACACCCAGAGCAGGATCAGGTGCCAGACCTGAGCTTAAATAGAGCTCCAGGGCTCATGGTCAGAGGGTTTGGGCTGAGGTCCCAGGTGATGCTGGGCAAGGCACTTGAGGCCTATTAGTACCCTCAGGGCCTTGACACTCAGCACACTCAACACAAATTAGAAGTGAGTTTACACAAAAGTTGCTGCAATAGGTACTCTTCTGTCCCATGGGGTTTAACTCATTTTGGACTAAAGTGCCATTTAAATACCTGAATAAGCTTTAAGCAGCTGAACCACAAAGCTTAGCACTGAAAAAATGTTTCACATAGAGCTTTCATAGTCTTGCATTAACAGTATTCCTGGGGTTTTTTTTATGGCTGCTGTTCTTATTTTCAAGGAGCACTGCACAAAAACAAGGATAATTGTTCAAAAAAAGCTGAAAGGAAGCTCAAAAGAGTTCATCTTTGCAGAAAGTATAGAGACAAAAAAACCCTGAACAATATGAAACATCCAAAACAAATAAATATAATTTACCAAAGATGATTAGGAAACACACAAAAAAAATGTTTGGCAGCAGGGTAAACTACAATAGCAGAAACAAGCTGTTCTCCAAAACAGCACATATGAGAAGAAAGAAGCACAGTAAAATTTGGAGGGTTAAAGGTTAGAACTCAGCAAGCTAGACTAAAGAACATTTGTGGAATAACTTATAAAAATTAATAGTAAATCCTTTTCCAAGCACGACGGGAGCAGGAAACATGCCAGAAAGTATGCAGCACCTTCTGAGGATGATTTATTAAGAGCATGTCCAAAAGAAAAGTCACTGGCTGTCATTAGGGAAGACCTGCTACTTCACCAGGGCCTCGGAGGGCTGGGCTCCGCTCTTCCCAGAGAAGGCTGGGAAACCAACACACAAAGTGAACGTAACAAATAAGCAGGACCAGATGGTTTCCACCCAAAAGCTCTAAATGAACACAAAGACAGAACAGCTGAAAAACTAAACTATAGTATGACATTAAAGGACAAAATATGCCTACATCCAATTTGAAACGCTTTTTAGAATATTCCGTGGAAACTTACAGCTCTGTATACTTGTTGTATTTATTAAACAAATTAGTAGAAACTGTAACTAAGGTTAGCAGGCTTCGGGATTAAACTTTTGATATTTTGCTTCAGAACACAGATGGGTTTTGTGAAGAGGACTGATACCTCACAAAGCTACTGGAGTCTTGTTAAGATGTCAGAAAGCCAGGACCAGGTCTACTTTGAAATGCAAAAGCTCTTCAACAATGACCCTTCCGAAGATGCTTAAGGAAACAAAGCTGCCACAAGGCATAACATCCAGCATGAGCAAAGAACTATGGCATGGGGCAGCAGCACATGGTCACAGTTCACAGCAGAGAGACGTCACAGATGGAACTCTGCAAGGGTGGGTACTGTTCAATTAAGTGCTCCAAGTATCAACTAAATGGTTCATTATTAATTTATCTCAAAGAGAAGATGAATGGGAAAGTAACAGAGTTTGTTGATAATACTTAGCTATTGGAGAAAGACAAGGTGACTGAGTAAGACCAAACACCTAATTAAAAAGGAAACATCAACTGTAATGTAGAAATTATCTCAATACTAGTTTATTGGAGACTGGGATAATATTCCAGGGAAGTTTCACCACAGATCTTCACTTTGCTCTTCCTTTCCTTTGGCATCTTTTTTTGACTACTGTTGTGGGCACAACCAGTCTTACATTCTGTGGAAAAAACACCTACAGATTATGACTAGGAATTCACATCAGCTGGAGCAGCATTATTTCCCGAGTGACTAATGATTCAGCTCAGCTAGAAACATGAATGCCATTTTAGCAAAAGATATATTAAAAAAAAAAAAAATAAGGACTCACATTGGGTGAGGTGGGCACCTAATTGCATTGAGACTGTGCTTTTGCAACACATACAGAACTTTACATTACTCGCATCGTTTGGCTATTTATCCAATTCATTTAGACTCAGTTTAAACTGTATATACTAGAAGAGAGGTCACACTAGAATAATAGGAGACAGCTGTTATAGCTAGTATATTTACAAAACTGTTTCTGCTATATGATTTTGTGACAGGTTCTACGCTGTGAAGATGACTGCTTCAGTATTATTTGAATTGCCTGCAATAACAACCACGTTCTGATCTCTGCACAGTCGGCACATCGTGAACTTTCCCTGTTAAAGCAGAAGGTTTTCCTCCATCGGTCACTCAGATTAGGTGACTGCAGCACACATTTCACTGTGTTATACCTTAAGCCTGTTGGAACGGCCTAAAGCTACTGTATTAGCAACTACAAGAATCATATTTAGCAAAGAACGTATGAATGTTCTGATCAGCACCAGGAATTGATACTGGATCCTCAAGGCTGCCTTGAACATATTTCTCAGTATTAAAAAAAAAAAAAAAAAAAAAAAAAAAAAAAAAAAAGACAAACCTTTAAGGCAGTTGGGATCTGCTCCTCCAACACATATATATTCCTTGCCTTGCAGAATTTCACAGCCGGCATATTAAACTTGCATTTAAAATTACCTTCCTACCTAGGAAGTGGAAACAACAGTTATTTAATAAATATTTTATTTTTTTTAATGGTTCCATTGTTAAGGGAACTGCAGGTCCATATGTCTGACTCTCACATTGGGCAAAATAGCAGGGACCATAACAGGGAGTCGTTAGTAAAATGTGTGGATAAATACAATTTATATTGTAAGAGTCAACACGGCTTTTTTTGAAGAGATACCTGGAAACATATAGCAGTTCTGTGAGAAACAACAAGTACATGGTTAGTGATGTTCCATCTAAGGAATTTACAAAGATTTCCAAAAGGCTTTCAAACAAAGCCAGAATAATTCACTATGGTTTCTGTGTTTGTTTTATTTTAGAAGGAAATCAGGCAACCACCTGAGATAACAAGAAAGGCATAATCCATAGATTGTAAATCCTTCCAATTCATTTCCAAACATGTAAAAAAGGTCAATCAGGAGCAGTCAACATGGATTTACAAAAAGCAAATCGTGCTCGACCAACCTAATTTCCCCCTGTGACAAAATGACTGTCTATGCAGATAAGGAAAGCATGGGGAATGCAATGCACATTGACTTCTGGAAAGCTTTTGATCATCTCACACAGCATTCAGATTTGAAAGCAGAGGAAGCCTTCCAGTTGACAAGTAAAAAGAAAACCTCCTGAATTAAGTGACTCACAAGAGATTCCTCTTGCATTATGAATAAAGCGCAGAGACATGGAAAGTATTCCGTACTGTTCGAACAATGCATTTATTACATTAGGTATAATACACAAGCATTGTGAACTTTAAATATATGCTATAAAGCAGCACAGCTGCTCAGTGGCAAAAAGCATACACATGGCAGAAAGAAAAGCAAATAAATAGATATTTACTTGGGCATTATAAGGCAGCTCCAGAACAGCAATCTAGTTCAGGAATTAGATGAACAGTCATTATTATCTCTCTCTCTCCTGTGTAAAATCCTTCTTTTCACTTATTAGCTGGATCTGCTTAGGAAAGCTACATGAAATGGAGGTAGTTCAGTGAACCCCAGTTTGGTGGGGGTTTTAATTTGTTTGAAGTGTTTCCCAATTCTCTGGAGCTAGGCAAGAAAATGGCTAGTTGGTTCCATCTGACAATTTATGTGAACCAACAAAGCACCAGTAAGAATTGTCCCTAGCAAGCCAACTACATCAAATAGTAAGTGAACGGATTACCATCTTTAAAAAAAGGTTTAAAACAAAGGCTTATTTATTGAAATGAAGTGTTTTGATAGATCTGAAATATGTTTTCTTTTGAGAATTTGTCTTGTGCAATTTTTATTTTACTCTGGAATGGAAAAAAATAAAATCAACACTTTTCCATAGGACAAAAAAATAATAATAAAAAAAAAATCAGAGAATCATAGAATGGTTTGGGCTGGAAGGGACCTTAAAGATCAGGACCTGCCATGAGCAGGGACACCTTCCACTAGACCAGGTTGCTCAAAGCTCCATCCAGCTTGACCTTGAACACTTCAGGGATGGGGTGTCCATGACTTCTCTGGGCAACCTGTGCCAGTGCCTCACCACCCTCGCAGTGCAGACCTTCTTCCTAACGTCTAATGTGAATCTAGTTTCTTTTAGTTTAGAGCCATTACCCTCGCCCTGTCACTACCTGCTCTTGTAAAAGATCCCTCTCCAGCTTTATTTACACCCCCTTTAGATACTGGAAGGCTGCTATAAGATCTCCTCAGAGCTTTCTATCCGCCAGGCTGAACAACCCCAACTCTCTCAGCCTGTCTTCACAGGAGAGGTGCTCCAGCCCTCTGATCATCTTTGTGGCCCTCCTCTGGACTCACTGCAACAGGTCCATGTCTTTCTTATGTTGGGGGCTCCAAAGCTGAACACAGTACTCCAGGTGGTTTGGCTAGGTCTCTAATCAGATTACCCAGCAATCTTCCATCTCCCACTTCACCACTGCCAAATGGAAGTTAGCCAGGAATATACCAGTGTTCCCAGAGAAGAAGTAACCTGCACCACTTGCCCAGTAGTCCCTCTGGAGCTCCATTTCAAGGACTTTCATTGATCCCAACTGTTTAAACAAACTGGTGTAATGGTGTCCGATAGCCAATTCCCCCATGTCATCCTTCTCATAGTTGTTGTACTTTGGGTTTGTGTAAGTTAATTGTTTGCACACAATATTGGCCTTTTCTAGTATTAAGCACAGTTCCTACTTTCATAGCTAAATAGAGTTATTCTAGGCTGTGCCAAGAAGCTACAGTATGCTATTCAGTAAAATTAGAACAAACAAGAAAATTTGTCATCACATAAAATGCAGCACTAATTCATTTTTCATGACTGGAAAAATGTAATTATAGAGCATTTCTAATATAAAAGACTTTGCTGCATAAACTGAACACACATTTTGCAAGTTCCAACTAATTAAAAAAATACTTTAAAAAGTAAATGGTTTTAGAATATTGTGTGAATTAAGGATGTGAGAAAAGTGACAGAATATTCATTCATACTTATTTTTAATCTACTGAGATACAAAGGTATTTTTTATGTGGTTTCCAAATATATCAAGATCAAATGGAATTACATAAGTGACAACACAAATGTAATACTAAAGCCATTTCAGTAAATTACTGAAAGTCACCAGTATGAGTACCTAACAAGGCTAGAGTTAAGATTCAGTTAATTTATCTTAATTGAAACATAAATATTTAATGTCAGGTAAATACTCTTTACTGAAAACATAAGAAACAATAATGAAAACATCTTTGGAATCAGCCCTCCGAATTGAGTTAATTGACTGCTTCTTTTATCTAAATGCCTTGGCTAGAGAGGTTTGATTTTTATTTATTTTTTTTTTTTTTAATCGGCCGTCTAGAAGACTCAATATGGTAAGAAGAACAGAAAGATGGGAATTTCTTCCTCTCAAGTAAAGTTCATATGAACTCTTCTTTCTCCACCACTTAAGCAATTCCAGTTCAACATCCTTCCGCTGTGCCCACAACCAGGGTGTACAGGTAACCTGTAAAGAAGGCAGGTATGGAACCACAAAGAATTTCACAGAAAAAAGTCTCACTTGAAACTTGTTATTTTTAGGCTGCTAGTACCTATTAAAAATACATCTACAAGCAAATTTATCAAAACTATTATATTAAAAGGAGTTACTCATGCAGCAACATAAGCCTGGAACATTCACTTTGGTGGTCAGAAGAAAAGGACTATATAGACAATTAATTTGTTTTTCAGAACACATCCCAACTGTGAACTGGATTTTCAAATGCCATTAGAACTGCCAATATTATCATTCCTAATTTCTCTTGTTGTTTCTCTTATTGTACTAGTATTACATGAGGCTTGCATTGAACTGAGCCAAATCTTTATTCTAGCAGTGATGAGTAATCATACCAATTTACTTGGCAGGTATTAGCTTTTCCAAAAAAAAAAAAAATAATAAAACAAACAAACAAAAAACAACCTAAATCTGGAGACCGCTTAATTTTGAGAAATCTATGAAGACAGGCCAAAAAAACCTTCAGAAATTATGAAGAACTTCTTAATGTCAAACAAAAGAAAATGTTAAAATTTGCAGAAGCTATCTTTAATAGAGTCAGATAAGCTATGTTACTTCAGAGCAATGATACTCACTCAGCATTTACACTGCAGTTATGTAGGAGTGGAGTCCAAGTCCACACTGAGGCTTCCATTTGCATAGAATATTCACAGAAAAGAATAATTTAAGAGCAGAGAATGCAATCTGAAGATTCATGCAAGTTGGACAACTGAAAACTTAACTTCCTTCTTGGAGTTTTAAGCATCTAACTTATAGAACCTAACACTGTTCAGACAAACAGGTCTGAAATTTGCCATCACTGGAAACAGAACTGTAAAATGAGGAACTTTCTCGTTTTTCAGAAAACACAAGGAAAGCAGAAGGGAACAGGGTGTTTCTGATCCACCACCATTTAAGTAAGATGCACAGAATCCTAAAAGCACAGCGGTTTGAGTAATGAAAAAATGGTAAAGTACAGACTCACTACCCAGACAGAAGAGTTTTAATCCACTCTGTCTTACCAAAAGAATATTAAGCTTTTTTAGCAAGTGAATTAAGTTGTTTTACTTCACATTCTTCCTATCAGAATTGTAATATTGCATAGCAAGCACTTTATAACTTACGGACTAGAGGGAATTCATAAAGCAGTATTCTCCAAGCCCTCTGGTTAGAGGGCTTATCTAATACGGGTGACATCTATTATCAACCAGTCCCTGAAGGCAGGTGGGAGTCTGCTCACTGATTTGGCATGAAAGAGATGCTGAGATATTCAAGTGGTGGTCCTTTTCTATATATGATGAGAGATCTCCCAGAAGTTTATAATTTTCTTCATATCTAGACTGCTAGACAAATAAAGATCACCCTTCAGATACCATACCTCCTACACCTGTGTCATCTGGGGAATCTGGGCATTAGTTTCCTGACCAGAAAGAGAAGACAGCAGGCTAAACCAAAAGTATACTCAATTTCCTGATGGTTTTTGTCTGTCAAGAAAGATATTTAGCCAACCCAGTCAAGAAATTCTGTATCATCATGTAGTGAGACATCAAAAGATGTTGGCTATAATCCCCCTCTTTACATGAACTTTTTGGAAAAATAGCAGTAAATAGGGTTTACAATAGGGACTTGGCATTCCTACACTTTACAAAGAAAAAGACCAATTATGACAGTGCACTATTGGTCTCCAAGGGCAAAATGCAACTCTAACACAGAAAATATAGCAGAAAATGCACATTCCTTTTTTGCCTTATGAAGATCCCCAATGTTACACTTTTAGAACTCAGTTGCTCTCTGTGAAACTAGATAATCCACTACTGCAATCCAGTTCTTTTCTCCCTCATGCTGATTCAGCAATAAACCCAAAATATTGGAGGAGGGGAAAAGAACAAAATCTAGGGATACTTAAAGGCCACATTATTTTACAATCTACCAAGCTAAAGTACAAGGGAACTGTCCAGCTGGGTTTTTCTCCAACTACCACCGTTACCTGATCAAAGGCTTCTCACTTCATTCAGCTTCTAAAATACAGATTATTAGAAAAAGTGAAAAAGTGAATGGCCATTAACATTACTAAATAAGATGCCTTAACACTCAATGAAACAAAACTTTGGATTTGTTTGGGTTTTTTTTTAAATGGAGATTAGGAATACAAACCATATGGTTACACAAAACTTCACTTCTTGTCTCCAAGAACAAGAAATATCTTTGTGATCCATGACAGAACATACACTTTTTGTAGCTACAGCATATGTTAGTTTCTTCCAGACAGTAATTTTAAAAATTTAATATAGATTATATTCCACTTCAGAAAGACAGATTAGTATCTCATTTTATACAGCTATAATATGCTTCATTTTCAATATTGATTCTTAAATAGAACTAGTTATTTTCTAATGGAATTCTGGAAAATGCTAAATACCACCAAAATGTCTCAGAGATGGTTAACCTTTTACAAAATCAGAAACTTCAGGGCACACAGGGAGGTTATCTTCCCCTGTCTGCAACTTAAGGACAGACTGCCATCATGTCAGCAATTCTGCAATGACTTGGGTGAATGGGCAGGGAACAGCCTTCCTGTGCCCAGATTTCCATTTCCCCTCTCTCTGGAACAGAGACTCTGAATGCACTTTGGAGCCCAGGCTCCAAGGAGAAAATCTGAGCATGCCTCTGCCCGAGAGCACATGAAAGCTCTGAGCTGGAGCCTGGTCTACGAAGGCTTCCAGCTCCTGGCTGAAGAACTGGCAACTTTCTAGAGTGCACATAACTATCAGCAAACTGCCTTAAAAAATCTACAAGCTCTTGAGCGTATCACCTTTGTCATACCTGCCGCACAACTGCTGTTCATCAAAATACTGACCGCTATCACCAATGTGGAACAGGCAAGAGCATGAAGTTCCTTCAGTAGCTACCCTGAAACTAGCACCCAAGGCCTCTGATGAGAAACACATTTTAATATCAATAATTCTTTTCACAGAAGAAAAATCCCAAGATCTTTGCCTTTCCTCCCCACCTCACAAGCTGAAGACAGGAAACTTGTTCACCCCTTCTCTGATGCACTCTCTGTACTAATCGTTAGACACCTTTTTGGACCAGGACACAGAAGCCTTTCTGGCCTGGGTGGAAACACGGACAGCATGTGATCCACAAAACCTGCCTGCATCCTAAATGACTCTCTGCCATGCTCTATCCAAAAGAGATTAATGAGACAGATTTCCTCTCTGTCTGCTGCTCTGTGTGTTTGTGTTCCATGCTGAAACCATGCAGAGCTTTAGGGCAGAATTAATAAAAATTGATTAAAATGAACTAGATCTCTATTTTTCTTCATTTCTGCCTGGAAAATATGTTGATATATTACATTACATTTCATTAGTAAAATGAACAATTTAGAATGTATTAGATATCCTGATTGCTATTATTTTCTTTCCAAATTCTTGTATTCTTAATCTAAGATGCAAATCAACACCCCCCCAGCCCCCACCCCCCCCGAGTTCTAAAAACAACTACACATTTTCTTAATACTCTTAGTACAGGGAAAAAAAAAACCAACAGGATAAGGGACTGGTAAGGAGTCTTCCATTGGGAAGACTCAAAAGATTTAACTTTCTCATTAAATGGCATAAGCATTCAATCCATCAACTAAAGATGAAACAATGAATAAACACTACATAAAGATAAAAATCCAGAATCTTGGGAAAGTGGGGAGCAAGGCAAGGAAAACTATAGACATATTCTAAGTTTGCAGAGCACAGAACTGCAGAGTTCAAGCTGAAGCGATGGCTTATCCTTTCTGCAGATTTGTGAGATCAGATTTAAATCTGCTTTACTGTTTTCCCCAAGGACTCCCAACACCCAGCAGCAGCCAGAAGGTGCAGGTGGGATTCTCTGTACATCTCCTGACCATAGGGATTCTCCAGAACTCCAGTCTTCTCAGGCCTTCCGACTTTGCAGCCTCTAAGACAGGTACACCACAGGAACAGGTATTTGCAACCATTCTTTTTCTAACAAGGTACTTTTTCCCCCAAAGCAATTTTGGATTTTATGTAGCAAAGATTATCAAGTATCACACACATTCTCCCTATTTCCAGAAACACCTTTGTCAAGTTTGTCATTTACAAACACATTCCTTATAGACCAAGATTGAAATTCAACAAATCAAGCTATAGTCTTAAAGCTGATCCATGTTATCAAGCACTTCAGTATTACGCATGGGCTTGACTAATTTTATTTAGTGTGATGTTTAGGTTTGTACTGTCAAAAAAAACCATTTTGAATTATTCTCAGTAAAACAATACATATATACTATACTTCTTATTTTCATAAACATCAGCACTAGTTTCATATTTAACATACCCGTATTACTTTACATGGAAAAACATCTGTCCTTTAATTCCCCAGCACACTTTCAAATAATTCCAGCTGTAGGGCACTCCAATATCCTATTTTCTCCAAGCTTGATGTTAATCTCAAATCCAGGATGATGTTTGTTTGCCGTTTCAGGGCCCCCAGATGTAAACAAACTCCTTCCACAAAGGTATTCTTTTTCTATTTTACTTTAACAGTAGACACATCCAAATATTATAAGCATTCAAAATCTAAAACTAAAATAAAAAAACACAACCAAAAAATCCCACCAACAAAATTTAGCCCAACAACAGACCTATTCAGATATCCAATATACAAAACCTATTTGCTACAACATCAGACGTATGCAGAAATAATAGCGTTATTTCCATTTACTTTCCAAAATGAACAGCTTTGGAGATGAAAACACACACTTCTCAGGATGATCTCCCCAGTGTGAATGCCAATTTTTGTGGAACATAACTCTGTATGTACTAAAGATTATAAAACAGTTTTTCAGGGTCAAGAAATATTTCAGGGCAAAAAGCTTCATTTACCTCATCTGAATAAACAATGTAGAACAGAAATCCATTAACACAGCAAGAAGATCCACATTACATCTGTTTTTAGTAGACTTTACTAATCTAGACTCCATTTCTGTAACGATATTTTCCATTTTATTGAAGAAATTAGACAACACCACGTTTAGATTTGTATTGCAACAGACAAGGTAAAAAAAAAAAAAAGTTGGTCAAACTGCAGAAGTAATACCGATGAAGTAAGAAAAACTACCAAGGAATTAAGTTGCTAGGATACTGAGTACTAATGTGAAATCAGATACAGCAATTAAAGTAAAACTATACTTTCAGGATGTAAGAACAAAACCATTTATTAGTCGGAGCTAAGTAATTAAATGGAATATTGAAAACAGAAGTAAATGAAAGAAAGCAGTTCAAAATACTACAGAGTCAATTTGGTATCAAAAGCTTGAAAGGTCAATTGATACACCATTACTAAGACACTATCAATCTGGCAGCAGCAAGTACAGATTAGAGCCTACATTTTCACTTATACCATCAAAACAGTGTTCTGTTTTGGGAAGCTGTAGTTTAAAAATTCTCTCAATGTTATTAAGAAGCTAGTAGTAGCACAGAATACTAAAAGCCAAGTGCTTAAAATACAAAAAAAATCCCACAAACAACAAAACCTGCTTGGCATCTACCTGCAAAATTACTGCAGGACTCCTTCAGTAGAGCTGCATGACGGTAATAATAAAATATTCCACCAGAAGACTTCTGTAATAGAGGGAATTAAATTTAGCCCCTGCTTCTTCATATTTTTAAACCCCTTTTATTTTCTAAGCTAAACTCAGCTTAGATCTCTAAAACAATACTCAAATCTCCCTCCATCTTACTAGCATGTATGAGTTCTCCAACTCCCCTGCTTTAACAGTAACACACTAACATTCATTCAGCAATTAATCTGGATACAGCTATACGAGGTATAGAATGACTATGAGAACTCTGAGCACATTACCAAAGTATCAATACATGTACTACTATTTTACATAATACTTTTTATTTCCAGTCTTAATGAATCATTCTCAGAGTACACCTTAAGGCACGATTCCTGTTTTGTCTGGAAATAAAATGACTATTTTCAAAATGAGGAAGTCCTCAAAAGCAAAGTTTCTTTGTTTCACATTAGTTTTCCACTTTTCTTTTTCTCCGCTTGGATCTTGGTCTATACACTGGAAGTGAGAGATCTAACTGTTTGGGAAGTGGATTACAGAAACTGGTTTGTATGTAAAAACTCAAGTAAGCCTCTGCAAAGTGTCCCTTCTAGTCAGCTTTTATCTGCTTGAACAGCTCTGTGGAAAGAAATTCCTCAAAAGGGTGAAACTAAGTTACAAAAAACAAACAATATCAATGAAAGCAAGGGAAATATTGAAAAACAGAATTTGCTTCAACTTCTAGATGAAACAAGCACAACAGCTTATAACAATGATTTTTCTAGACTAGTAGCATCAAGTTTGCCTCTGTACAAGTAAGCCAATTATTCTTGCTACATTTTCATTGAATCAAGATTTACAAATTCAGCCATGAAAATAAGAAATCAGTGCATCACCTCATATGCAACAAGAAATCCTTGATACATTTTTTTGAGGCACCTGTGATTTCCTTAGGTTACAGAAACGTTGATTTCTGCATCCCAGGCATCCTAGGTATGCATGTTCAACATTTTTATTAGCTTAGCTGAACTTACTTATCTGTATTTTCTGTTGTATTCTACCAACTGATAGCAAGTTTAAGCACATTTTAAGGGTGGGGAGACTCAGAAAATCTTGAAAGCTTCAACTGAAAACCCTAAATGCAAAAGCTGCATGTCCAAAAAGATCTTCTACAATCACAGTGGACCAATAACAAAGTTAACAGTGTTCATTGTCAATATACTGAATATATAGGTAATACGTTGAAGAACTATTATAAGCAGTAACTTCAGAATAAACTTCTTGCCTTGACTCTTAAGTAATTTTTTTGAAAAACTTACTGACATACAGACACACCTTCTCACTCCACTTTCACTATCATTTGTACATTAACATCAAAAATGAAATTCCAGCTAAGAAATCTGGTTTCTCTCTTGCCTTACTTCATAAACACTGCACTTCAATATGACTGCATAAATTCAAAGTATATTCTGATACTCAAAATCTTCTACAGAATAAGTTCAATAACAAAAAATTACCTTTCCTTCTGTTAAAATGATCCTTTATGAAATCTATGGTCCATTGAAACAGTAAACTACCCACGCATAATAAAAGCTTATGAACTTGAGAAAAAAATGAAGGGCTTACTTTAAAGTAAGATGTGATGATAGAAATCACTTTCTATCAAAACTCATGATACATTAAAGCACTTAAAACACCTACATTATCACACCCCTCTTCAACCAAGTACGTGAAACTGTTAAGCCTTCCAAGGAAACAAAAAACCTTCAGGACCTCAGCCACTGCACATAAAACTCAGTCATTGGTCTGCATTTTCTACAGTTGTTTCACTTATGCAAAACCAAAACACATTCCTCAATTTACACCAACATACACCATACACAAAACCATTAAGCCAATTGCCCTGCAGACTAGAAAGTTTAAATATTCTGCTTGGAAAACTCAAGACATTTTCATAATGACAACCACAGATGAAAGAGAAGACAAGGAAGGAGTCTGTCACGGTAAGGGGCACCATACAGGTTACAGAGTGGGCAAATCCTGACTACTGTTTGACTGCAAACATCTAGAGTTAAACTTTATTATCAAGTGCCAGCCCACAAAGACTAGAAAAAGGTTCATACAACTCAAACTCTGGTGGTAGTTTATTCAAAACTGTTATGGTACACATGCTGATTCTAAGACTTTTCAGATACATACAGTTTATCTTTTTACTTAGCTACAGATTTCATGACAGATACACAATACTTCCATAAAACAGACACAACCAGAAGACCAAGATCAATTCTTTTTTGGAAAAGGAACATATAAATAATTGTAGGTATATAAAAATATATTTTTTTTCTTTCACAAATCCCATTTTAAGGATTTTTTTCTGAAAAGACAAGGCCAGCCTGAAAGTATAGAAAAGTTGTTACATTACTATTTTAAATGTAAACCAAGAAGCTACATCACTATCAGCAAACTAGGTAAACCTGATAATATATTTATTTTTAATATAACTATTCACATGTTTAAAATCTTCCTTTCATCCAGACCTCCCATGTTCTAAACACAGATTGAGAACTGACAGAAACAACTGGGACCTTAAAGCTCCAATTTTTATGCCGCTGAATTTGGGGAACTAAACCATTTTGTTACATACCACTGCCCAAAATTTAACCGGCACAGCACTCCCAAAGGCATGCCTTGCCAATAGTAGGGGCATGTGATGGCTGCAGTCCGCACGCTTTACCTGCCCCTCTGCTGCAACCTCCCTTGAGGGACTGATGACATCCAGCGGTCCTGGATAGTCAGGGGTAAGTGAAACACGGGGACCTCAGCAGCCTGGGGAGCTGGCCCTAGCCAGAGCGGGTAAGGCTGAGGATTCTGCAGACACATGACACATGCTACCTATTTTAATCCAGAAAAAAAAAAAAAAAAAAAAAGCCCCAAGTAAGTCCTCAAAAGAAAAGGTGGGGGTTTTTGTTTTGGTTTGGTTTTGTGTGTTTGAGAACCTTTTGTGAAATAGAGTTTCAGGTAAACATGAGCGTCTGAGTAGGAACCTGGCTTTACAAGGGGATGCCTGCAGAAGGATCAGACAACAGCCAGATGTTTTAAGCGTTCACTGGAAACATCCCACTGTTCTGTGCAAATACTAAGGCAACTCAGAAAGTACTTTCTGTGTGCACACATCTAGAAAAACAAAGAGAAACATACAGATGAGAGTGTGTTGTGTCAGAATATTTTTCAATTTAACACCATCCTGGAAACTGTATGCTAACTGCCCCTTTACAGTAAAACCATTAACATGATTCCCATGGGTTGAAAATCATAACATGAAAAGAATAAATAAAAACCCTATGACCAACACTTTAAGTCATCCAGATGCTCCGAAGTAGTAGTCGCATTGGAAAAAATGTCCTGACTTCAAATGTTAACATGTTTTACTGCATCAGTGAACTGACACCTATGAATAGAGTCTAAATAAAGTGGTCTACTTAGCACCAGAACAGACTAAGCATTTTAATTAATTAGCTTTGAAGCTCCTAAAAGCCACAGGCAATCTTACTGTCCCCCACCACATTACACAGCAAGCATATGCTGTATACAGTTGGGGGCAGGGGGAATAATTTTTCTACTTCTAAACAGAGAAAGCTGACAAAACATACCAAATGCAAGTACAGGCAGGGGCAAACAAGTCACCAAAACAGCTCAGTCTTACATTGCAATTTTAAAGTACTACAACAGAGTGGTTATAACACACCTGGAATTCCTACTCTCTTAACTTATAACATGTTCCCTACGCGTGATAATTTTATTAGTAGAGATCAGTAACAGCTCTGTGTTTCTATCACTTTTGTCTGTACCCTTTCATATGTAACCACAAAATTCTCCCTGTATGATTGCGTTTACCTTTAAGAATATGCAGCACCTTCTTGCATAAAACCACTCTGCTGTGGCACTTTTAATGTGCAAAGAAATATTGTTCTCAAAAAGCAACCTGAGAGTTTTCAAACCAAGTAAACACTCTTCATCAAATTCAATGCTAACAGTAAAATTTGACTAATTCGTAAATTCTCCAGGCCCTGAAGTACCATCCAGTAGCAGGCTAGCACATGGCCTTGACAGCAGACAAAGCAGAAGGAGCATTGATACCTGTGGTGTCAAAACACCTTCTGCAAGACCCAGCACAAGGAAAAACAGGTGTTCTGGGGTTTGGAGTTCCAGTGAGCTGTAGCTAAATTTAAGCACAATAATCCATGCAATTCATTACATCAGTGAGCAATAGCAAAAATTGTTCAACTTTATAAAAGTTATGGGCCTGCTGAATCCTAATGCCCTGAAACTGAGTAAAATATTTCCATTTATTTCTATACAGGATCTTTAAGATAGTAATTATCTGCACGTATGCATGCAAGTGGCTGACTCAGATTTTGACAACAGAACTTGCAAGTTACTTTTCACTGTTTAAGGTCCAGTACTCTGAAAGAACAAGCTCTCAGTAGAATCCATTACCCTTTCTTCTTCTCAATCACAACTCACTAATTCCCTGCTCCCCAATATCCACTGTATTACAAACTACAACACTGTACACATCTACTCTTTGCACCCAACATCCTCCCTGCCCAATAACACTCTGCTTGGAACTACCATTGAACCTGACAGGCAGCTCTTAGAGCCTAAGAGAACCTGCTAGCTTGTTGATGTTCATAGATGGGCCATAAATGTTGAGCTTGCTAAAAAAAAAACCAAACAAAAACCCAAAAAACCACAAACATATACAACTGGCAATATAAGCCAGGAGGAAGATGCATTTGCAAAAGGATCCAGTAAACTGCCTGCTATACCCTCCCAAATACCCCACTGTGGATGAGGGAAAAAACAGCCATTTTGGATGATCTGGCCAACGGGGGCAAAAAAGGTTTGCTTTGACATGTAGAAAAGTATGCCCATGTCTCCTACTGTTAGATTTTTCACTTAAAAAGGAAGAGGGAGCAGGAAGCGTTAGCCTTTGGTTTTGGGGTGGGCTTTTTAAAAAACTTCTAGATTTGACAAATAACTTCAGGTCAACTCTAAGGATGGATAACAAAATTGAGTATCCTCAGTTCATGCAAAAGCGAGACATGAAGCCAAAAAAGAGCGTTAAACAGAAGGTTTTCCTGATCTTTACTGGATGACTACTACAAAATCAGTGTTTACCACACTGTTTAGAACTATTTAAGGTCTCAGAATATTTATACTTTTATATATATATATATATAAAACAATATTCATATTGTTTTCTTAAATGTTAAAGCCTTTCAAAATAATATCTGTATTTGATAAGTATTGGTTCTTTTTTTATTCACACATATTTGGCTCATTGTCTTAACCAGTTAAGGTATTTGTAACGATTACCAAAGTTAAGCATCATACTATCAAAGCTGAGTGCTAATACACCAAACCAGTCTAAATTCAACTATACTTCTAGTATGCTGCTTTTTTTTTTTTTTAGTATGTGTGGTACAGTCAAAGCAACACAAATTGAAATAAGGAAGTATAGACAAACATACTAAACTTTCAGCATTTATAATTACAAAGTATTTTAAAAGTTAATGTGTATGTAGAACTAATTTGATGACATTATTAAACCTGCAAATGTTGGCAGCTGTAGAATTGTTTTATGTAGCGTAAGAGACAACATAAGATGTCTTAAAATTGGAGCAAGATAATCTCAGTGTCCCAGAACACCATTCAAGTGCAAAGGCATACACAGGTCAATAGCACTCCAGCTGTGTCCTGAACTCCAAGCTCATGGATTAAACTTCCAGCAGTGCCAGGGTCATCTCATTATGTTGGTACATCACTAAAAGGGACAAAGAATACATCATTTTATTGTATGTGTTCTTGCTTGAACCATTTTAATGTCAATGATTATAACAGTATAAAATAAACAAAATAGGATAAGTAGTTTTAAGCACATTGTCTGATTGGCTTGTTCCACCTTCTCTGGCGAGGCCCACGGCTACTGCTTTACCCTCCTCATCCCTATTTCACAGACCCTCGTCTCTTCACCACACACTGCTACAGCCTCTCTTCCCTCCTGCTCTGCTCCAGTCTCCCTGCCATATCCTCTCCCTCACAGCTTCTGTTCCCCTCTCCCGCAGGCACCACAGTGTTTCCTCACCAGCCTGTCTTCCCTATGGATCTCCTGCAAACCTTCACCACTCCCCAGAGGTTGTTGTGCCACCTCCTCCCTGCTGCGGCTCTAGCCCTATGGGCAACTGGAGAACCAAAGATACTCAGAGATGTCAGGAGCCGCTCCCCATTTCCCAGAGCTGCCAGGCACACAAAGGATGCCACAATAAAACCCCTCACTGAGGCAAGCAGCCAAATGCAGAAGCTGAGCAACACTGCATGCTCTACCTATCACCCCTACTGGAAGACACAGCAGCTGAAGATGCTGACTAACGCTGCCATCCAAGCGACGTGTAATTTTCAGAGTATTTAGAGCATATCTAACAGCATTAAGTTGCAGAAAAAAATGCATCCTGGCAAAGTCAGAAATGATGAAATATTTGGTCATTTTCCCAAGCAAAAATGTTTAGAAACAGTGTAGGAGGGTAGTGATCTTTCTGGCAACTGACACTGCTAAAATAAACAATGATTCAGTTTTTTAATTTGTCATACCCAGTCTAATAATTTAAATAAGCTAAATAACTTTTACATATGCGACTGGATTAAGTAAGATTTTAACAGATGTCCTTTGTGGTAAACACAGCAAGAAACCACAATTTTGAACTTTATTTTAGTTATTACCTTCCAGTCTGCTCCAACAATAAAGTGAACTAATCTTTTAAAAATGGTCTGGTGGAAACGGATCAGTTACCTGATCCTATTGTTTTTTCTTCCTTCAGTAACTATGATGGAAAGAAATCTTCTCTAACCATTGTCTTACCGCTTACTGAAAGAACATAATTTTAAATTGACTCGTAGATAAATGTGAATCTGCCTGAATACCATATAATGAGCAGATTTCATAAAGCAGCCATCCTGGTGACTGACTTGCCTTAAGCACTCTGTAGTTTCTGATGAAACTGTTCAAAAGATTTGCTCTAATCCGGTCTGCAAAGGGAGCACTTTAGAAGTTTGACTAAGCAAAGGAGAAACTGAAGATTGTTCCTGAACACCTTCTAGATTAAGTGTTTAATAACATGCTCGTAAAATATTCTAGGAGAGTTTACACATACACACATACAGAATATTAGCACATTTAATGCCCATGTACTTACACAATACATCTAAACCGTAGAAAGAATGTGAGTACTTGGAATGATTTAAGTCCACTACCTGCTTTCTAAAAGCTATTCTTAAAGTACATTAAACTTTACAGTTCCAAACTTTTTAGGGGGAAAAGCATAAGTAAAAAACCCTTCAGCCTCAGTCACATTACATGAAACTGCCATGAGTAAAAAGACGCTGAGACGTATTTTTCTTCTTACTAAGAAAAAATAAAGATCAAGCATAATTGAATACACCTGACATTCCTAATTTTAAAAAATTATACATATACACATGCACATTAATGCAATTTCTGTCATGAGAAGCTTTAATGAATTTAGAACATTTGTTTAGAAAACCAACTATAGATGGTCAATAATCTCTTTCAAAGCTATATGCACTAATAGTCAGTGAAGTCTTGATAAATGAATATAATATTAATATACTTTTTCCCAAGTGAAAAACTTTAGTTTAGTAAAATTAACATTTGATTAAGCAATAATTTCTTTATACTACTGTGAAGTAACTTACATGCTATTCCAAAGTCATAAAAAATCCCTGCAAGTGTGAAAACCCCGTACTTAAAAATATTAGTCAAAGACAGTAATACATGTTTATAAGCAGCTGAATAGTAAAAATAAAATGCCATTTGTTTTTTCTTTTTAGTGATTTTAACACAGAGAAGAATTTTGGAAGTCCTGTAGGACATCATCCTTTTAAAGTACAATCTACTGACACCTTGGCGGTTTTGGTCTGTAGGCAGACACTAAGAAATTAATCCATTTCCAGAGTTTTCATTTCCACATATCCAGTCAAGAACATAGAGTACCAGTATTGGGAATAAAGGACTGTGATTGAGATGGGATTTGTGATTTCTTGCCACAAAGTATGAACTAGTCATTACATTATCGTACATACTGTTCTGTTAAGTAACTAAATCACAGAGTGCAGAATATAACCTCGGACTGAACAACTTGAAAGCATTTCAGATTAAACCAGAGGAAAACAAAATCAAGCCTGAAATAAAGCATTTTCACTTCAGAAGGACAAAATTAAGAATTAAAGCATCTGCACCAAGCCTACTGAAATGTGGAGATACTTATATTCAGCACTTTCACATAAATCTGTCTGGAAGGAACACCTTGAAATGAAAAAAAAACCCAAAACCTATTGGAGAAGCTTCTGTCTTTACTGAATAAATAGCTATATCAAGAGACTACTCTGATCAATTTTCACCCAATCCTGCTGAAAACAAGGACACCTACCTACCAAAAAAACCCCCAAAAAACTTATAAAACCCAAACAAGGTAAGACTAAATTCATGAAAAAGAACTATCAACAAGTAAAGTCTTGCAAAGAATATATAAAGAAGATTGAAGGAGAAATATTTCCATCTGTATAGTATTTTTTTTTTATGCAATGTGAATGGAATTTTGATTAAAAAGTAAAGCATATTTCCATTTCAAAGCTGTAGAATATTTTGATAATTGCCATACTGAATACATTTTAAAAACTTTTTTTTTTTTCCTAAAAATACAAGGTAGGAACCAAATATTCTGATTGTCCCGAGACAGCAAATATTGCATATATCATATGGAAAATAAATTCTACCAGCTTCTGCTTATTTTTGGAGAGCCTCAGATTTATCTTTGGACAAATTTCATGTAACATTTTCATAAGCAACACTTATTACATAGGTAAGAATGTGCTAATTAAATTTACTGTTGATAAACTTAACTATTCAGTATAGGGAGAAAGCACAACTTCACATCTAGAAAGAAAATCACCACTTTCAGCACTGGAGCAGTCTGAAATTAAAAACTGTAGCTGTTCATTCCTTTTGCATGCTATAACTAGTTTCCTGTTTTAAACTGACAGCTTAAAACTTGGAAGCAAAGCAAAAAAAAATTAAAAATCACAAGTGTGACCTCTAAACGTGACAGTGCCTGTAAATGACAAATGTAGTAATCCAGCAGCAGTGGACATTAAAAATAAGGAAGGATTAGTAACAAAAAAATCCTAATATTATCTATAAATTAATTCTTAGTTCATAAAAGGGACTATATTATGTGGCAGCTTAGAATAGCAGATTAGTGCTGATATATATTCTGAAAACTATTAGTATAGGCTCTGTTCATAAAGGGATATTCTACCTCTGGACTGAGGCTAGTCAAGCACACAGCATTTGGAATAGAAGTATGAGATACTTGTCACTATGTAAGAATTGACCTGAGGAAGGCACTCAAGTTGTTCTTCTGAAATCAGATGCAAGAAAAACCAATGACAGAAACAAGTAAATCATAATTATTAAAGAAATCACACATAGGGAAAAAAAAGTGAGGAAATAAGATGGCATAAACTTTAACAATTTGAAAGAAAAAAATTATCAATTGGTAACCATATATTGATATTTAATGTTTTGCTCTAAAGAATATTTTGTTCTTTTATTACAGAAGGTATATGGAGCAGAAGCTGGTGCAAAACATGTAATTTCTTAATTCTAATGAAGAATTCTGTTATTTCTTAATTCTAATGAAGAAGTTTATGACTAAACTGTGTATTGAGGCTGAACTAGCTACACATAGATGGAAAAGAAACACAAAGATCCCTGCTGGAATCACTTATGCTAGTTTCCTATACCTTACAGCAGGCAGTCCCCTCTTCATGCCTCAGATCACAAGGTTCATTTACCTCCCTTCTGCCATGTTACTGTACGTTACTTCTCTTCCTCTCCTTTCCACACACCACTTCAGAATTCTTTGCATTTTCTTATTTCTTAACTCACTGTAACATCTTACCATCTGTATACAGCTACCGAGGAATGGGAACAAGCGGAGCATCAAGCAATGCTCATCTCTTACACCTTTGTCTATGATCGGGCCAAGAAACAACAAGTGCCAAGAAGATATTTACATTTGCAGTACCCAATGCATATGCTATGCGTCCAATATTTCTTTTCTACTGTACTTCACTTGGGATTTTTCCAAGCTCAAACTTTATTTCCCAAGTCAATAAAATTGTGCCTGCCTCGACCTACATCATTTCCTGAAGGTTTTGAATTTTATGATACTAATTGCACTGGCATAAGCAAAGACGCCACTCCACCAAACTACGGAACACTTACCACTCCTTTTTTTCCCCTGCTTCCTATTTTTTGGATAACTGCCCTCCTCAAATTTTCAGTTATATGCCACTGTTTGAAGTGATCAGCAGAGGGACAGACCTGCTTATTAAGTTTAGTCGTATTTTCTTGCTTGTCTGCCTGCTACCTCAGTATTTCTCCCACATCTCTCCTCAGCTGACAGTACCATCAGAAACATCGACATGTTTTGTGTAGTTGAACATTGTTAGGAAGGTGAAAAAATTTGCAATGAATAATCTTCTGCCATACTCTGAAGTTCCTAAAGTTCGAATCTGTGCAAGCACAGCCAGCAGCTTAGTTCCACATTAAGTGCTACCTCTCCAAATTTACCATTTCCTGGCTAAAAAGGCACACTGAAGACTTTGGTAAGTGGATCAACAGATTAAAAAACAAGCAAAGAAACCACCTCTCAAAGAGCCCCCACACAACCCACAACCATTCCTTACACCTTACCTAACGCTACCCAGGAAGGTGGGGATATTTTTGCAGCTACGTTGACTAATGCTGTCACAGGATGGGCTTTGGCTGGGTGGCCTCTGAGAAACTGCACCACACACACACAAAGCCGTTCTTCCAAAAAGCAAAAGCCATCAAGCATTATCTTGCCACAAAGCAAAAAGTCTCATGAGACAAGGCACTGTTCAAGCCAACTGAAGCAACATGATAAGGTGCAGGAAGTATTAATGTTCAACCTCAAAATTAGAGTAGCTGAACCAAAGTTACAAGAGCACAACTTTACCATTAACAGTTGTGTGATAGGGCATTGCTGGACCTCAGATGACAGACACACTTATAACTAGGACTGCATACAAAAACTCCATTGCCAAATTTTCAACTTATATGAAAACAGAAAATACGAACAAAAGAAGTTCTTCTCCCATAGGAAGATCTTCCAAGTCCTTCTAAGATATCATTATGAATTTAAGCCAGCTTCCATTTCAGTTGCTCTTCCACACACACACGTGGACTTCAAGTAACTGATCCAGCACATGCGGCTGCTTATTTTTGAAGTAAAGAAAATGCAGCTATGAAAACTTCCTGCTTTCCTTTTTAAGCATTTTTAGCAAAACACTATGAAAGAAAGTCCAAACTTGAAGCATCTTCTTTACAGACTTACTGTTCACGGTGAACAGTGGTTAAAGAAAGAAGAATAATGTGAGGTTTTTGTTTGGAAGAGACTAAGCAAAACTCGTTTTATGATGTTGCTTCTCATTGCAACAAAACTCTTTAGAACTTTTTTCCATGCATAAATTAAGAACATTTGAGCACAATTACATATATATTACAGATAACATGATAACGTCAGAGGAAAATGACTTCAAGCTTCTGAAAAAAGGAAATGTGAAACAAGTTCAGGAGACATTTGTTATCAGCATTCCTCCCATGAATCCAGCCTCCAAGAATTCTGTCAAGCTGTATCAAACTGGTTTTCCACTCCTTTTTTGCATTGCTTGCTTCTAGATTTTTCAGTTCACTATCAGTAATGAAGCACATTTCTTAACGGGTGCTTAACGGGTGCTTAAATGAGTATCTGTCATTTCTTAGAGAATCCTAGCTCTTTCCGAATTCTTTGAATCCTGTTTAAGAAGAATCTGATCTAGCAGGTTTCAGGGTCAAATCATGGTGAGCCAATGTCAGAACAGGGCATTCTTATTTTCATTTTTAGGAGGAAAAAATGCCCTTCTCTCATAGGAATGAGAGAAGCGGTGTTCAAATGGGATACTTATGTCAAGCTCAACTAATAACAGTTTGTTGCTAACTGCTGAGACCAGTACTGTCTAGGACAAAGAAAATGATCCAGGTTTGGATTTAACTTGAAGCCTCTTCCTCAGGACTATACTGACTTCTTCTAGCCTTGCCAATCTTACCCTTTTCTCCAGATGCTTACTCCATGCCTATGAGCACACTCAGGTCTGTAGATTAGCAAGATTAGTCTTTAAAACATCAGTATTTGGCAACGCACAATCAGAAGATCTGGTTTGGCAGTTCTCCTCGTTTGAGTCTAAGGAAGCTGATAATAAGAATGGCACGTCTGCCACTGCAAATTTAGTGGATGTACTTCAAATACATAATAAAATTCATACCATCATATTTTATTAGATGTATTACCTTTTCACCTTGCTAGCAAATAGCCTAATCTTTTACAGGAGAACTACTGCTTAACAAAGAAATGTCAGAGAAAGAAAGAAAACAATTATTAAACCAGATTCAGTGCAACACTAGAGGTATTCCAAGTGACCTCCTAGTGCTGTAAATTTTAGGTTGTTTGTGTGAGAAGAGGAGGTTGCATTAACAGTTATGTTTGTTTCCATTTCAAACTACTTTCTTTAGGGTTAATAATCTCAAATGCCTGCAAAACAAGTGAAATGTTTGTTTTATTAAACACTTTTGTTTCCATTTGTTCAGCTTACCTTGGCGTCTAAGAAATTCACAGCTTTAACATAACATATAAACTCCTGCAGCTACAAACAACAAATAATTTAACAGAAATTGACTAAAATGGTTGCATTTAAAGAACGGCAAGCAGACATCCACCTATTTCACAGAAATTAATTATGCCTCTTCAGTGAAAAGCATCTGTTTCACGGAAGTCGGACAAAGGCTGGAACGTAGTACAGCCTTTCACATCCAGCATTAGCCAGATGACCTACAATGACCTGGAACAACACCCTGACTGACTCTCTTCAACTAGCTGGTAACAGGTCTTCCATAATTCAGCTGTATTGACATCAACACTTCAAAACAAATAGTACATCTTTTTGAAGTGACTTCTTTACAGAGCACAAAAATAAACAGTTTCAGAAGTTTCCACTTTTCACTTCCAGACTGTAAGAGTCGGTCTAAAGAGAACAATATTGTCTCAACATTGCCAACAGAGACCTGGAGATGGAATGTGGTCCTCATGGACACCAAGACACAAAGACCCTGGGAAAGAGAACTGCACGGTACGAGGAGTACTATGCCGCTCCCTGCAACCTGGGACTGAAAGGAACAACTACACCCTGGGAAGGAGAACTGCATGGTATGAGGAGTACTATGCCGTTCCCTGCCACCTGGGATTGAATAAGGCCGCTTAACAGCTGTCCAGAAGATGGATCACAACTGTGGTCATACCAACGAACCAGAAAACAATATAGAACACGCCTCCTGGTCTGAAGCTACCTGCCACTGGAGCAAGATAACCTGGCTCGAGAGGGCGAAGACTGGCGGAAGTCCATGGACCAGAGGAGGAGCAAGGTGTGTTGCTTGGCATAAAAAGATGCCTTCTTAGCAACTGAACTTTGGAGATCTTCCCCACCAAGGATCATGACAATAGGAAGGACCGGCGGGACGCTGCCTGGACCTGGGACGATAGGGACGCCTTGGACCCGTGGTGGTAGCTATAATCCTCTTTCTTTTTATTCACTTTCTGTCTTTCTACCTATTGCACGCCACTTTACAGGCAAACAATAAAATTGTGCTGTTTGATTGAAGCATAACCCCTTGGCGTGGTCGCCTTGATTTTTGTGCTTCGAGATCATAGTTAACAAGCTACCATGAGTCCACTGAGTGGACCGTGACACAGACTACATACTGCACTTAGGTTCTTTTTAGCTTTGCCCACTCTTTCTCATCAGAGGAGCACTCCTGCATGGACAATTAATCTACCAACTTTGAAAGCAGTGCAAATGAAATGATTAAATGATATGATGTTTGTTAAAACACGCATATTCAATAAATGCAGACTACACACCATATACTTTTACTTAGATAACAGAAAATCAACCCAACTCATTTCACATAGATTTCTACTGCCCACAGTGGGTACTGTACTTTTGTAAATTCACCTGCATCTCACTCAAAACTCTTAATTTCAACATGTATTTTTTAGCATTCTGCTACATTACTTTATATTATGACTAATATTATATACAGAAACCAAGACTAATTTCTAGATCAGCATTAGTACAGTGACAGTATGATTTGAAATGAAAAAAATACACTGAGAAGAAAGGGACACATACTAACAAAAAGTTAAATTTGTTTGCAACCATCAAGAGTAAAAAAGGAAGTGTATTGAAGATGAACTACGTGAGGCTAATTAACTATGCCATAGCCCCACAATGTTTCTAGTTCCCAGACTTCTTTGGAGATCTCTACTTTCAGCCTCGTAACATGGATATGCTATAAGCTGATGAACTTGTAACTGCTCAGATATACTTAATGTAAAATAAGACCGATTCAACACAAGACTTGGTGCAGAATAAAAAACCCCTCTGCTTTACTTCATACTTTGTCTCATGGTATTTTTTGATGAGTCACCATTTAGGCAACATTTTAGATGGCTAAAAGCTTTATATTGTGTAACTTCAGTGAACGTATTTCAGTACTTCCACAGTCTCAGATTTGGGGGGCGGGGGGGAAGAAGTTTTGATTTGCCAGCATCCTCAGAAAATTTAACAGCATGCACAGGTGCAAAGTGCAAAATAGTAGTACTTATTTGACATAAAGATTCTGGGATGCAGGTGCTGACAAACGAGCATAAATAAAATGGTCCTGTTATACACATGAGGTTTCTATACAGCAATTATTCAAGATACACAATTTATGCACTTGGCAAGCTGATAAAAATACCAACACTGTCGCATGACTGACTTTTTACACACTGTGACTGCATCTTTGACTTTTCACAAACAGGTATACAGCATGCACATACCTGTGACTGCATCTTTTGACTTTTCAGAAACAGATATACAGCATGCACATACCTACAAATCAAACTGAAATTGCAAAAAATTACAGACAACATACAAGTAATTGTTACACTAACAAAATCCTGGTTTTACCTGAGCATTGATAACAATGCTCGTGTCTCACAACAAACATAAACAACTGCAAATAATAGTTCCACCACAGATGAAGAGATACAATCATCTTTTATTAAGTTTAGATAACTATTTTCATGGCAGAAGAGTTGGACTTCAGAATTTCATTAAGTGTTGCCAGCAAAGTTTTATACACACAAAAAATTCAGAAAAGGATGGGGAGGGTGGGGGGAGGCACTGGTAAAAAATTATTTACCTGTCTGTTTGATCATTTATTTTCAGTTTTGCCATAGACAGAGATACACAAACACAAATCTGGGTCTATCCTATAACTTCCATTTAAATCCCCTATGTTTGCAATGTTATGCACAGATAGAGGTTTTCAAGAGGAATTAATCATGCCAAACACTATGAAACAAGTCTACAAAAAAATATTTTTATCATGAGCCTGTATAGCCTTAGAGCTCAAATGTAATTAGAGTCAATGACCCACCATTTAAAAAGTTAAACCTAAAGGTTCCAAGATCCCATTATCAAGGAAAAAAAAAGGGAAAGTACTCTGTTTGCTCTAAATATGAAATATTTCTTTTAAATTACATATTTGGAAGAAAGATTTCAGGGTTTTTTTCCCTTTAACAGCAAGTTTAAATTCTCTATATACATCTGACTTAGTTTTAATCTGCACTCTGAAGCATGAGTTGTCTGAAGAATCAAACCAAAGTCATACTCTATACTGAAGTTATACTAAATAGTTTTGTTTTAACATTTGACAGTAAACAGTTACTGTAACTGTGGCAACCGAAGAACTAAGTCTCATAGTTTAACCCAGCAGGTTGCTAAACGCCGTACAACCGCTCGCTTACTCCCCCACCATCCCAGTGGGATGTAGAAGTAGTACAATTTGTGGGTTGAGATAAAGACAATTTAATAGGACAGAAAGGGAAGGGAAAATAATAATAATAAATAGAATATACAAAACAAGTGATGTACAATGCAATTGCTCACTACCCACCGACCGATGCCTAGCCAGTTCCTGAGCAGCAGTTCCCAGCCAGCTTTCCCCCTTATTGTCCTATAGTATGAAATATCTCTTTGGCCAGCTTGGGTCAGCTGTCTGGGCTCTGTCTCCTCCAGCTCCTTGTGCCGGTGGGGTGGTGCAAGAAGCAAAAAAGGTCTTTATTTGGTGTAAACACTACTTTGCAACAACTAAAACATCAGTGCGTTATCAACATTACTCTAAATCTAAATCCAAAACACTGCACTGTATCAGCTACTAGGAAGAAAATTAACTCCACCCCAGCTGAAATCAGGATACTATAAAAACAAAGTGAAACTCTGCAAAAATCAAAATTAAGTATCTAAGTGTGGTGCACCCATAGCAAAAGCACAGATACTGCTTCAAAAACCAAGGTAATTCTCCTTTTCACAACCTGTATCCCTTCCATAAGTGCAATGGAAGTTAAGTTGTTCTTGGTTGTTCTTTTCACTAAATCAGACAACGTTTAGTGTTTTCTCCATTATCCCTACCCAAATCCAAACAAGCCAAAAAACCGCCACCAAAACAAAAAAAACAACGCACCCATAAAAAAAGCCACATAAAACTTTACCTTTTTTTATGTCTGAGAAGAAAACCCTGGGTTGAACTTTCATATAAGAGTGGCTTTCATATGTTTGGCCTGAGACAGATGATAATTTCATATTGATTCAGACTACTTGATCTTCAACTCATTTAATACACTGAAAATAAAATCTTATGATAAACCTAGACAATGCAGGAAAAAGAGATAAAATAAAAGATTAAAAGGAACTAAAAGCTGAAAGTGGAATACACAGCATAAGGGACCTTGGAAATCAAAGAACGTTTAAGAAAAATATTCTCACAAATAAAAAAGCAAAATATTTTAAAAGATTCTTTGCATTGTGTTCTCTTTTCGAATTAGAAAAGTAACCTTATATATGGTGTTATCTTGCACTTCATGTATAAATTATTCATCGCAATGTAAGCCAAGGGAAAAAAAACCTACAGAACTAACCTGAGTAATTTCAAATAGAAAAGTTACCTAAAATTCAGTACTTAGTTCAGATCTCTCCCCTTACTGGTAATACCCAGGAAACAAGGGGGGGAAAAAAGTCCAAACAACAAACCATAACCAAAACAATCTAAAACCAACCTAGAGTTATTTTAATGTACTCAGAAGACAAGTAAGAGTTTTACTGATGCTTTCAGAATCTTTGAGTTTCCCAGAATCTACACAGAACAGATGATAAAAATTCAGATTTATTTCTTATTTGCTATGTTTAGAAATAAAAATAAACCTCTCTTCCTCAGATCGTAGTACCAACTAACATCCATTATCTAAAAATTATTTTGGAAATGTTTTAGAAATCATAAGACTCAGTGCAACTGGCTTAAATTACATTCTTAAATAGCAACCGTAACTTAGGAAAAACTCTCAGTAAAACACCCATAGCTCTGACTAACACCTCACTCCTTCACATATTTCATACTTAGGTGTTTAGAAAGGAGTGGACCAGTGCAGAAAGACTTTGAAGTGGTCTTCCATTTACTGATAGGCATCCCAGACCCATCTAGAATACATTGAACTGTTGATTTTATTTGCTTTGAATCAGAAAAAAAATGAAAATAATTAACTACTTAAAATCAAAATCTCTCTTTCCAGTCAAATGTTTCTTTAGGAAGACTCTTGCACAGAAGAGGACCTGTTTCAGTGGTCTAGCACTTTCCTGAAAAAGAAGAAAATACTGAAAATATGTAGTACTTCAAATATTCACGAATATGTGCTAATCCACAAGCCAAACTTTCAATTTATAATATGCTTTCAAAAAATCTTCTGCTTGTAACCAATTAGTTAGCAACACAATCTATTCATGCACCCCTTTTAAAAGAAGTAAATAGTCCGCTAACCCGTGCAAATTGAACCACTGTCCCCGATACATAATTCTGGAACAAGCAAATGCTAAGCACTGAATTAACTATGGCAGCGAGGTTTTATTACTAGTTTTAATGGTGCACACCAAAACGTTTGTACTAAGTCTATTAACACACACTATTCAAATGTGGCTTCTGCTTTAGTACAAATAATACTTGATTGTCTGGAATGAAAAGAGATTCTTAAAGTTATTTCTTTTTGAATTACAGTTGTTTTGGGTTTCCTTGCAGTTTCCAAAAATAAACCAAAACACCTTTTGATACCTTTTAAACACTGGAATAACAATAACTACAGCTGTGACACTGAAATCTTACAAAAATCAACATAACCCTGCTTTTAACCCTGGTGGATATTAATTTGCAATCTTCTGAGTATTATCTGTGTATTTTACAAAATCTCTAACCTTAAAAAGTACACGACAAACTTTCTGCTTCAGTTTCCTCTCTACATTACAGCACTTTAGAAAGAACAGGGGAGAGAAACATCAAGGAAAAGTGTTTTCTCACTCTGCCATTTCTGATTATTAACAGCTACAGCTTCTTCTTTGAATAAGCAATTACCTACTTAGAGCAAACACATTCGTAAGTTTGCCTTAGCTAGAGCACATTTTCATCACTTTTTCAGGACAGAAGTACATTTTCCCCTTATTTCTTTATCTCCCATCTGTTTTTTCGACATTCCTGTTTAAGCAGTGATCAATGAGAGGTATTCTCTACCAAAGTGCTACATACAGAAGTTGGATTCTAATTAGACATTATTCTGCTGCAACACTGAACACTGATATGACAAATCTATCTAGATCCCAGGCAGTTCATTATAGTCCAGCTTCACTATTTTCTATTACAGCATTAATGGCATTGAGACAAGACAGTAATTAAACTTTGTATTTTTTTTTTAAATGGAAGAAAATTTGATAAATCGGTTTCCTTGTTTAATTAATTGTGGTTTACATACTGCTACTACACAGTTACAACAGATTTCTTCAAGTTATTACGGATTATCTCTGTGCTGTTAGCAAATTGGTTTCAAAATGTTTAAGAAACTAACAATGGAAAAGGAATTAAAGGTTCATGCATCTAATCATGCTAAACTGATCTGACCAAATAATCCTGAATACACAGCCAAGAAAAGAGTCAAAAAAATTATTAGGATTCACTCTGAAGCCATTCAAACTGAGAATAAAAGGAAGTATAACACCATGCTGGATAAAACTAAACCATTTGTTGGATGCAAAAGCTATTCTACATAAAAATATAAAGTGTTGTATTGTGCACTTATTAGCTCTCAGACTTGCATTCTCAATGAGATCAGAAACAATAACTTCTTCAAACATTTAAGAGAGTTAAATTCATTCTTGAAAAGTAGTACCCTGGTGTTCTCAGTCCATACTTAAGAATTCAGCAAAGCTACAAAGATGAAAGAACAGCACCACCTAGTTCTCTATTTAAAAGTTTCCAAATATTATCATCCATTGATTTATTTTTGTAATCTATATTCACATATGTATGTGTATTCTGCAATGAAATCTGCCACATTTCCATAGGAAATAATACTAACAAGTTTGTCAGGTATTATTACAAGCATCTGATGTAGATACTTTACAAGTGTATTCAGGGTGGCAGGGGGAAGCTTGCATATGCAAGAATGCTAGAGATCTGCAACAATACAAACCCTGTTCTGAAGCACCATAAACACTGAATGGATTGCTCACCTGTCCCTATTATTTGTGGGACCATTTCTCCAATTTAACCAAAATACTGGTTTTGTATTGATTTCCCTGTACAGCAGTCTGACACTTTATAGTACATGTGTTCTAGATGCAAAAATACATTCATGGTACAAACATCACAAAAGCCTCAGCATGTTTGAAAATCTAATTATAGGTCATGCAAGTTGTTTCATATTTACTTTTCTACTTTGCAAATAGCAGAAACCTTTCAAAAATGGGGCAGATGTTTTAGCTGTTAGTCTGACTGAAAGTTTTCATGTTGATTTCCCTGCTAGAGAACACAATGTGTCTTTGAACAATCCAGAAGTTTACCATGACACAACAGCAGCTGCTAAGCAGCTACCTACTCCTACCGTGCCGACACCTTAACCAAGTTTTACTAGCACAGCTGTCTGTGCTTCAGTTTGATAACCACATAGCTACACATGCAGAATAGTCAGTCCACTTTTGTAGACATACTAAATTTTTTCAAGATCATCATCCACAAAGGCCACTTAGGTGTTGGCGTGGCATAGCTCACTTGTTGCAAAGCTGACACATTAATATAGATTATATAGAATCAAAATTTGAGACCTTTATCCTCACAGTTTTAAGGGCGGCGATCCCTTCATGCATTCACAGTAGGGCTATTGCTGTTTCCCCACATTAAGCCTTGAAGCAGCAAGCACAAGAAACAAACTTGTTTTCCTCCCAAGCATCCTAGGCAGACAAGGCCTGTGGGGAGACGAAGCCACATTTATCTGTGACCAGCTAATCATCTATGTTGACATTTCTTTCTGAAGATATCTCCTTCCTGGAAGAAGTTTAAATGACAAGAGTTTTTAATGACCAATTAAAAGACATAAGCCTATGATATTAACAGATCATTAAACTGAATGTTTTGGGGTTTTTTCACTTGAAATGATACAGACTACTGGATTCTGGTTTCCTGTTGAGACTCACAGCATATTTTAGTTTACAACAGGCATAATCTAATGAACATTAAATGCATCTGCACTTTAGATGTCACAGTAAAAGAAGAATGTTCATGTTGAACATGTTCAAATGCCTTCTATTCAGATTTCCTGATACTCCATTTTGCGTCAGATTAGAAAAAAAAATCTTGGTTTTGTAGAACGTAAGTATCACCTGCTTTGCTAACAGACAAAAGCAAATCTATACAAAATCTGATACAATTCATTTCCTCAAAATCCAAAGATGGTTTGGGAAATTCCACAATCATTACTATAAATGGCACATACCATCTAGTGATCCTTATGCAAAATATGTAAAAGCTTAGTCACTTAAAACAATCTTATATTCTAAGCTATTTTGACATTACATTAATCTCGCATGTTAAACGTATGTGACTATCCCATAAATAAAGTCTGTAAGCCATTGAGGTTTTTATCTACCATAAATAAAAACAAATGGCCCATATATTCTTATTGATTATGTGCCTTCCAACAACCTCCTAAATTCACCATTCAGAACACAGCAAAGCAATAATGATTTATATCAGTTTGCAAAACAAAGATGACTTAGGAAGCAGAAAACATTTTATTTTTAGTCTGAACCAATTCTACAACTCAAACTTATTCTGTGGGGAAAATACTGAAATTAGGTGAGCTCTGGACCATTCTTCAAGAAGTGAATGAGACTGACTCAGTCTAAGAATGGCAGTACATTGCATTTCACATACCAAAAAGCAGCATTAGCCACCAGTTTGTAACCCAATGTTTGTAACTTAAATTTAGTGAGGAGAGAGATGCCAAGTACTTGACAAAAAAATTCCAAATAATCCAAGGAGTATGTTTGGAAGAAGCTGGGCAAATAGTCAAGGTGCTAGCCCATACTTAACTTACTTATACGCTATTCAGGTCCACATACGCATCCTACTGATCATAAGCAGCAGTCAAAATACAGCCTACCACCGTAACGTGCTAGATTCAGGACTCCAGCCTTTAGAGAAAACACAGCCTATAAAGCTGATTCACTGCTAAGTTGTTTTTACACCAAAAGATGAGACACACTCTCTTTTAGTATGTAACAGCCTAGTTAATTGTCAGATGATATCCAGGTGTTGCTAATTTTGCTACAATTGGTTTTAATTTAAAATTGAAGGGATTCCCTTTTTACTGTACAAATACCATTCTTCATTAGCCAAAATTATCATTGAACAAGATGGTTATATAGCTTCCCCCTCCATATTAGTCCAAATCTCACCTGTTTTTCATAGTATTACAATGCCACACTATACAAGCCTGGAGACATCAAGTAAAGTTTTTAGAAAGGTGCAAGTCCAAGGGAAAAGCTAAAAAAATGGTAAAGCTAAGAGGAAACTGCAGTGTCATGCTTACTCTAACGAACAAGATATTTCATGTTACTGAAACTCATGAAAAATTGCAATATTAGTTTAACATTTCCTCCAAAGATACAGAAAAGACTTTCTCTCATTTTCACTACTATTATTCTAGATGTTAACAAAAGAATTCATGTCAAAGAAATACTACAGTAAATTCCACTATGTTAAACCATTTTATGACCTGTCACAGATTTCAGATACTGTTAATTATTGATTAGTAATCAGTTTAGTAAGTAGTATATCTTGTCAATGCATTTATTTACCTATTTGCAAACAGCTGCAGTTTGACATTTTTGTATATTTGAAGAGATAAAAAAAAAAAATAAAAATTCAGTTGATGACCTGGAGTGTCAACAAGTGTTTTCAGATCTCAAAGTTTTACTTTGTCTTTATAAGCTGTACAAACCACTGTTCTTCAATTTATATCCCCCAATTTTGTCACAATGATGCACCAACTAGCAAATCAAGATTTAAACTTCATGTATAAAAAAACCCACAAACATATTAACACTCAAGGAAGAAGAAAAAAAGCCTCTGAAAGGGATAAATATAAAATGAGCTTGACACTGGAACATATTTTGTACAATCTTTTAATTAAAAGAAAATTGATTGTTTCTGCTTCAACTAGTATGGCTTTTCCCCTCGTTAGGGACCAACCAGAACAGCCTTCCTGCCTTATAGCATAGCAGGAATAAAAGCAGGTCAAGTTACACTGTTAATCCAGCAGATGTAGGTCAGTTTGGGATAAATATCAGAACAAATGGAAAATACCGAAGTGCCTACTACAAGTGCCACTGTGAAGTAACTTGGCCTTATTCTCTTCAGAGCTGTCAGTCAGTCGCAGTTGTGGAGTTTCCACTGCTGAACTTTAAAAAGCCAGAGTTTTAAGGCTTAGATGGGTCAGTACAGCTGGCCTATTCTGCCCAAAGAAGTGGTAATAATGTAATGCATTATATATTGACAATATCTGGATATGCGTAACTGTATTCCCCTGTGTGGTCACAAATTATTTTTGTATTTAATAGCATACTCGAGTTACTTAAGCTAAGATTTGGCAATTCAATTGCTAGGATTAGATTCATTGTTTGATATATACCACAGTATGAAAGAAGGTTATAATATAACCAAAATATTTTAACCTCTAACGTAAGGAAACAGTCTCCCTTGCACCATCCTTCCCATCCAACAAAGCAAAAGACATGTAGTCAACAAACCGATTACAGAAAGATGATGACAGAGAGAATATTAAAGCTATGCAGGCAACTGCTATACTGCATATACAACGACATGCACTGTTCTACAAATAACCTAAACCTTGCCCAATTTCATTCACAGAACAAATAATAAGCTGGAGAGTTCAATAACATATCTCTATGTGAACAAAGCTTACACAGAGAAACCTTCAGCTCTGAAGGAGCTTTAGGGATTCAAACTGACAAAGACTATACACTAATTATTTTTCTGAAACTGAAGAGCAGCTGCCTATAGACAGTTAATAATCTTTAACAGCTATGTAAAGAAAAACAGAAGAATCCTAAATTGAGCATTATAAAATAGAAAAAAGTTACATTTATGAATTTAATAGTAATTTATATTAAAATGTATTTGTTGCTTTTTAAAATGTGAAAGCTATAAAAACATTCATACTCTCCAAAAGCCATATGAATAACGTAGAAAACAGTAAACACAACTCAGCTCATGGTTAGGAATGAATGGTCTTTCCCTCCAAAATCCCAAACTTGTCAGACAGCAAAACCACTCCTGAATAAGGCTTACACAGATCCCAATATCTCCATTTTGCAGATAAAAGGATGGGAAGGGTTGCAAGTATGATTTCATTTTTCACATTTACAAATGTTACGGAAAGGAGACAGAACGATAGGCAGACAGACATTGTTAAAGGAAGAAACAGTGAGTCTTCCAGGCCATCTACAACAAAATTACCTACCCACATTTTTCAGTAAATCCTTTTTGCCAAGTTCCTGATGTTAGAAAGTCCTACAGACAAAACATCAGTATTAAGAGAGCACACTGGAAGATGCAATAAACAGCCTCCAGTGTTAGCACTCTGTCTTGTCACTGGAATAAATGTTCTCTGCTTCTTCCTCTCCCCCCTTAAAATGCTATTATAATAGTGCCCTATGTATTGCCATTTAAAGCACACATCCTGAACTTATTGTGCATTAACATAAGAGAAAATGTAAAAAATTGGATTTTTTCTTTAATCTACATTTATAAAATGAAGGGAAAAGTTCATGAAATAGGTCCACAGAAAAAACAAAATTAAAAAAAACAACAATCCACAAGCAAAACTCACAACATTTAAAACCATTGCAAAGACACCCACATTCATTTTTTAAATTACTCTATTTTCAAAATGTTTTCACCATGTAGAAAGCTAAGTTGTTCAAGGGCAGATTTCTGAGAGAAATCATGATTTTACAATTTACTCCTTGCCACTGGTATTTGTTATTTGCCTTTCTTCCTTTCAAACATGCCTCAAAAACTCCTCGGGAAGAAGGGATATGTTCATTAAGAACATCCTTAATATTGATGCAATCCCAGAGGAGACACATCTAAGCTATGTCTAATAGTTTTACCATTCTACATGTTTTGGAATGTGTATTTTAAAAAGCAGGGCAGTGGCATTCTTTCCAGTGAAAACCTTCCATTGTTTTGAGAGTGCCTAGCAGAATTAGTCTGCCATTAGGTTCATGTTTTAAAACAAAACTGAAGTATTCCTTCTTTCTCTTGGAGAAGGCATTAAGAGGACAATGACAGCATCTTCTATTTTTACTTCTAAAATGTTAGACGAAGAGGGAATAATAGTTCTAACACAAGTCAACCACACTCTGGTTATATTGCTGTTCTCTTGGCAACATCCAAATGTCATTGTCTTTACCAAACATACAGTTGTTATCTGTTACTTAATCTTCATTTGTGATGCAGAATCATAGAATGGTTTGGGTTGGAAGAGACCCTAAAGATCATCTAGTTCCAGCCCCGCTGCCACAGGCAGGGCCATCAGGTTGCTCAAAGCTCCATCCAATCTGGCATAAGTTAAAAAAGAAAAACCCACTCAAAATCCAATCTTTACACAGAACAATATTAAAAGACTAATTTTTTGGTGGGAACAATAAGGGTAATCACATTCAACACATTTTGTCAATAGCACGATCAGGCCAGACTGATGGGAAAGCTCATTGTGGGAACCAAGGATTCTACGAAAAAAACCAAACAAAAAACTATAGCTTAAAAACATCTAAAGTACATTAAAATGAAATTGCAACCCACAACTAAGTAAATTTAAAAGCAGGGGGAAATTTGCTGGTTTACTCCTCTAAAATAAACAAATAACTAACAATAGACAAGAAAAATATATTTGTTTCAATGGAGGTGCTTCCCTTGCTCAACATTTCTGTCGAGTTACTTCTTCAGTGAGAAACTTCAAAACTGTTGATGTTAGAAGCTTCATAAATATTTTGAGTAAGAGTGATAAACATTATGAAGGTGAGTGTTTCCTATTGATGTATCCTCAGAGAAGTTGTGTAACATTGTCAAAGGGAATCTGGATTGTTTCTTTACTTCATGTTCTAAAACTGAACATGAACTGCTGTGACTATCAATAAATTAAGAAATCAAGGAAAAAAAATCAGAAAATATGAACTATCCTGAGAACTAAACACCTAGTAAGTCTACCAAGCCTTGGTTAGATGACAGAAGTTGTATGAAGACAGCCACTATCAAGTAAATGATGTATTTTATGTTTCAACCTATGTATAAAACATTCCAAATAAAGATTATATCAAAGTTATTCATCTTCTGTTCTGTCATTGTCTATACCCTCACAGAACTTAAGAGAATTACATGGTCTTGACCTGCTATACACCATACTAGTGTAACAACACTTGGCTGTCCAGACAATCCCTATGCATATAGCATTGGGTTGCCAAGATTTCGCTAACATAAATTGTACTGAAAATTCAAAACAGAATCTAGATACACAAGATATTGAGTAATGCATGACAATCTTGTCTTAAATCAGCTTAGATGATCTGAGCAATATCCATTTGCATATTTTTTTTTTTAATTCTGCTTATAATAGAGCTGGGTTTATAAAAAAAAAAGTCTCACCTGTAAGCAATTATCTGTCTTCACTGATTTGTTGCATCAGTGATCACAGTTTCAGACAAATTAAAGTGTCCCTACGTTATTTTCATTAGACAGGTTGCAAGCATTTGAAGTGTCTGAAGAAACCATGTTGAGAAGATTTGCCTGGTGTTGGCAGAGAACTGAAAGTAGATCATTTGCTACCACATACAGCACTATCCAGTGCCTTCTCAGAAGCAGAGCACAATAAGGCATTAGATGCCATTTGCATTATCACACAGCAGGGGGCTACAGCAGCTACAATTCCAGGATAATCTTAACCCTTATCTATATACTATGAATCCAACAAAACTATTTTTAATATTACAGTTTTTCACTGGATAACTCTTAACAATAAAGAACTTTTCAGGTTGCATAAAAACAGCTCAGATGATGTACTTGAGTTATTCTAAATATAAACTGCCCTCCCACCGTTAAATTTTGTCTAAGGGAGACTAAATTCCTGAATTGGAAAAAAACCAAAGTGAACCAAAAACGTGAGGCTGACTATAAACATACGTAACAGTTTAACTCCTTTGGACATTGTTTAAGTACTCCAGAATCATTACAGTGCACAAGCTACAAACAGGAGCCAGAGATCCTACTATTTTCACAGCAAACGCTGGAGAAGGCAGAGAAGACTAATATCATACCCGAACTCGGCTGACAAACCGCTTCTCAGCTCAACATGTTATTACTCCCTCTTCCACCTCCATCACTCCCCTTTCACAGCAAGCAGTTGACACTGGGCTCTTTTACTTCTTGTCTGCCTCTCTTCTGAAGGGGCTGCTTGCTGTTAATGTTATTCCACACGCAAGCTGAGAAGCATTATTCTATGTCCTCTTCCTTCAGCTGATGCTTCATCAATACTCAGGATGGATTCCTTAAGCAAGACTTCACAGATCATGCCAGAAAGGCACACTTCCATACAGGACACACGTCAACTTGACTCTGTCACCTTGTCTTTAAACTTAATTAGCTTCAGTTTCACTAACAGGAACCATCCGTAGTTACAATCCAGAAGTTCTTTGACTCCTCAGAACAAAGATCTTATTTATGTACACAGCTGACAAAAAACCCGCATATCCCATTGCCCACAAACTGAAAATCAGAGAAACCTAACAAATCCATTGAGCCACTTCACAGCACAGATTGGGGAAGCAAAGCAAGCCAAAAGGAAAAACTACTTTCAAATGCAGGTATAAAGCTGCCAACAAGAAATGTGTCTAATATGGTAACTGTGTCTGCCAGTTGTGCCAAAATAAATGACAGAAACTGAGAAAACAACATTTATGAAGTAGCACTATAAGGTGGACCAAATGAATTCAATATTCTGTCAGATACAGTCACTAATTCAGCACAGTCTTCCCCTAGAAAATATTTACTCTTCTTCTTCTCCATCCGCCTTTACCTTAGGAGAAAAAGGCAGTGGAAATTATTTCCTCTCACTCCTGTCTGAGGGTTACAGGTTCTTTATGTCCCACTCCTTGGTTTTATTTTTTTAATCAAATAGTGCCCAGCAAAGGTGCCTCCTGAAACAGCACGCTCCTGAAGTGTGGCATACAGAGTACCTAAGCATTTTTTATTGTAGTTTTAATCAGGAGGTGAAGAAATAATTGTGTGAAAAACTGAGAAGAGCGAGATGTTTTATACACCTGGAGGGCAAGCTGGATAACATGTTAAGCATCGCTTCTCCCCATCTACAAGGACAGGCCCAATGTGGTTATTTTCACACAGTTACAGTCAGATTTGTATTACACCCCTTTTCTTGCAACATGGTTGTTTTTTTGTTTTGTTTTGGTTTTTTTTTTTACCTGACGCAGTTGACAGAGTTACATTTTGCCTGGCACGCTCCCTCAACTGCCGTGAAAGACATCCCTGTTTTTAATCACTGGTTTACTCTCCAAACTGCGATGCACTGAATGCAGCTGATTGCATCTCAGGGAAGATCCAATCCTCCTCCTCCAGCAGCAGCCCCGATTTTACTGGTGACAGAAAGTCAGTCCAGAAGATTCCCCCCACCCCCGCTCCTTTGCAGGGCAATGAATTGACAATTCACAGGGCAATGTAAAAGGCAGCGAGGAGCCAACCCCCAGGTGCAGCCCGCCACACATGCCCCAATAAATAATCCTGTATAGCACCAACACAGCAGCCCCTTGTGCGGTGACGTACAGGGCAACTCATAAACATTGGTAAAGAATACAAATAACCTGCCCGATTAAACTGTTCCCGGCAGTTGCCAGGCGCGCTCCCCCCGCCCCCGCCGCTCCCGCCTCAGGACTGGTGAGTTCCCGGGGAGGTAGAGCGGGGGCACCCGGGGGTGTCGGGCCCATGGCGGGACACACACACACATACACGGGACGAGGCTCGTGTGTTTCGGAAACCCGAGCGGCTGCCTCCGCTCCCGCTGCGGGCTGCCGGCCGCGGCTCCCTCCGGAGATCGCCCGACACATGACGCAGCCGAGGGAAACGCGAAATGTATTAAAGTTGATGCGAAATGGCACGACGGAGGCGAGAGAAGGGGGGGGGGGGGGGGAACGGCGGGGAGGGGTGTGTGTGTGAGAAATAGATCTTACAAGGTCACTTAGTTTAATCGTCTCTTCGCTTCTCCCCCCGCACGGCCTTACCCCGCACACCGAGCGCCGGGAGAGGCGCCCCGCCGCCCCCCTCAGCCGCCCCGAGGAGCGGCCGCTCCCCGCCGCCCGCCTTCCCCAACCCTCGCGCCCGACCGTTACCTCCCCCGCGCCCCGCCCCGCCCGGGCCCCACAGGGCGGGAATGGGGGGGCGGGAATGGGGGGGGGGCTGCGCCGCCATCCCGCCGCCGCTGAGGGGGCAAACTCTCGGCGGCAGCGCAGCGCCGCGGGCTCGGCTCGCCGTCCCCCCCGCAGCGAGAGCTCGGGGGGAAGCGCTCCGGCGGGAAGACGCGCCGGTCGCCGGCAGCCCAGCAGCGTGCCGCGGGCTTCCCGCCGCGGCGGCCGCTACGGTACGGACTTGGACGGATAAACGTTAATTAGGGGGAGCGGCGGCGGCGGTGCGGCGGGCGAGAGGGCGGCGGTGGGGAGGAGGGGGAGAGGAATACATCCAGTCTGGGAACTAGCTGCAGGATGAGCCGCCTGGAGCAGGATGGTGAAGGGATCCGCTCCTGAGCCCCCGGCTCATCCGATTACCCTACGTATGTATTTTATACCTCACATACAGACACGCATTCGCGGCGGCGGCGAGGCACGGACCCCCCCGCCGGGGAGGCACGGCTGAAGCCCGCACGTTTTCCCCGGGATGTTGTTGCAGCGCTCACGCTGCTGCTGCGGCGGCACCCGCACTTTCCGGGGCACGTTTGCGGCGGGCGAGCGGGGAGGTGACGGGGAGTTGAAAGGGTGGCTGCAGCGGCTGGCGAGCGACTGGCGGCGGCGGGGACGGGAGGGTGGCGAGGGCCAGGGGTGGGGGGGAGAAGCGCGGAGGGCGGACGAGGGCGGGAAGAGGCTGACGGGGGAAGGGCAGCAAGGGTTAACAGCCGTGCGGTGCTTTAGCGCTGGATAGCGCTACCCAAGCGGGAGGCTGGGGGCGCCCGGGGAGGAGGGAGCCGGCAGAGAGGCGAGGGAGGGAGCGGGTCAGCAGCGGGCGGCGGGGATGGGGGGCGGAGGGGGCTGGGATGCCCCCGGCCGCGGCGGTGCTCCCCCCCCCGGCGTCCCTGCCTCCCTCCCCGCGCGTGGGGCAGGGGTGGGGAGGAGGCGGTACCTTGTACGAGGATCCCGCAGAGGCTGTAGAAGCGCAGGAGTGCGCCGGGCTTCAGCCGCATCCTGGGGGCTCCCCTCGGGCTGGGTGGGCGCCAGGCACGCAGATCCGCAGCCTCCCGCCGCTCCGCTCTCCGGGCGCTTCCTTCCCCCCGCAGGAGCCGCCGCCGCCGCCGCCGCCTCCGCCGCAGTGTCTCCCTCGCTGTATCCAGTGGGGTGAGGAGGAGGAGGAGGAGGACCAGGGTCGCGGGGGTGGATTGAGGAGGGAGGAGGAGGAGGACGACGAGGAGGGGGGAGCGGCTCACTCCGCTGGCTCCGGCGCTGCTGGGCAGGTTCAGGTTCCCCCCGCGGAGCGGTGCCGGGTGCCCCCGCTGGCTCTCCTCGCCCCTGCTGGTGTGTCCGTCCGTTCGCCCGCCCACTCGCCTCTCCGGTCCCGTCCCGTCCCGTCCCGCTGGCAAGGGGGAAGGGGGGGGGGGGAGGGAGCGGGGGGCTGCGCTGGCGCCGCGGCGCGCGGGGAGGCTGCTCCGCTCCCAGCCGCTTGCCGGCTCGAGACACAAGGGCAATCTCCGCTTGCGAGGCTCCCCCAGCCTCGCCCCGCCCACGCCGCCCGCCCCGCCCCTTTCTGCCGGGATCCACGCCCCTCGCCCCGCCCCTGCCGCCACACCCCGTCCCTCCCTGTGCCGCGTGGGCACGCCCCTGCCACCGCCTTGGCCACACCCCCACCGGCTCGGCACCGCCTATCGGCTCCCGCACCGCCCTCTCAGGTGGGTGTGTGACTGGCACCAGCGGCTGTCCAATAGAAACTCCCCAGGTGCGGCCGGACCGCCAATGATGCGGCGGCAGAGGAGGCGCGAGATGCCAGGTTACAAAACAAACGGGCGTTTCTCCGAGTCTTCCGCCGCGAGCGAGGTGCCAGACCCTACCTCCGTGCCGCTGAGTGGCAGCCGGCTTGGACCAATCGCGAGGAGACTCGGCTCCGCGTCGCCGCTCCAGCCAATGGGCGGTGAGCGACTTGGGAGGGGCGGGGGCGGGCGGCGGGGCGCTGTCCAGAGCCGGTTCTGAATTGGCGGCCGGCGGCGAGGCGCGGGGCCGGGCGGCCGCGGCAGCGGGCACCTGAGGAGAGGCGGCGGCGCTCCGGGGCAGAGGGGCGCCAGCTGGCGGGGCGGGGGGCGGCCCTCCCGGCTGCCGCACCGGCGGCACGGGGCGGCGGGAAGCCCGGCCGCCGGTAGGCCGGTCGCGCCCCGCCCCGGGGGAGCAGCGGCAAGGTGTCCCTCGCCTCAGCGCCCCGGGCGCCGGCGCGGCCGTTGACGCCTGACAGCGCTGCGCGGGCGGGGCGGGAGAGCCCCGGCGGTGGTCAGCGCGGCGCTGGGCGGCCTCTCTACGCAGCCAGGCGCGGAGCCCCGCCGATCAGCCGCCTCCCGCGGGCGGCGGGGCGGGATGGAGGGAGCGCGGGCTGGCGGGACCGGCTTTAGCCGCCGCCCGGTGCCCCCCGTCCCGGCGGCACAGGCAGGAGCGGGGCCCGGAGCCCGCGGGCGGGCGGGGCCGCGCGGTGAGGCGAGGCGCACCGAACCGACGGCGCGGACGCGGAACGGGGACGGCAGCGCGAATCCAGCGTCCCCGCCGCTGCCTCGGAGGCGCCTGTGACGTGCAGGGGCGGAGGGGGGGCCGGGGCCGGCGCCCGGGATGCAATCCGCCCCGGCACGGCCCTGCGCTGCGCCGCGGGGAGGAGCGGGGGGGAAGCGCCTGCCAGCTGCGGGCAGAGTCCGGGGCTGCGGGAAGGGCCCAGCCGCTTTGCTTCGGTCCTCGTCACGGAGGCGTAAAGCCCCTTCTCCCTCTGCTTCTCCTCCCGTCTCCCTGAGAGCTGCAGATGTGAGTCTCCGGTATCCTCACCATTCAACATGTAGAGATGCCTTCACCACAGCAGCAGTAAGACCAGCTCCTGTTGTGAGGAACCCAGATAATGGCAATAAAGAACTCTCTGGGTTTTTTGCAGTATTGCCTGGACTTTGAATGGCTTGAGAAAGTTTGGAAGTTTTTAATTTGAAGGTTTCCTTTGGGAGTGTTAGTAACGCTTGGCTAGCAGTCCTAAATTGCTTGTGGCCTAACAGATAAGACGTTGAATGTAAGAAAACCAAGATGGCAGGCTACTTCTTCGTGTTTCCATACTTGGTGTTTAGCACAGTATCGTCCACCTTTTGCCAAAACCTCTTAATGACAGCAGTGTACCTTATGTTTAATTTGCTGAACCCGCCTATAAAAATCTATGGAGGGAATTGTGTTGCCTTATGTCAGAGAGCAGGATTCCTCTGCACCCAAATGCTTATAATCAGGTGTTCTTCCACTTCTGGTTCCAACCTTTTTCTATTAAGGTTTCCCCTCCAACACAATGCAGTGTATTTTGCACAGTACCTCTCTGAATTTCCACCTTGATGTCCCATTCTTTAACACCAAAGAGCTTTACTGAGTTAAACGACGAAATAGCCTTACCTATATGAGAGGGAAGCTCTTCAAAAGCTCATTTCTTTGAAGAGTGTGTTGTGTCAGATCATTAAGGCAGCGCTAACAGTTGTCAACTTCACCTTAAAGAGCTTGCACTAGAGTGGGAGCTGGGAAGTTATGTATTCTGTAGTCATATCTTCCACTTTGTTCATTAGCAAGTGATGATTATGTCTAGCAACAATTGAGACTGCATCAGGATTTATATTGAGTTCACCCTGTCTCCAAAAGATGTCCACAGTACAGAATCAAATTACAGAAATACATTTTAAAGTTTTGTCATGTGTATGATTTCGAATCAGATGAACACCACGTACATCTCCATGCCTTTAGTAGGTTACTTGAACATGATCAAGGATTTTGCAGTGGAATGTCACCTAGGACAGAAAAGCATTTGAAGTCTGTCTCTAGTGGATGAGTACACAATTGCTTTACTTTTTTTTTTTTTTTTTCCTTAATTGCTAATGAAAAAATACACAGTAGACAAAGTTTTTACAATTTTTCTTAGGGTTAAGTGCACATAAAGCAGCAATGAATGGGGATTGATTCTCAAAATATTTTAGAAGTCTTACAAAAAAGAACTCGTCATCATTTTTAGGGCAGCATTAAGAATGTCAACAAATATAAATCAAATTATTTTTGATTGGGGAATGGAATAAAAAATCTGATAAAATAAGTAATTTAAACCCTTCACTATAGCAGGACTATAATCCATCCTGAAGTGCTTTTGCATTAACTATGATAACTGGCAGTTCTGTACTTTTTTCAAAACATGCTTTTGATAGTAGTCTTGTTCCAGGAAGCATTACAGGAAAGCTACAAGTGCCTTCCCAGCTTAGCGGTTGGAAACTGTGAAAAGAGGTCCCCTGGCAGGTGTAGGAATGAAGCACCCATCTGTACATCATGGGAGTTCCAAGTCTTTGCCATGTTAGTACATTTGGAAGAGCTAATCTGCATGTTTAGAACTAACACCAGCTGACATTTTCTTCCCAGAAACCCATACCGTGGACATTACGTCACACCTCATGTCAGAAGCATAACCAGAAATGCTGGTTCTTACCATTCTCTTCTGGCTCAATCAGTTCTGAAAGGAGCTAGCAACGTGTTGATAGGAAACTGGTTCACAGTGGTGGTGGTGAGGGGGGTGGGGGTAGGGGGTGGCTAGCATTATTCCTCTTCCTTACACAGCAGAAGCCTTTACTGAACATTAGAATATTAAACCTGGGTTTCAAACCCCACCAACAAACCACTGCAATGGAGAGGAGTTCTTTATGCATAAAGAGATCTTTATGCTGTGTATGCTGACGTGACTTTTCTGTCTGTTTTTCAAAACAAGAAAAGAATCATCCCAAGCAGAAGGCCCTGGTTTATTTGACCAACTATGTATCTGAAAAATGTATGATTAAAATCATTAGAACTGCCAGATGTGATGTCATACTTCTTCTGATTAATTCAGCTATGTTAATTTGACAGCTTATGTAAATGTTGTATCACGTCTTATGACATCCAGCAGCAGCTTGCATCTAAACCTAACATAAATGGGACAGGACTTTGTAATTGGTCTGTGGAGCTGGAGCTCATGCACAGAATGGCCAGAAGCCTCATTACTTCCAGTCAAAAAGGGCAACAGGGACTCCTCAGGAAATACACTTCAGAACAGAGTAAAAAGTAATACCCTAAAACATCAACAGGAGATAATGCTGAAAACCAGATGCAGGCGGTAAACATTTTATAAGAACCAGAAGTAAGTTCTTCTGCATTATCCTGATATCCATCAAAGTGATACTTGCAAATACTCCTAATGCTAAACAAAACAAAATAATTTAATCTCCAAGCATGATTCAGAAAGACTCCACAAGTTTTCCCTCTGGCTGAATTGGTAAATAGCAAGTTGTCTGGCTTCCCCTACACTTTCAGCATAGGTCTTATATTGCATTCTCTTATCTCACAATTTTTTTCTTGTTTGTGTTCACTCAAAAACTGCCAAACCTTTCCTCTAGCAGAGCAGCCAGCTTTCTTAGTAGTTGCCTCTCAGTTATTTCCTACTTGTTCTTTTCTAGACGGCATAGATTTCAGAGGTGTTGGTGAATAGTCAATGAAACTGCATGCAGCCCCAATAGACGGATCACTAACCACTTCATCTCCTGGTTCCACTACATGCTCTGTTAATTTGCTTGCGTACCTTTTTCCTCCAGATCAACAAGACTTTGGGCTTCTCCCTGAAAAGCTCCTCTAGAAGGAGCTGTCTGTGTCGTATAGGGTCAGTCTACCTCTCTGGAGTTTGCCTTGAAGGACAAGCAAAATCTGAAGGGATAATCATGACCTTAATGTTGCTTCTCGATAGCATCAGTGGTCAGTCATTAGGGAGGGAATACGATACCTGAGGAAGGCTTATTTATTTGACAAAACATTGTGGTTCTGTTGAATCCAGCAAACAGTGAGAGATGTAGAGAGAATTTAAGGAGGGAGAACCTTCCAGTATTACAAGCTGTGAAACATAGCTCTAGAAACACTTGTTCTGTGTTATGTTCTATGATATATATTTTTAAGTAAATTTTGTATAATCTAGAGGGTAGTGAAGAAGTAGTCAAAATATGATTGCAGATTTCCAACAACAACAAGAAAGACCCACGGGAAATAAGGTATGGAGAAGGCAAGCTGGTAGTGACAGAAGTTAGAGACAGATTCTATCTCGAGCTGCCATACTGCTAAACACGATCACATTTAAAATAGTAATTTGGAAAGTGGGACTTATTTACATAGCTCAATACAACCCCCCCCCTGCAGCTGCCACCTAGCCTTGAAGAAAAATCTGGTTGGGTAACAGCCATCACTGCAGTAGCATGCCCTTAATTCTTATATTTGCCCCCTCCTACCTGAAAGTGGCAGCACAGCTCCCCTAGGGTAGCGGGTCCCTCTCCAGAAGGCAACATGTACCATCACAGAAAGTGCAGTTAACCGGCCCAGTGCACCGTTATGGGCCTATGTGGAAACCAGAAGATCAGATGTACCTTGACTGAAGTCTGTGTGTTGGCTTTTTACATTACCCCTTTACCATACTTCATCGGCTGGAACAGGAGAGTTGAGGTTTTGTTTGGTTTGGGTGAGAAATTCTGTGTGGTGGAGGTGAGTTGCTGATGGTTTAAATTATAGGGGTTCAGTTGAAGCCGATTCCTAAAAAAGAAATAAATATTGGGTAACGTTTACTTACTAGATGCCAGCAAAAATGCATTGGTTTGAACAAATACTGTAACTACTAATTTAGTTAAATCTATCCAACTGTGACAATATATTGGCATGAATAAAAATATATAGACATGAAACACATTGCATTTTTTTTGTTTGAAAAAAATTGGCTTCAGTAAAGAGCAATTGAAGTTTGAAAATATGCTCCCAAGAAGAAATGTGTTCATTTCCATAAAACATATTGGTGTGTAAATATACAGTATGTATCAGTTCCAGCGCAATATTATGAATTCAGTGAAATTTTGTTCTGTGTTAGTTAGTAAGATGAACCAAGTAAAAGGAACTGCATGTGGCAATTACTACATATAAAATATGTGTGGGATGAAGTCCCATTTATAAAGCAATTATAAATGTGAGATATTTCGCTGGCTTTTGGAAGAGAAAAATGTCTATAAAAAAACACTGTCAATGCAATGCCAATGCAAAGGGAACCAAGGTCAAACCAAACCGGTATCTTTCTTACTGAAAACTACCTAATGTATGTACACTTTGAGTTCGTGAAAATAGTTGCAGAAGAGAATTACCAATGATGAGTGGAAGCAGAATTATTTTATTCGTTACCAGACCTCTCATCCATATAATTTGTGGAATGAGGACACAGAAAAAATAGTGCTCATAATGGGATTCTCTATATATTCTAGTTAGGTTCTCCTCTTCCTAAGTGTTTGATAATTAGAAAAAGTGTGTGCTTTCCTACATCTTCTAACCATCGACTAAGAAGCAACTACCTGAAGACATTTTAAAGTTATTTACCACAAACCACAAAATTTTAGAGCTATATAACTTTACCATCTCTTACACCTTTATTTACTTACAATTTATGTACATGTAATGTACATTACGGTTTGTTATATACATATTACTGCATGGAATTAATTAGAGACTAATTGTGTTTAAAATATGCTTGGACAAATATGTCTACATATAGTTTAGGATGCATCCTAGCTAACATATTTGATATATATATATATTTGTCCAATTCTCTAGTATTTTTTATTTCTTGTGCTTTGTAATTTTTAATTGCTTAGTGTTTTATTACTTATTCACCAATTATATGATGTGTTAAAAAAACTCTCTCTTGCACCCAGATGAGGTAACACAGAAATGCTCAAAAACTCACGTTTTGAACTGAGTTTTTTGAAGTTGTTCATTCTGTAGAACATAATGTCAACCATTTTACTTTCTTAAGAGCATCTTTACTGACACCAGTACATTTACAATTATTTTCTCACATGGTCTAGTAATTTAAAAGGAGGCTCTAAACATTTATGTTCAACATTCAGGTTTTTTCAGACTAAGGTTTTCACATTAGCACATCCTTAATTGAAAATGTTTTCAAATGCAAGTCAAATTATTTTAGCTGATCCAAAGCAAGACTCAAAGATTTGAGCAAATGCATTGTTTTGCCCATACTTAAGACGCCAGAGATACTTGTTCTAGCACATCCATGCTTTACAAAAAGGTTTTAAGACTTGATAGGGCCTTTCTGCCAAGAGTATTTCTTTTGCTGTCTGTGAATATCAGCCCAATGCATAAGCCCCAGGGAAATAAAAAAAATGCACATGACTGACTTAATGGATCATGGCATTTAATATTTCTATACATTCTGTCTCTACTCAACATTCTCCTAAGGAGTTAGATGATCTAGTGATGAAATACAGCTATCCAGCCAGACTCAGTTACTATTGCCCATTCTGGCAATGAGAATGAGAGTGCAATTTTGTCACATGGTGTAATGTTAGATACCATGATTAAGAGCAGAAAAAGTAGACTCTGCTTAGCTTGTGTCTAAACAGGTCTGATGCCACAATTGTCCTTACTGAAGATGTAATTGATTGTGTCATGGCATGCACACCAAAATTCTCTTTAACAAGAAAACGGGGAATACAATAAATTGTGTACTCCAGTTTTTGCCCTGACATTTAGTCAGGATGCTGAGAGCATTAATGAGCCTTAATGGTCCTGACCAGCCTCACCTGGGGTCTCCACCCACACCCATGGGCCCAGAAGCTCTATTTAAATTGAGCTGTGGTAGAAAAGCGTAGCTCTTGGTTAGTGAGGTATGTGTTTATGTAGTTATGGAATGTTTGATCCTGATTTGAATCAATGGCTTGGTCTTAGCATGCCTAATCTTATGGACTTACCTAGTGGTCACTGACCCTGACCTGCAGATTGACTTCATGGTGTAATCTTTGATCTGTCTCATTACTTTGATAATGCCTTATGATCTGGAGTCTTGGTTTGGTTTTGTTATGGCATCTGGGTCTGCCCTTGCTTGAGTGCTATGGGATTGGGCTGTGGTTGGTGAGGCTTCTGTCCTGATGGGCTGGGCATCCCTGTGTTCCTGACTCCCTTTTTCTTAGGGAGCAGCCCCGTTCTTGTTTAGAGCCTAGCAGATGTGGTCTGAGAGAACACAGTACCTAAGAAGGGGGGGGGGAAACAGATTCAGGTCCTTGGTTTCGGAGATTTGTCTTGTCTTTTAATCTACTGACACTAGGCAGACTCAAAATTATGTTACCTGGCCTAAAATAAAAGGAGGGAAAATATATTCAAACAAATGTTTTTGGGAAACTCATTCTAGAAGAAACACAGGTGTGATGGAAAGTAAGGGTAACAATCTGACTAATGCTTAATGGACATAAATGTCTGGGGTAGTGCTGCGGTTGAAATCTGGGGGAAGAAAAGTTGTTGGTGTGGAAAAGCAATGGAAATGTGTTGGGACCCCAGGAGGAAAGGAGTGTCTGATCATCCAGGCAAGGAGTTCAGGAGCAGGAAAAGATCATCTGGGAAATTAGAAGTTTAAGACTAAGCTGAAAATGAAGTAGAGCTTCAAAGAGGAGCCGAGATTCCTTGAGCACAGAAACTGGACCAAGGAGCCACAAGGTGGGGAGCATGAGACAAGACTAGAAACGAGGTAACAAAGGGAATCTGTGTGGTGATGAAGAAGAAGAAAAAAAGAAAGTCTGGTAATAAAAAATGACAACAGCAGGAAAAAAGTCATAAAGCCTAGAAAAAGAAAGTCAAGGGCTTAAGTAGTACAACTGTTGCAGCATGAGCTGAAAAACTGGAGGAATGGTAAGAAAGATAAAAGTAGCTACTGGTGGATGGGCCAGGACTATTACAGTAACAAAACATCAGGTTTTAAGACAAAAATAAGAAATGTCTGTACCCAAATTGTTTTACAGGAACTGAGACTCAATGTATCTCAATTTCATAATGCATCTTCTTTTAGCAAATGTCTGAGATTCATGATAAAGTATGTATGAGGTTACTTTCTCCTCTAGGGAATAGTAATTTGCTATACTACTCCTTAACTGATGAGCTCACATGAAAATGTGTAAGGTGGATTTAAAGGCTGTAAGCCTTCTGGCGGGTATCTGTATGGGTGTTGATGTGATGACATTCTTTTTCCCTCATTCCCTTTCATAAATCTTAGGGAAATACATGCATGTGCTGTATGTAAGGATCTTACAGTTACAAGGTGTTCATAATGAAGGAAAGGAACTTGTTGGTTATACAATCTTTATGTAACTTTTCTCTTTTTATATGGTAAACTACAGCTATGTGATAGCCCTTCCTTCTGTTGTTTCCCACACCTTGTCCACCTGTCGTCTTGTTCCACCCCTCCTCCACATAACAGACTCTTGGTCTCATTCAGCCCAAGGAGTATCTCTAGGGATGATTCATGGGTTTTAGGAAGAAGGAGGACTTTAACAGACAGAATCTCTGATTCATTAGCTGAAAAAAAAAAAAAAAAAAAAAAAAAAAGGAAAATACGTAATCAATATGGCAGAGGTCTGAAAGAAGAGGAAAAGACAGTCTTAGAGTAACTGAGTGATGCCTTTGAGAATTGGATTATGTTTCACTATGCCATAGACTTGCTCTGTGATGTCAGGTAAGTCACTTATACCGAATATTTTTATAGTGGTAATAAATTGATACTGATGCTCATTTTCTCAGTTTCCAACTTCATACCAAAGAGTCATATCTGCAGAAATATGAAGTACTGCAGACATCCTAAAACCAGGGTGAACTGGACTAGGAACATGCAGAGCTGTGTAATAAAAATTGGCTTCTTGGAATTGGTGGTTACCTTTGATGTTAATTATAATTAAGTATTTAATTATAATATATTTGCAGAATGGGGACAAATTAATGTTGCATAGACAATTCTGAATGCTGGCATTTCTTAACTCTTTGATTTTTCAATTTTACTGATGTTAATATAGCTTCTTATATCTATTTGGTAATTTATTAGGATTCAGTTATTTGCTTTTATTTCTCTTTATATTAGCTTATTAGCTTTGATTTAGATGCTCTCTTGAAATATTTGCCTTGCTTTTTAAAATCTATTGTATCTCAGAAGTGTAATCATCACAAAGTCAGTGAAAGTTTCAGGACATTTTTCTCCTGAGGAGTGTGAATCTCTTGTGTTAAGCCAATAAATCACAGATGAACACAGGCATTACGATTACTAAGGTAAAGAATTACTTACATTGCTACTTGTTACTGGCCCAAAATATGGAAGAAAAATAGTGGAAGTATATTTGGAAAGAAACAAGACTGAAGGAATTATGCAAAATACAATAAGTCTCTGTTGAACTGTGCTTGTTTCAGACTAGGTGAGAGGTGTTGGTTACTGTAATTGCGACACTATTTTGCAAGTAAAACTTCTAATTACTTTTAAGCAGAATATTAATTGTGATCATATTGCAATATATGTGTATCACAGAAATCTATGAAATACAAATGTTCATAAGTTTGCTAAATTTATTTTTATGAAGTCTACCAGGGATCAAATTCTGGTTCTAGACCTGCAGTATAACAAGCCCTGTTAGTATGTTATTTAATGAAAAGGCATAGAAGTGAACATAGCATGTTTTTTAATGCTGCTCTTCTACATAATGATGCAGTAGCGTTTCATGATATCACTTGCCATTGTCATACATGAAAATCAAGTCAGACAGTTTGCTGCTAAGTGGAAAATATAATTAACAATAAAAGAAAATATATGTTGCAGTATCTGTAGCCATTTGGAAGTGCATTATTTGTTTTTTCTGCTGAAAAATTATAATGCAGGAGATTTAATGGGTTAGCATCCGTAATTCAAGTTCCTATTACAGTGAGATACAAGAATTATAAAGGGAAATATTTGTGACAGAGTACAAGAAACTATAAAAACGATTTCAAGATGCTTGTACCTGTTAAAGCAAATCTAAGTTCTCTGATAATCACAAAATTGGTTTGTGGCAAGTACATTTGGTTGCCATCAATACTTCAGTTGTTAGATAATGGTTCTAGCAGCACTTTAAAATAGTGACATAAAAAGCAAGATTTTTGCTTCTTATGAGTCTAAGTTATTTTCTGAGTTTTTTATTAATATCAGGACTGTGTTGTAGCCTATTGTCAGTAATTTTTTAAGTGACAGACGATAAGAGTAAAATGAGTTAGAGTGAAAATCAGCCCTTGCTAGAGGCTGTATATGGAAATAGTGTTAAATAGGGACACATACAAAATGTGATTTTTAAAACTGTTTTTCTGGGTTTCAGTTGTCTGAAATATTTCATTTACAACAGAGATTCTTCTTCTCTTCCTGAATTAATTGGATTAAGCTATGTCTCATTTTTTAAGATCAGAATGATTTTTATAGTACCAAACTATGGAAAATCACTAAATACAACTACACTGCATATGTACCCTTAGTTTTTCCTGTGAAAGTATAAAGACTGCAATTAACAAATTTTATCTGAGCAGCAGGCTATCCACTGGAGACTGGTTTCTTGCCTACAGCAGAACTCAATTTGATTTCCTTCTGTATTTATAGCTTTTGCATTTTACAGAGGGCGAAACAGGTTAATTAAATAATTACAATATATCACTTTAACAGTATACAATAACTATTCATTATATAAGAGGTAGGTTGAAGAGGAAAAATAAGAAACATTATTTATGTTCAGGTCATGCATTCTGTGCAGGCACCTGCTGCATGAGGAAAATGAAAGGTAAGAATGGATACTTTTCTAATATTCATACTCCAAAGTATGTTTTGATATATGAACATGCTACAGCATATCAAAAATAATTATCATTATAGCATTCTGAAATACATGCCTATCTTTCGTTTAAAAAAAAGAGATCTTGATTTTTATTTCAGATATTTAAAGAAGATTAAACTTTTGGAGTAGGGATTCTTTTTTTTTCCTAATTGTTTCCCATACAACACTTCCAAAAGCAATGACCGATTGTAAATGTGCACCAAGCTTACTAAGTGATACAGCAGAATCTGGGAAGATGCGATTCATTCTTTTTGTGCGTCCTATATACAAATGTACTCTGAGGTTGTTGGGTGCGTGCATATATGAGACAATTTGAAGTTTGCAGTGGCCGGAGTATGTGGTGTTACTGTCTGTTATTCATATAAAAGATTATGTACTTTCCTTATGTCTGGTTCAGGTGTAGTTGAGTGTACTCCAGTAATTCTAATGTTGTGGAATCAACTTCAAAAGTGATTTTCCTTTAGGAATAACCCTAATTTGTAATTGTGATGTCATTTGTGTGTGTACATTTGCAGAAGGAAGTGGATGGGGTATTACTCATGGAAAGTATTGGTACAAAGACAGAATTCCAGAGGGATTTTGTTACCAAAAATTCTTACGCAACTAGTTTGGATGCCAAGTGAATCATGCAGATGACTACTGCTGAGCATTTCAGACTTTTTGGTGTACAGTAGTTGTAGTTGGCAATTTGAACAGTGGACCTTTCCTCCACACCCAACAAGAGGTCAGTGAGTACAGCCGTTATCTTCAATGTCCTTTACAGCTGACTATCATAGTATAGTAGTAGATCAAGACCAAAATCTCAGTTGTTTTATGACGACCCTGAAGTCACTGTAAGTGAAGGCACTAGGACAGTCTGGAACAACTGCTGAGCAACTATATTTTACTGTAGGTGCTAGGTCTAGTTTTCTTTCCAAACTTAAGCATGTTCCTGAATTTTCTGGCCTTCACTGCAGTGTATTTCCCAAAGTATAACATTTGATCTCAAGTTTTTATGGAGGTTATCACATCCAGCAGTTTTATGTAGTTTAAGTACACCATTTGTTAACCTTTTACACTAAGAACAGCACCAAAGCTAGAAAGGCAAACGACTTTCCAGGCTTTTTAACTTGACGTTATGAGAGCTATGCTCCCTGCAATGTTTTGGTCTGTGTTTCTTCAAGGATTTTAGGGAAATGTTTGCTGTGTGGGGTTTTGCAGTTTATGCTGTTTAAGGAAACTCTTTGCCCTCTTTAACCTGTGGCTGCTGGACTGCACCACTCCTTTGAGAGGTTAGACAGTCTAATTTGATAAAAATATGCAAGATCCTTAGGACAATCATGTTGAATGAGTCCCTTATCAGAATACTGTCAAAACATTGCGAGTTTCAGTGAGTGTTTGACTAGTATTGTGCAACAATTGATTTACATCTAGCTAAAACATTTCTCTGTACTATATAAACTAACATAGAAAGTCAGCCTAGTTGAAATTCTGGTTGTTATCATTAGTCATTCACTGTTGATTACGGTCATGAGTAAGGCTGAAGATTTACAATTTTTGTTGCGTCATATGACATAGAAATTGGGTGTCTGATACTTTGAATTTTGCTAGTAAAAGTGTTTTGTTTGTCATGGTAGGCTGCATGTTTCACTTCCAAATATGACCATGAAATAGCTAATTCTCAGTATTCATTTTGTAGTGTTTTCATAGTCTCACAGTCTGTCTGTATGGATTGTTAGTATGGTGTAGCAAAGTTGGAATGTGTATTCTGTGCTTACAATCATTCACCACAAGGATGTTATAATTTTAAAACTAATTCTTTGAGATGAATTACCTGATTATACTACCTGAGGCCCATGCAAGTTCATGCTAGCTCATGGATGATGAAAAATGAGCATTAAAATAAAATTATTCCGTCAGTTTCTTGAAATTCAGATTTATTGATGTTTTGTGTCTTTAACAGTTTTTAGCATGTCATATGAGAGTGAGGTAATTCTTCCACAGGTTTTAAAGAAACAGAAAATACTGGCTTGGTTGATGACCCTCAGAACACCATTAATGTTGGGGTTTCCACCCTTTGAGTCATTGTAAATTTTTATTACCGAGCTGATGGTATCAACTGCATATTCATACTTTCAAGAGAAGCCGAGGATGATATCATACTCCTTTTCATTAAGACATGTCTTGCTGGCAGTACTTCTGTACTGTAAGGGAAACAAATAGCTAATTAAATGAACTACCTGCATAAATACTAAGAAAGTGCAGGATGTTCTCGAGTTTCAGAACATACGGTTTACATTAAAAATCTACATAAATTTGCAATGTAAAAAACACTTTCATAGAATGATGCTGGGCTGGATTTTAACAAATCATACAGATAATTTGATATATCAACTTAGCTAACTAAGTTCATGAATTTAAGAGCCTTTTGATCAAAACCATTGATACCATTCCTGTGCTTAGAACTACGCAGGCACTTAGCTACTTAATCTAAATCCTGACTGTATGGAAACTTTAAGGTATGTTTACATTGGTGTGCTTTATTTTTGATCCTGTGTGCTGTTAGTGAACCTCCAGATTGTCCACACTTACTGTGCTTTGCATAGCATCATGGAGCGCTCTTGGAAGTGTACAAGCTGGATTTTTTTCTACATGAAACTAAATCTTAATGCAAGCTTAAGCATGCAGTTTAAATGCTTCACCAGCTCATGGGTGTTTAATATACAAAACCAGATTACAGTTAGTCTAAGGAACCCCTCCCCACGCATATGCTTATATTTTCAGAATTAACAGTTTTGTTCTGTGGAGCTATTCTTACTGTGTCTTGTTATTTGCCAACATATAAGTATCCTTACCTACAGGGGTTCCTTCAAATGAATTCAATTGTATCAGTTTCATGATTGAAGCATAATGGGGTTTTGGTGCTTTGTAGAAGTACAGGAAGCAACAACAACAACAAAAAAAAAGCATTAGATTTGCAAAGATTTTTGTGGACCTAGAATGAAATTTTCCTCCTTCACTGACAACTGAACTTTTCCTTCAGAAGGTTACTTATACTAAATGAAATTTCTTTCAAAAACTTGTGGTTTTTTATAGTTTTGGAATAGTTACAGAATTTTTTACAGACGATCAGACTTTGTAATTAGTTAAATTCCCCCTTATTTTCAGCACAGGAAAATCAAGAACTATCAAATCCTCAACTTTCCACATAGCAGTTAAAACTCATTTCAGTCTCAGTAGGAAAACAAGCATTTTGCTACTTCTCCCAGTGAAAGTAGCCCAAGCTTTTCACCTTTTCTCACTGCGCTGCTTGGGTCATTACTACCTGGAAAGACCTCCACTGTTGCCATGACGAAGTTGGGACTTGGGACCCTGTTTGGAGAAAACTATCACTTGACTGGAAGCAGAGCATCTTGGAAAGTTGATTGAAGTTCTTCAAACTGGCCAGGAGTGTTATGGCTAGTAAGAAGGAACACTAGTAACAACATAAGATAATTGTAATAAATAAAATTTAAAGGAAACAAATAATAGGCATATGAACATAATAGCTTAACGGGGGGGGGGGGGGGGGGGGGGGGGGGGGAGGGATTTGAGGCTACCAATAATAATTTTTATAATAAGTCTTAAATATTTATAAGAAAAGCACGTGTTCTTTGATGCTGTCTTTCTCCTTAGCATCTTCCTGAAGACAATGGTATGACTTTGGTTGAATGTCGTGGGATGGAAGTTTTGATATTATGGCACTGAGCAGTTTAAACAAAATATTTTTCTTTAGTTTACCTTTGAATAAAGAAAAGCACTTTTTCAGTTATAGTGGGAATTTTGTGTTCCTTTGGTTTGGAATATCATTTATTTCCTGAAAACAGTATCAGATATCAGAGCAGTACTGGATCTGTCGCTCAGGTGGTGATTCTCATTTTATGCGTGCCTCGTCTCTCTCATTGCTGCAGAAATTATGGCAATCCTCACATCAGAATTTAATACTGCCACTCCACTGACCTAGGATATTGGCAAGGACTTCTTCGGGTACATGGTCTCTTCCTGTTTCTAAATTCAGTTCTTTTTCTCGTATATATACTCAAGCTATCCCCACCCACTTAACTTGTAGCAGACCAGGTAACAAGACCATAAGTTATTTGTGCTGTCGTCACATTTCAGGAAGAAGCTTCTATGATAATTCTAACAAGGAAAGATAAATGTATGTTTATAAGAAGCAAAATTATTAGAAGATAATAGGGATATTGGTAATGACACAGTTCCACTTATAGCCAGGTTTTATTCAAAATACAATCCTTACCTGCCTAAAACCTCATTCACAAAAATAGACAGGCTCAGTAGTCCAGCTTATATAAGGATACGTATGATATAGCTTTTTTCCCCCAAATCTGGTGGGTCTTTTCTGTCAAATCCAAACAAGCTTAATTAAATTAACGGTATAAAAAAGATCTACTTGGGTTGTAATTTTTACAATAAGTTTTATGTTAAGATAGTGATGCTTTTTACTGCAGAAAGTACAGATTTTTCTTGAAGAAAATCTAGCCTATAAATGTATATACAGATATCTGTTTCTACTTTTCATATTTCAAAAAGCATAACTTTTGATATAAAAATGCTAATTTAGTGGTATGAAGTAAATTCTTTGTCTTGAATATATTGATGTGAGTCTACTATGTAACTTCTTCTGATACCAGTTAAGATTGATAAACTTTCTTTTATATAAAAGTAATAACTTTTATTAGGAGATATTACAAATTGTGAATTTACTATCAAATAATATTAATGAACATTTAGTGAATAGGAAACTATAAGTAGTCCACAACTGAGCAATTGAGTTGTCCTGTACTTCACTGGTGTTACTCTCAGTTTATGTAAGTGTATGTATGAGAAGAATTAGCCTGAGTAAACAACATTTTTTTGTGAAGAATATAATTGATACAGAAAAAATATTTATTTTCAATTGTTCAGTATTTGCTTTCTTAGGTATGTAAGGCATCTATTACCGTTCATTATTTCAACATTGGACTGATCAGTCATTTGACAATTGTATTGATGGACTAGATATTTCTCTACATTGTTTTGAGAAGCACTTCCCTTTCTAAGTGATGTCTGTGTGACCTTTTGTTACGAAAGAGTGTTGTTAAAACATGTCCTGAATATGGCAGTTGTATAATACAACTGACATTTAGTATCTGTGCCACTTGAGAAAGGCTTAGCAATATATAGTCAGTGATGCACAGATGCATCATCTACCTTCCACATGACTTCATTGAAGTTCATGCTTAAACAATCAGAAATTTCTCTGAAATTGCTAAGCTTTCTTCTCTTGGTATGAATTTGTACATGATCAAGCTGTCATTTGGATTTACCAACTTCTCTCCCATCTGGTGATAGGTTTGAGTTTTTAATTACTCTTTCCTATGATACTGCTCTTTTATATTTGTTGAGAATGTCTCTGCTTTCTATTTGAGGAGATCAGCATGCAGAGAGGATGTGTTGTGTTCAAATTCTGATACTGCAAATGCTGCATAGGCAGACCTCTAGTAGTCTAAAAATTCCATGTCAGGAAACTAATCTTTATAGCATTCAATGATAAAAGTTGCTGTTGATTTTGATATAGAACCTATTATCCAAAAATTAAAATAATAAACTGTGTCAAATTATGCACTTAAAAAAAGAGGTATGTGGTGTTTGTAGCTTCAGGTGTCCTAGGAGTATGAAGTGGGCTTCTCACAATAAGCATTGCCTAAAAATCAGAGCCAGTGTCAAGCTGTGGCACATGTCAGAAAGAGGAATATCAAAAGAAAAAACATCTGTGTTGCTACTACACTAGCTGATACTTGAAATTCAAGAAAGTTTTCGGGAATGCAGCTTAGCAACCTAAAATGTAAACTAACAGGAAAGGCCCATTTTGTATTTCCTGACCAAAAAGGATGTGAAATCCCAATCCACAGCTGGTTTTGCAAATCAGAAATTAACGGGAATTGTAGTCTGCCAGTAGTGATAGGTACAGCAGGAAGAATAATCATTAGCAGTCACAGAACTAATTGCTGTTAGGAAAGACTCAAAACTTCAAGTTATAATTGATATATGCACATGAAGGAAAAAAAAAAAAAAAGAGAGAGAGAGAAAAGGTAAAATGGTACTTAATGTCAGTTAACGTACCAGACCTCTGCATGAAGATTACATAGTCAAGGATATTGTTGTGTAGCAATGTGAATAGCTTCGTATATGTAGGGGAATTTTATGGAAGATCAGAAAATTCATGGAAATCCAGTATTCCCATGCCATTTAGGTCCCTCAAGATAACTAGCTCAACTAATTTCACTGTTTCTCTCCTTGCTTTTTAGTTTTTTGTTGTTTTTTTTTTTTTCCTAAGACAGACGTAAATTCTCTTACCTATGAGAATGGAAAAAAACTTTTGATTCTCTGCATTCCAGTGGTTTCTTTCACGAGTTCTTAGTTCTAGTGAAAGGGACAAGTGTTATACAAGGTATCTGGATACAGTTTTGCTATAATAATACTGCAGAGGGTTTTCTTCTATGTGATGCATCCATTTATGCAGTCCATAATTAAGTATGTTTTTACTTATTGAATGCTATTCTGAAAGGTTTAAAACTTTATACACTGCTTCCTGAGAACTTCTGCTTGTTCAGTGTTGTAGAACAGTATTCCTGTGGAGAGTGTGTAATAGCTTGTCTCTTTCTTCCCCCCCCCCCCCCCCCCCCCCTTTCTTCTTTTTGGCCCTGGGCTTGTTGTCTTACACTTCTCTACACTAAATTGCATAAGTCATTACTGCTAGTTTTTCCAGCACTTTCTGAATGATACTGTCTTTTTTCATGTTGATTGACCTTTCTTCAGTCTGTGTATTGGCATCATCATGTTCTAGCAACTTGCCTCTCATATCAATTGAACAAAATAGGCTGTAACGCTCTTGTGACACTCCTTTAGTAACCTCTTTCCAACTCCAACTGTTTTCCCAATATATATTAATTTAGCTGCTGTGTATCATTAACTATAAGATCTCTTGAAGCTAACAAAGTCAAAAGGCATGTTTCATATTGAAGAAAAGTATGCCCAAACTGCTGAAATCTTTCACTTTTTCTTTGCATGTCCATATGTACTATAGCCAGTGTCTCTCATCCACAGATAAGTTTCTTTTTCAGTATAGCTGCTTGTTTATATTCCATGCTTATTAATCTTACAATTAAACTTAACATCATAACAGTAAAACTAGAATCATAATAGTTCTCTTCCCAATGATTTAAAGCCTTGGAGAAATGCCGAGGATGCTTTACTGATGTCTTTGTGAAAGTCTATTGTCCTGGTGTCCTTTTCATATCTCCTCAGCATGGTGCAAGAAGTCCTGGATAGTACAGCTTTCAAAGTTACTAAATGAGTAAAAGATGTAGCATATGTTCAAACGTAAATGTTTTAATGGTCCCATTAACTCCTGTGGCCTTTACATGAATTGGTCCACTGAAGTGGAGATATGCCCCTTTGCTGTTCCATGTGAGTGGATGTTCTGGTCAGTGTGGGATAATATGATGGATTAGGAGCCATGCAAGTTTATTTTTTAGCTGGAACTTGCTGAAATACCTGCTTTATTATTCAGCCTCTGAATAATAGAAAACAAAATATGAGACCATAATATTTGCTGTTCAGTGTACAGAAACAATAGGTTTACAACTTCTGTCTACTTGTATTAAAACTTGCTATCTCTTCACAGAAAAGGAAAATGCTACAGGCCTGTGCTAGCTGTAGACTGTTTTATATATTGATGCGTTAAGCTCTTTACAGCCAATAACCCGATACGTAGGCTGTCCTAGTTTCAATGGAGGCTTTAGCTGGCTGCTGTGTGCCATCAGTGTTTGGACTGCTAGTACAGGGAATCTGACATAAATATTTACGGTAAGATCATACTCTTAACTCCTTCAAACCAAGTTCTGTCATGCAGTGGATAGAAAAATTGGATACAATATTAAATTCTGGTTTAATGAATTCTTTTCCTACTTCCCCAACTAGTCATATGGAATAGTCAAGAGAAATGGAGGGAGGACTTTTAACATTTAGAACCATATCAAATCACAAAAATAAGATTGCTTCATCATTCAATCACTTTGCTTAAATTTGGGAATATAAATTGAAATGGGAAGATTAGGTGCTTCAGCTTTTTGCAGACTAAATTTTGCACATGCGTTACAGCAGCTCTTTAATTTCATACTACTTGTACTTTCATATGGGTTGTCTTAAACAGTATTTTTCATTCTGTAGGGGAAAAAAAAAACCAACAGAAAAAGCTGATGAAAAGTAGGTATATAGGTTTACGTAGTATATTTTGTTTTCCACAGAAGTAAAGATGATTTGTAGTGCTGAATTCCAAATTAGAACAATTTGTAAGGAATCTTTCTCATTTTCATTACATGACAGGAGATCACTTAAAGTGGGAAAACAAATAATTCCAGTGTACGGATGTCCAGGGAGCAAGAAAACAAAGCCAGTCTAGGATTTGTTTTTTTCAAGACTGCACAGTCTATACCAGTTTACATCTGAAGACCATTCAGAAACTTGGTTTATAACATAATATGGTTACATACATTCTGCATTTACTGATACGGAATTCCATTTCCCATTTTACTGTAGTGTTTTGTATGAGACTCTTCTGTAACTGTCAGGAATCTCTTCTAGCACTGATTCTCCTTCTGATTAATTTTGCATCACCAAGGGCTTTGTCACATCATGATTCACCCATCCAGTCCTCTGTAAGCAAATCCGAATTGTGTTTTGTTTCAGTTGGTTCTGGAGTATCCCGCTTTCCAATGCTGCTTTGTTTCTAATACAATATTATTTTTTCCTGGGTATTTTTTTCTGCCCTCCACTTTTGTTTGTCTGATTTGTCATAGTAGATTTGTATGTATTTTGTATTGTAAACAGTATTTTTTTATTAAAAAAATAATTCCTAGGGCTATCTTTGATGCTATGCTTAATATTATGAAAGGTCTTCTGAGATATTGCAGGTTATATCAGCTAAATGACATACTCGTTTATCTCATGACACTTAATGATTTTACTACAGGCTACCCAGGGAAGTGGTTATAGCACTAAGCCTGCCAGAGTTCAAGGAGCATCTGGACGATACTTCTAGTCGTATGTTTTATTTTAGGTAGTTCTGCGAGGAGCAGGGACTTGAACTGGATGATCCTTATGGGTCCCTTCCAACTTGAGATGTTCTATTTTTCTCTGTTTCATTTGACAAAAGTTTCATATGTCAGGCAGCAAGAAGGTTTAATTTGGACCTCAGCAACACTATTCGGAAACTGAATATTTTAATTACCAGTATTTTGAAGGGGGACCTGTATGATCAAGATCAACATTTTTTTAAATGGGGAACTTCATATCAAGGTTTAATAAACTATTGTGGTTCTATCCCTTGTTTTCTCTAGAAAAGCTTTCTCAGCGTGTTTCGGTAATGTAAGAAAAGAATTATCTGTGACTTATTTTCTTTGCTTCTCTAATAGTAGTTTTAAGTACATAATATGCATTATGTAACCTTATATGATTACTACTGGAGAAACAAAGAAAATATACTCTGTGTTTTGAAAGTATAAGATGATATAACCTTAAAGAATGCTTTTATTTACATTAAGATATTGCAAATCACCTTGTGTTGAGAATAAATTCTTGCTAGAATGTCTTTCTACTTTTACTTATTTTTCTCTTCAGCTGTTTTGCATATTTATTAGCTTCTTATCAGAGATGCTTTGAATATAATTTTAAAATACAAAATAAATATTTTCCTACTTTTTCTATCATGATAGATGTAAAGGAGCACATTTTCTGCATGGTGTACAGGGAGTTAGGCATGCAATTTCCATTAATAATGAACCATGCAGAAAATTTACCCTTGAGAGGTACATGTATAGGCATCACAAACATTAATCATTCAAGTTGTCCAGCTGAACTACTTTCTTATCCAAAAGTTGAAAGATATGTAAGAATCGAATTACCAGTTGAAACAGTTGGAATTCATCTGATTAGTCTTACATAAAGATTTGTCTAACATAAAGAAATGTCATTGCACAAAGTCAGGAATGGCTATCTTCTCTGCCATGTCTGCCATGTGTGACCTTACCACACCCCTTACACATGCAGCTTGTTCAGTACTAGTGTTCACTTTTAAAATTTCATACATTGCTTTTCAAGCAAGTATTAAGCCTATCATTTTTGCTGTCAGAAAACAGGTCTGGTGTTTTATCAGAGAGCCTATAAAACTTGGATCTGTCACTTATTCTAGCAAATTCCTGAGAGAAGTAGTTTATGTATATAATATGTCACCAATTTCTATAACTAGGTATGAGTACAAAGGTGCTTGTTTCTTGTCCTTAGCTAACAAGCAATCCCTCTGCAGTTAGGCAACAATCCTGTAAATATTCATATATACACTTAACACTGTAAGAAGTGTTACTAACTTCAATAGGATGCACAGCAATAAAGTTGGGACTCCATGTTAAAACTTGAAGGATTATGGACTTTGGGTTTTAGTAGACTGGCAAGTTCTGTGTGAAAATCTGGTGGCCTTGCTGGAAAAAGCTATTTTCTTTTGGTGACTCACATTTGTAGGTGTCCCTTTACTGGGCTCAAATAGAAAGAAAATATAACCAGCTTTTTTTTAAGTGAAAGTGTCTCAAAACAGTTTGAAGGCCTCATTCAAAAAAGAAATACGTACAATTTTTTAAAATGTCTGGGAACTGTTTGAAGCAAAGTTTCTGAAGAGGTAGCTAGGGCAACCTGAAATTAGTTTATGAAGCCATGTTCTTATTCCATATTAGTCTTGTTGAATTTTCATAGGTAAGAGGAAGAAGAATACAAATATCCTTTTCTTTGAATCTGTATTAAAAAGTGGGCTTTCATTGCATTTTATGTGGCCTTGAATTAAACTTCAGTTTGGCAGTCATGAAAATGAAGACTTGAAAAAGCTTGCCATTAGTGTAAATATATCTTCTTTAATTATAATAAGTGTGGGGTTTTATACTTTACAACCTGCCCTGGTGATGCAAATTTGATAACTTATGAACTATGGATTCTGTATTATACCTCATAGTTTGATTAGTTGGTATCTTGACAGAGAATGAGATTTCAGGTTCTTTGGAATGTTTCCCACAACTGGTAGAATTCAAGCAGAAACATGGGTATTTAAGAGTGGAATTTTTTTGCATCTATAACTTATTTGGTAAAAAAAAAAACACCTTCAAACTTTCATAGGTGAGAGGGTGCAACAATTTCCATGTGTCCTTCACTTTTAGGGATATCTCTCAATTTAAAGCTACCACTTGTCTGCGCATCTTTTGTTCTCTAGCTTTTAGACTTTTATTTCAGAATAGAAAGAAGAAAAAAATAGAAACACTATGCTGATTTTGAGTGCACCCCCTTCCTCTTACAACGTTGTTGCTTTCCCTCCAACTTGGGTTGGTTTTGTTGGCCTAGCTGGACTGGGTTAGCAGAGAGGCACGCAGTTGCTTGAAGAAGATAACATCAGGCTTTCTGGGGAAGAGCTCCCTCATGAAAAAAATCTTGATGAGTGGAATTGGTATCAAACAATTCAGAGTTGACCTTAACCAGTACTTCTTTTCTGGCTAATCACTTCCTTCATATCAGAAGAACAAGCATATCTATAGAATGAGTAATGCCATGTAAGTTCTGAAATTTGGAGCTGGCCATCACTGCAGAGTCAAAGAATAACAGTGACCTCCTGGTAGCATCATTCTCAATTGCTCTGAGACATTTTTAGGAAAGATGACAAAATAGTATTGTTTCTCTGATAGCAAACTAGTGTGAATCCTATTTCAGTGAGTTACAGAATACTACACATGCTCCAGTGAGTCTCAGTGAACAGAAGGGAGAACTAAAAAAGACAGACGAATAACATTTAGCAGTTTAACTGCCTATAATCTTACCACAGTTTTAACAGATGGCTTTCATAGTGTTATTGTGCATTGCTGAAAAGCTGGCATATAACCTCAGCACAGTTAAATTCCGGTATTGCATTAAATACATGGTGTATTCACTATGTGGGAGTGTGTATATAAACATATTACCTGCCTGGAAGATACATCATATGAAAAGTTAGCATTGGCAATACTTCTGATAACATCGTAACTGTCTCGATCTTAAATACTAGTGTATCTTGTTAAGACACTAGCAAGGTTCCTGCCATCCGCTCATACGACTGTTTTTGATTTCTTAACCATGCACCAGCCTTCATGCCCCGTGCCATTATATACAAAGAGATTTGTTTCAGAGAAAAATATAAAAAATTCTTGAAGAAACCCATCTTCCTATTAGTCATAATGCAGTTTGTATTTGTGCCTCCTGTAAAATGGGTAGTTCAAAATATAAATGCTTAAATAAGGGCCTATTGTCAACAGCATGTGTTTTGTGGTGTCTCAGTGGAGGAGAGTCCTGTACAACAGTTAGGGACTAGCAGGGGCAGTTATGGATGTGTTAGTGTAATCACAGAGGTTACAGGTTTTTAAAGCTTCCTAAAGGTGGAACCTTTAACTTGTGCTATAGTTTCAAAAAAGGGAACTAGAGCCAGTGGGTAAAGGCTGATCAAAAGGCAATAGCTACCTACCTGTCCTGTAAGCAGAAAGGAAGAGTATCCCTTCTGGAATACCGTATCTAGGACTGAGCAAATGAGACTGAGGAACGTTGCGGAGGACATTGACGACAGAAAACCATATGTGATGGATATGGAGTTTAGAAAGACACACTGTATTCTTGTTACTTTTTTTTTTTTTAGTAATAAATATGCATTTTTCTACTTTTTAATTATATGTGTATGTGTTTGACTCAGACAACGTCATTAGCTACACAGTTCTCCATGTATTTGTGTATGGATAAACTTAGGAAATGCATAGGGGACTTCCAGCCCCTCTCTGGTGGATATAAAAGCGTGAATCAAACTTCCAAAACCATGGCAGAAGAATCAAGAATAAGCCTGAAGGATTCACTTTAATAAATTGTAGTGGAAACGTCCCCTAGACTTTTGAGGTCCAGGTTCTTCTTTCTTCCAGCTCTACAGCAAGCCAGTTCTGGCAACCCCTCCTACAAAGCTGGCAGCCGTGTTAAGAGGCACAGTCACAGAATGTTACCTCTTCTGTAAACAGTTTTCTGTCAAACCAAAGCCACCCTTACATTATGCAGAGAAATCACAACTCTGCTTTCTTTTAAGGGTGTAACTGAGGTTGTCTTGGGAAGACAATAATAGTTTTCCATTGTTTCCTTTAAAACTGAAACTAGATTTCCAGCATTATATTGCGATTCAAAAATTGGAGACTGAACTGAAGAGATAAAAAATGTCATGGTCAGGGAAAGCTGGCAGAAAAATTAAAGTCAAAGAGGGATTATGTGGGAGTTCAAACACTGCAGAAACACCAAGAGAAAAACTGAAGGAGATCATGAGTACTGTCGCTGTTCACATTGCCTTCCATTCATCTGTTTTCCTTTCATATTTTCTTTTCAGAATTTCCCGCTTAGTTTCTGAAGCGCAGAAAACTGTGACCACTTTCCTAAATCCCATCTTAATGTTAATCCAGTGAATTTAGTTGGAAGTAGCACCCAATGAGCTGAAAAACAAATACAGCCCCAAAGCCAGTGCTAATGCCAGTGGGGCTGTATATGCAGAGAATTAATTGCATGAAGCTCAGCAAAAGATCAAGACTAAAATCATTAGGCTGGCTTGAAGAATCTGGAAACTGATTCTGCAGTGACCCTATTTGTATGAAGCCTACCTACCCCGTGAAATTACATATAGGCAGGTGTGGTGGGGTGATGCTGGCTGGACAGCAGGTGCCCCCCAGAGCTGCTCTGTCACTGCCCTCCTCAGCTGGGCAGGGGGGAGGGGATGTAAGGAAAGGCCTCTGGGGCAAGATGAGGGCCGACAGAGCACTGGGCAGTTACTGTCATGGGCAACGCAGGCCTGACTTGGGAAAATTAGTTTAATTTATTGCCAATCAAATCAGAGTATGATAATGAGAAATAACACCAAAACTTAAACCCCCTTCCCCCCTCCCCTCCCTTCTCCCCGGCTCAGCTCCACTCGCGGTGTCTCTCCCTCCTGCCCCCCCAGCAGCGCCGGGCCGGGCCGGGGCTGGGGTCAGTCCCTCAGAGCTGTCCCTGCCGCCCCTGCCCCCCACGGGGAGGCTCCTCGCCCCCTGCCCCTGCCCCAGCCCGGGGCCCTCCCAGGGCGCAGCCCCCCAGGCCCAGCCGGCCCCAGGGGGGTCCCCGCGGGGTCCCCAGCCCGGGCTCCTCTCCCCACGGGGCCACGGGCCCTGCCAGGAGCTGCCCCAGCGCCGCTGCCCGCGGGTCACAGCCCCCTGCGGGCACCCCCTGCCCCGGGGGGGTCCTGCCCGGGCTGCGGGGGGGAGCTGCTCCCCCGGGGGCTCCGCGGGCTGGGGGCACGGCCCGCCCGGCCGGGGGCTTCTCCAGGGGCTGCCGGGGGGTCTCTGCTGCGGCGCCTGGAGCCCCCCGGCCTCCTCCTGCCCCGGCCCGGGGGGCTGCGGGGCTGGGGCTCTCGCACGCTCTCAGGCCTCTCTGGCTGCTCTCGCTCTGGGTTTTGGGGTCCCCCCCCCTTAAACACCCCCCGAGGCGCTGCCCCCGCGGCTGCCGGGCTCGGCCTCGGCCAGCGGCGGGTCCGTCCCAGAGCCGCTGCCATGGGCCCTGTGGGACATGGGGGCAGCTGCTGGCAGCTTCTCACAGAGGCCGCCCCTGCCGCCCCGCACCAACACCTTGCCACCCAAACCCTGTACAGCAGGGAGTAAAGTTACCTGTAAAACTAGACAATTTTCAGTTTTCTGGGCTACTTGAATTAAAAATATCATCTTTGTGAGAGAATTTTTAAGATCAGTGAAATCACCACAAAAGAAAGACCAGAAGATCCAGCATCATTGGGGTTTTATGTGTTAAAATTCTTAAAATGTAAAGCTCACAACAGGTGAAAGCCTAAATCTAAAATAGTAAGGATTTTATATTTTTATTAGTTTTAAATTTTTATGTAGCTAGAAATGCCACTAAATAAAAAAAAAAAAACAACTTTAACTCACTGCATTGTATTTTGATCATGCAAAGGTGCTGTCTCTGTCAGAAAGGCTGGCAAGGATTCATAGGAGGAAAGAATTTAGGAATAAAGAGGAATAACATGTTCATCTATAGTTAAAGATCATGTTTGATTTTTTTTTTTGATAATTCAATTATCTCAAACATGAATTCTCACCTTTTGCCAACTCAGTATGTGGGAAAAAAAAAAAAAAAAAGAAGCATAGCTCCAAATAGAGGATAATGAAAAGAAAGCATTCATTGTTCCAAACTGACTAGAAAACAGCAAAAATAAATCAGATAAGTCAAGCATCGTGGTAACTGTTTTACAGTATTGTGCTTCTTTACACCTGTTATTAATAGAATGACAATTCCTATTTATGGTGGGATAGCCAGGTAATTTGAATTAAAAATGAAGGATGCTTTTGCTAAAGGTCTTTGGTATATATGGCTGAGAAGTGGTTACTAATATAAGGAATAACTTATTTCTGGACTCAGAAAGCTAGTTGCTCATTCTCTGTTTTTCCTTCCTTCCACCCTTCCACCTTTCCTTCCTTCCACCCTTCCTTCCTTCCACCCTTCCTTCCTTCCACCCTTCCTTCTTTCCACCCTTCCTTCCTTCCTTCCTTCCTTCCTTCCTTCCTTCCTTCCTTCCTTCCTTCCTTCCTTCCTTCCACGTTTTTCCTTTCATTTAGAGTTATTAAAAACTAGTAAATGAATCTTAACATCCACCCAGGTCTTTAGCTGCCATGGTAGCTGAAATCCCAAAACACACCGACATCCTGATCGTAGCAGAAGTGTCACAGTGGGGGACCTTTGCTCAAAGGTTTGAAATTGCTAACATACATTTTGGTGAACAAATATACCTGTGGTGACATTTGTAAGTAGAATCTATTCAACATGAAAAATATCCAACTAAGTTAATAGTATGGCTGACAGAACTTGAATAGTAGTTTTAAGCCTATGTATCTTTGATTTCATTAGGTTTAAATTTTGAAGGATTTGCCATTCTGCAACATATTATTTGAAGTTATAATTTTAGGTATGTCGTGGTTTAACCCCGGCTGGCAACCCAGCCCCATGCAGCCGCTTGCTCACTCTTCCTCACCCAGAGAGATGGGGAGGGGAATCGGAAAGGAATGTAAAACTCAAGGGTTGAGATAAGAACAATTTAATAGGAAAAGCAAAAGCCGCACACACAAACAAAGGAAAACAAGGGATTCATTCGCCCCTTCCCATGGGCAGGCAGGTGTCCAGCCATCCCCAGGAGAGCAGGGCTCCAGCACGTGTCATGGTTACTCGGGAAGACAAACACCATAATGTCGGATGTTCCCCCCTTCCTCCTTCTTGTCCCAGCTTATATACTCAGCATGACATCCCATGGTATAGAATATCCCTTTGGCCAGTTTGGGTCACCTGTCCTGGCTGTATCCCCTCCCAGTTCCCCATCTACCCCCCAGCCCTCTCCCTGGCAGGGCCCGAGAACCTGAGAAGTCCTTGACTCAGTATGAACATCACCCAGCACCAACCAACCCCATCCCTGTGCCATCAGCATTGCTCTCACACCACACCCAAAACACAGCCCTGCTCCAGCTGCTGAGAACATTAACTCTGTCCCAGCTGAAACCAGGACAAGGTATGAGATTAAATGTTTATTTTTCTGTTGCATGTGTACCAGTTGTGCTTGCTCTAGGCACGCTATACAGTCTATTGGTAAGAATCGTATGCATTCATAGAGTATTAACTTTGACTTTCAACACAATATACAGATAAAATAATCCTTTGCTCAGCTGCATGATCATCATATTCCAGAGAACCTGCTATATAGGCAAGAATAAAATACTAAGTATGATTTGTACTAGACCTACTATTAATCCATTTATTTTCTTTCACAGTCTTGAAAAATAGCCATGCCTCTGCAAACACTTGTGTTTCTTTTAACATTTTGTTTCTTTTGTATTTAGACTGTGTGTTGACTCTGCTGTTCACTCTGGATAACAGCTGTTCTTGCTGAATTGGTTGTTTTGGTGTCATCCGTCTCTGTGCAAGAATTTGTTTGCTATCTGTTTTCCTCTGGAGGCAGGGTTTTACTCATGATACTCCAAGAAGTTGTTTTTTTTTTTGTGGATACATCCTCCTATCTGGAATTTTCATACAAGTGTGATTGTTCTGTCTCTACTAGTTCTACATGTGAAAAGGAAATAATGGAGAAGGTTAAATTGTCTTGATAAGTTTCTCTTTCATTGCAATTCATCACAAAGTACTAAGGCATGCCAGCAACAAAGATTAGCAGTATCAAGACTTTATGACCAGGTATGGATTTGTATCCTTAGAATAAATTCAAACTTTGAGTGACTGACTGTAATATTGAAATTAAGAAGCACTCAAAGATGAGTAGATATAATCTGTACACAGACTATTGCACAGTTTAACAAAAGTGCAGATTAAGATTTGACTGACAATTAAATCAGCTTTACTCTCTGTTCCAGCAGACAAGTGATAACTTAAACTTTCAAAAACTGAAACAGAAACTGGAGGTGTGAGCTACTGATTTAAGAAGTCATAATTACTGTGTTAGGATACAAAAGGTTATAAGAGGTGGATAAAGTTACAAACTTCAGAAATACATGGGCTGTTCAGAAAGAAATACCATAAACTGAAAAGGAGATTTACTCACTCATTAGTGATTTGATCGTAAAAAAACCCTGAAAAGACCCCAAATATGTATTTTTAACTGAACTATAATCTCCATTTCAATACATAGCAAAAAAGTAAGAAACTAATCAGTAGCAGAGACAAATCCCCAAATATATTAAAAGACATTACTTAAAATATTAATAATTAAATGGAAAGAAAATATAACAATCCCTGAATTACTTCTGGGACTTACCACAGTAATATAGGACTCTAGATTGCTTCAAGAGATTATCTTATTCTTGTGTCTGATTATGTCTATTCAGTGACAAAAAAATAAGTGTATCAATCCTTGCCCTGTGTGGGGATTTTTCCAAGTTATGAACCTCTTCCGGTATTTCAAAATTTATTGTTAGAATATATTCCTCCTGATGTCCAGTGTATGTCTTTGCTCTAAATGAAAATGATTTCTTGTTGATCTTCCCCGGTTTCCTGGAAAATGATAGATTATGAACATGAGTATGGTGCCATTCCAGTATTGGAAGGCAAGTCCTCCTCGAAATACTTTTTTCTGGACTGAACAACCACTATTTTTTCCTTCTTTATTCATAACCATGTATTTTTAAGCCAATCCTCAGTGACAGATCTGCTCAGTAGTGAAAGCATATGCTAATCTCTATAGCCTCTGAAATTATTTAAATCTATTGCATAACAGCTAATATTTCTTTTTGTAGTTACTAATACTGTGATATATGTTGGAAATTATTGTTTAATTGAATGGGATTTTACAAGCTAGAAAATCTTCTTTAAGGCTGACATATTCATCTATTTTCTTAAATCTGGGAAGAATAGAGGTTAGATTTAAAATATAGTAGAGATGAAAACTCTGAAAAGTAATTATATAACATATGAATTCCAATTTTGTAATTTTCTGGACTTTTACAATATTTTAAGCTTCTAGAAATTAGAAAACAGAATTGTAATAGTCTTTTAATCAGAAGGATCCTATTAAAAGTAACTAATTCTGGGATTTCTTTTATTTACCCCAAAGTACACCAGGTATTTTGAAGTCAATCACATAGCAGTGCGTAGGTGAAAGTATTAATTCTGCATTTGGTGCTTACTTTTTGTACAACATGCAGGATAACAGTAACAATAAGTAAGGAGGGCGTGCATGGAGAGAGAATAAGGTTTACCAAAACACAGGATACAAAACCTGCTTAAGTTCCAGGCATTTTCATTAATTGAATATTGATGCTATGGCAAATGTCAAGTCTTACAGTACAAATTCATGTCACTAGACATTTTTTGTCTCTCCCAAAGTGTTTGACAAACTGTGGGTATACTGGAAAATCTATTGGTTATTTTTCCTTTGATCTTGCTTCATTTCTTCTACCTTTTTCCTAAAATGTTTTTGAAGTGTGTGGTTCCCACTTGCTTTTTTGTGAGTGCAGATTCAGCTATATATTGCAAATCAACATTTTTTAGGCGGTGCTTTGAATTTTTTGTTATATTGCTGACTTGTGAATTTATACTTTGGAATTTTGTCAGTTATGACATCCACACTGTGTAGTCCTTCCAGCACCTTGTGTGCTTTTTCTTTTGGAAAAAAAAAAAAAAAAAAAAGAAAATCCCTTTCTTCTGCAGATGAGGTTCAAAGGGCATTTACAAGAATCAGCAACTGCCAAATGACATGCTGCAGGTTGGCAGGCCGCTTCTCTAATCTGGCTTCATTTGCCAGTGCATCACTTGTTCACCTTACACAGTGAATATAGTAACGTGAATGTCATATCACCCAGCCTTCAGAGGTGGCTGTAGTATTCCTACAATAGTACATTATTAAGACATTTGGACATATAAAAATTCACTTTCTTTCCTGTGTTTTTCTTTGCTTTAGCTATCACTGAGATGCTTGATTTGGACCCATTCAGCTTTCTGCTTTTCTGATTTGTACTTTGCATAGGAAATGTTTCTTCTTTGGTCCTTTTGGTCAGCAGGAGGTGGTGGAATGTAAGCTGGCTGCTGTTTATTCCACAGTGATCCCTAAGGTGCTCCGTGCCTTCATCACATTTGCAAATTTGTTTGGTATAGCACCCTAATAATCTGTGCTTTCCCCAGAATAATTAAAATTGTGGTCAACTTCCATACCTTTTCGATACTCAGTGTTTTCCCTGCAGTGACGGTGTTTGTGTTATGCATTTCTCCCCTGCATCCTGTGGCTGCTGTGCGTGCACAGCCGGCCTCGCCTGACCCCAGCCTACTGTGTCAGAGTTCTTGCCAAGCTCCATCTGTATAGCCTCAAAGGAAAGCTGTTGAATTGTGCACCTGTGCCTATTTTGAATATCTGAAGCTGTTTTCCTGCTCTGGCATATATGGCATAAACCAAATCCTTTCCCCGCCCCCTGCCCCTTTCTGGTTTGTTAGTTATTTGGGTTTTTTTAATAATATAAATAATTCTGGAAATTGATCCCTTTGTGCCTTTTTTGAGAAATGAGTCATACTCACCATACTGTACTGTATCATCAAATATACTGTTGAGAGCTATTTTGGTGATACATTGGGTGATTTGTCCTGACAGAGCTGGTCAGTGAGCCAGCCAGGGGAGATGTCCTGCTGGACCTGCTGTTTACAAACAGGGAAGGACTTGTGGGTTTGTGGTGGGTCAGTTGGCCCACCTACAAGAAGGGCAGGAAGAAGTATCTGGAAAACTACAGGCCTGTCAGCCTGACCTCGGTGCCAGGGAAGGTTATGGAGCAGATGATCCTGAGCGCCATCATGCAGCACATGCAGGACAACCAGGGGATCAGGCCCAGCCAGCATGGGGTTATGAAAGGCAGGTCCTGCTTGATGAACCTGATCTCCTTCTACAAGATGGCCCACCTAGTGGATAAGGGAAAGGCTGTGGATGCTGTCTGCCTGGACCTTAGTAAAGCTTTTGACACAGTGTCCCACAGTATTTCCCTGGAGAAACTGGATGCTCATGGCTTGGACAGCTGTGCTCTATGCTGGGTAAAAATCTGGCTGGGTGGCCAAGCCCAAAGAGTGGTGGAGAATGGAGTCACATCCAGCTGGTGGCTGGTCGCAAGTGGTGTCCCCAGGGCTCAGTGCTGGGGCCAGTCCTGTTTATCAATGATCTGGACAAGGGGATCGACTGAACCCTCAGTCAGTCTGCAGATGACACCAAGCTGGGGGGAGTGCTGATCTCCTTGATGGCAGGAGGCTCTGCAGAGGGATCTGGACAGGCTGGACCGATGGGCCAAGGCCAACTGTATGAGGTTCAACAAGGCTCAGTGCCGGCTCCCGCCCTTGGGTCACAACCACCCCACCAGCGCTGCAGGCTGGGGCAGAGCGGCTGGGAAGCTGCCTGGTGGGAAAGGGCCTGGGGGTGCTGGCTGGCGGCTGGGCAGGAGCCAGCATGTGCCCAGGTGGCCAAGGCGGCCAACAGCATCCTGGCTGGTATCAGAAACAGTGTGGCCAGCAGGACCAGGGCAGGGACCGTCCCCCTGTGCTGGGCACTGGTGAGGCCGCACCTGGGATCCTGTGTTCAGCTTTGGGCCCCTCACTGCAGGAGGCACGTTGAGGGGCTGGAGCGTGTCCAGAGACGGGCAACGGAGCTGGGGAGGGGTCTGGAGCACAAGGCTGATGAGGAGCGGCTGAGGGAGCTGGGGGTGCTCAGCCTGGAGAGGAGCAGGCTCAGGGGGGACCTTATCGCTCTCTGCAGCTGCCTGACAGGGGCTGTAGGCAGGGGGGGTCGGTCTCTTCTCCCAGGTAACAAGTCACAGAACAAGAGGAAACAGCCTCAGGTTATGCCGGGGAGGTTTAAGTTGGATGTTGGAGAAATTTCTTCACTGAAAAGGTGGTCAAGCATTGGAACAGGCTGCACAGGGAGGTGGTGGAATCTCTGTCCCTGCAAGTGTCTAAAAAATGCATAGGTGCGGTGCTTAGGGACATGGTTTAGTGGTGGACTTGGCAGTGCTGGGTTAAGGGCTGGACTTGATAATCTCAAAGGCCTTTTCCATCCTAAATGATTCTATGATTCTGTGTACTTTGAGGTTCAGATTTTACCTGTGCTAAGATTTGGTTGATTTAAGCGTCACCCCTCTCCTGCTCTTACCCACCTGCTGGTATAATTTTGTGCAATCTCAGCCCTGCCTGTCTTTCTGTCAGTGCCTCTGACATGTCCTTTCTACTCCACAGGTCTCCATAAGGACGTCAGTCTTCAGTTTCCTGTGTATTGGGACTGAATTATATTTCTTGCCAAATAGTGTCTCCCTATGTTCTGTTGTTTCTGGAATGTTTGCTTGTATACTTTCTTATTTTCAGGTAGGAACTTGTTTTCTTTCAATTCTATAGAGATCCATTGATTAATCACTTGTTAATTATCTTTGATTAATCAATGATAATTAAGCAGGTCATAACATGCCTTTAAATATTAATCATTTGCATACATGAATATTTAGTCTTTTATTAATATCTAGAGTAGAGTAATTATCTGTGGTCCTTACTGTTAACTCATATAACTTGAATGCTGTTTTTCTCTAAAACATATTAATAATTTGAAATAATTTACTGTATCTTTTTAATTCATTGTGTCAATTTCTTTTTGAGCTGCAGCACTGATACTTCTACAGTGAAACTGCTTTCCTTTATTTTCTTTTCTATTTTTCTTTTTTTTCTTCCCTGTGCTGCTTAACAGCCTGGGACTGACTTTGCTACCCACAGCTCAACCCCAGCTGTCCAGTTTTCCAAGGCACTCCCCTTTTCCCCTTTTTCAACTTTTAGGGAAAACATGCTGAGAGAGAGATGTCTGGCTTTAGACACAATATAGTGTTAACATTTAGGCTATGAACTTTCACACAAGATACACCTTCCTTCTGTTTGCTGCCTTAGGGAGCACTTTTGCTATTGAGAATGTGTTGATTTTAATTCGCCCTTTCTTTACTAATTTATATTCATACTCCGCATTAATAACAGTCCATACAGCACTATTTCTTTCTCTCTTCACTCCTATAGTTTTCTTTTCAGACCTTTTACCTACAGTTGTATGCGTTGTTTTTTTCTTTTGAATCTTTTGACCTTCATATTATAATACTGGGCCTTGGTGTTTCAGAATCACTTCTTATATTTAAAATGGTAGCCTGGATACTATTGTACACCTTCTTGGAACTGCTGAAGCACACAGCTAGGTCTAGTGGGGATACACTGACATTTCTGCTTTAGGGAAAACATTTATTCTTCCAACACTTTGTCAAAATCTCTAGCTATCATGCTATAGATAGAACAATTTAATTTCTTCCTATGGCTTTTTTGTTTCTTGCTGCTCCTTGAAGCTTGTTCCCCTGTTGATGGAACTTCTGCAGCATCTTTTTTCTTAACATGTAACTTTCTTTTTTGCCCTTTCTGCTGGTATCAGAACCGGTTCCAAGATCCTCGCTTTGATCCTTTCCTTACTGAGACTCTAGGAGAAGTCAGTGCACAGGATTTGCAATGAATCCCTTCATATTTTTATTTTTGTCTGCTATGCTTGTGTGATTTATGTACAATGCTGTTCTCTTCCTACTCCTGCTGTCATCATCTGCCTTAATAACACGGTTATGACGATGGATGCTATTATTAGTCTCATATGCTTGCATAGTATGGAACTACTATCATCTCTGTAGAGGAAAGGGAACTGAATGAGTCAAACAGGAAATAGAGGAAAAGGTCTATGAGTCGCAATATTTTATTCTTCTGTCTTTAACTTCTTAGCACCCATGTACACAGTGTAAACGCTTACAGAATTTCTGTACTGCTCTACCTATTGATTTCTGTGATACAAAACTATTCCTTGAATTTGCATTATTATTGCATAAAAGATTCTTTTTGTTAAAAATCACACTCTAAATCTTAATCCATGTCAGTTACTGTTACCTAAGATAATGGCCCTAAATAATGAATCAGTTCTGCTGCGGCTGGCTTCTTATGTGGTTTCTAATTTTGACTGCTAAATTCCTTTAAAGTGAATTTCCTCGGATAAAGAACACATTTTAATTCTGACACTATATCAATATAATATATATATATATCTCAAAAGTCATATATATATATATAAAATTTATATTGGGGGGTGTACGTGTATGTGTGTAGGAAAGTGCTCTTCCTGGGACTCAAAATTAGGAACATGGCATTTTATTACCATTAGCATAATTCCTGTCATAAGTAGCTTTTCTCTTATGCCTGTTTAATTCTGCTTTAGTAAGATCCTATATCAAAATAAAGTAAGTGACAATGTCCATTAAGAAATATATTACCAGGAGTTTCTTTACCACTTTTTGGAGTTCTCTCTGATCTGGTGCTAATGAAAATTTGTCCCGGTTGTCAATGTTAAGCCAGATACCTGAAAAGGCAATGAAACAAAAGTGAAAAAACTCAAACATTTTGCATGGCATTTGAGAAAAGAGAACATCTAGCAGATTAAATAGAGAATCAGAGATTTGCTTTTAAGACATTTCCAAGAGTCAGCATATTTAGATTGGAAAGAACACACAATCAATTTTATTTAGTTTGAAGATGTAATGGTTTGCTGCAAGTTTGGAAGACAGCGATAGGTGTGATACTGGTTCCCAAATGAGGAAACACACTTCATCTGTGAAGCATACTGGCATAACTGTGCGAGGTGATAGCCAGCAAACTGGGATACGGGAGCAGGACAAGCAGCTGGGAGGACACATGGTCATGACAGCAATCCAGAAAGAATGGAGGAGCTGAAGCTGGGGGCGTGGGGGTGGTGAAAACCACCGCAGTGAAAGCAAACAGTGGAAAAAAAGTGGAGACCTACTGCTGGAAGAGAATAGCTCTGCTTCTTTGGGGAATATGCTCGAGGCAGAGAAAAGAACTATGGTGTAACATGTTACATAGTCCACATTTCTTGTGTTCTAGTAATGGGAGTAGCCATTCTTCCAGTAGATTTGTGGATATTTTTTTTTCTTTTCCATTTTTTATTCATTCCCTTGATTAGACTGATTATTTATGTAATACAAAGGCAATTATGATCCATTCAGTTATAACTGATTTACAGATGATCTAAAATGACTACTCATAAGGCCTTATATTATTATTATTAGGAATATTTTTAATAATGAGCAAATTTCTCCATGTCTTAAGTCCAGCCCCCTCTCTGTTTCTGTGGTTTGTGTAATCTTGTGTTCAGTAGTTTTATTATCTTCTGGTACTCCTTTCATCTTTTACATACACTTGTTAAACTTTGTCTTAATGTGGGATACAAACTTTTTGATTCTTTATATGTACACTGTCAAAAGGATTTCTAAGAATAGCATAATATTTAAAATATGAACTTCCACTGCAGGGTTTGCCTGGTAACATAATCGACAGGTCTGCTTCAATTAAGAACCCTAATTTTCTTAGGGGTAGAAGTGTAGGATCGTAGGGTGATTAAGCTTGGAAAGGGCCTCAGGAGGTCTCAAGTTCAATCCCCTGCTAAGAGGGCAGTTAGCTACAAGGTCAGACCAGGTTCCCCAGTGCTTTATCCAGTCATGTCTCAGAGCTCCAAGGATGGAGACTGCACAGCCCCTCCGAGCAACCTGCCCCACTGCCTGACTGGCCTCACGGGGTAAAAGCTTTTCCTTACATCCAGTCCAAACCTCTCGTATTTCATTTTATGTCTGTTGTTTTTTGTGCTTTCACTGTGCACCACAGAAGGGCCTGGATCCATCTTCTTGGTAGCTGCTCCTAGGCGCTGGCAGGCTGCTGGTAGGCCAGCCTGAGTCTGTCTCCAGACAAGGTGAGGTAGCAAACCAGTTCCAGGATCCATCTAGCAGCAGGAGGTAGGAGCTGGAAGGGTTATCCGGGAGACAAACTTTCTACAATGTGGAAGGTCAGCCAGAAAATGGGACCAGAGGCAAAGCTGGAGGCAAAGATACATATGATGTAGCTCAGGCAAAGACTAAATGTCTAGATTTGAGCTGAAATGCAGCTTCCTGGAGCAGTGGGCAAAGGAGTGCGGTGGATAGAGACCCCAGGTGAAGCTGGTCAAGGCTGTTAAGGTTTATTAGTGCAATGGAGGCTCACAAATGTTCCCACATTTTCCTTATTCAACATTCTACTATGAAAGTAGCAGCAGAAGATCTTGTTGATAACTCTCAGCTGAGCTTTGGATTTCGTAACACCATCATTGGTAGTCTGTCCCTGTTTCTACGTATAACATAGTGACTTTTTTCATTGCAGCTCTGCCTTGACTTTTGTGCTTAGCTAAGATGGGTCTTCAGATATCCCTACTTGTTTTCTTAAGTGTTGGGATGGGCCATTCTTGTATTTGGAGGATGTTGTCTTTAAAGACCCGCTAGTTTTTACGAGCTCCTCTGTCCTTCAGAGCTGTCTTCCATAGGATGCCACCTACTAGTTTTCTGAATAAGGTGGTAACAGCTACAACTGTGTGGTTTCCTTGTTCTGCACTTTGTTTTCTACGTGCTTTCGTATTTGTTTGGTTTTGTTTGTATTTGTTTGTTGTTTATAATTTTGTGTGTGTGTGTGCGTGCGTGTTTAATTCTGAGTAAAAATGCATTAATTTTTTACCACAAAAGAAGAAATAAGGCTGAATTGATGGGTGGGAAGCACCATTAGTTAAGTACTTTCATCAGCAAACCACAGCTGTCTACGGTGCCTACATTTTACCAGCTTATTTTTAAGCCTTCTGAATTTGTTAATATGAAGTTCCATGTGTTACATATTTGTCTTATTTCCCTCTCAGTGCTTTTACACTGCAGTGAAAGCAAGTCCCTACTTTTCTCCAGGAACAACACACACTCCTCCATCCCACTTGTCTATGTAACTTTCTGGCATCAGAAATCTGCAGCTTAGAACCCACTTTTGTAATAATAAAACGATGTAACAGGACTAGAGAGTAAATATCATTTTCAGTCCAACGTCATTACCTTTTCCTGAAATCAACTTTGCCAATGTAACTAATGACTTGGCAAAATAAGGGAATTCCATGAGCCTGCACTTCATTATTATGTATTGAACAGATGTAAAAAGTTCATGGTGACTTAGTTTGCTATGGTTTATTTCTAAGTAGGTAGTTTTTTTCTAAAACTGTGTAGCTGAACCTGAGAAACAACAGATTGTTCCTGGCCCTGCTGAATACCCACAGGAATGAAGAAGGCGAAAAGGGATCTGTTGCCACCTGTGTGCATGACACCACTTCAGGCAGTTCTTTATTTTTGTTCCCCTTTGATGTTATGGTTGGTTTGACATATAGGGAAGAGCTTGCTAAAATCCCAGGGTGTGATAGTGTAAGCACACCATCTAAAGAGCACTGGGAACTCCTACAGAAATCAGGAAGGCTCAGTGTGTTTTCCCACAAGAAAATATCATTCCATACCCCCTCCAGTGCAGGCCAATGTCACAATCTGGCCCTTCTACTTTTAATTCTGAAGAAGTTACTTTCTGTCCCTCCTGAGATTTATGCCTTGCATACGTGTATTCTGTGCACTGCTGGACTCAGATTTAGACTCTGTGGGTGATCTTCTGCCACCACAGGCCATTGTACATTTTGTAAAACACAGTGGAACTGATAAAAGGGAAAAAGGGCATCCAGGTGAATTGCCAGAAGCAGCCCTCAGGTTTCATGAGCCTCCTGAAAATAGGATAGGGATAAGAATATGCTTTCATCCCCTGATGCTAGTGTATCATAATGTGACTACCTGAGACTCCTAAGGTTCTACATTTTCAACATCAGTATCCTTTGTTTAAAGCTAGCTCTTAATTAGGCGAATATTGGGAAAGTCTATTAAATAAGAAACACCATCCTTGCCAAAATCCACAACTACATCCTTCCTTACCTAAACAGTGAACTGTTTGAACACAAATGGCTTTCATGTGGTATAAAAGACTCTGTAGTAGGTGAACATCTAAATACTTAGATAAATTTGTGTATATATAAAAATGTTTATTCACTATGTCGCTAAATAGATTTTTCAAGGCAAGAAAACTAGATAAAGTTCTATCCTAGATAGAATGCACAATGGAGAAAAGTTTGTTTCAAACTTAGCTCTGTAATTACACTGGCAAAAAAGCAAACTACTATTCAAAAACCAGACATTACAATAAATACAACAGGGAGAAAGTGCTATGTCATCTGGAGAATATTTTGAATGTTGATTCCTCAGGAAGATTTTTACGTGATACTTGTAAAATACTGTCAGATATAAAATTTTCTTAAAATTTTGCTTATCTTATTGAAAGATTATTTATCTGTTGTCCATTTACTCTTAAGTAATACTTTACTGGGATGGCTTCAATTCCATTTCTGCAAGTTGTTATGTAGATGGGAAATACCTGCTCAGGTAAGAAGTGCTTTCTGATTTAAATGGAAATAGCTTGCTTGAGTAAATGACTGCATGGTTAGACCAATTGTTCCTCCATTTTCTTAGACTTTTATTCTGTCTGCAAATCATCAAATGTGTGTCTGTTCACTTCTAGATTACTATGGAAAGAAAAAAAGTTTCATTTTCAAACCTGCTGACACAGATTTTGTCGGATAGGCCATTACCTGGTTCAGTGGGATTTCCAAATTTAAGAAAATTCAGTATCAAGACAAGTGCTGAGGATTGAGGTCTTTACTGAAAGAAAAAGAAAAACTTGTAACTCTAATAAAAGCTTAATTGGTGTGTGAATGGCTTGCTTTACTTAACCTGTGCACCTTGAATTTAAAATACTTTCTGGTTTCCTTCCTGTCCCCTTCTTAGTCTTTCTGGATTGTCTTAGGTGGTCAGACCTTGCAAAGGCTGCGTAAGTAGTGATGACAGCAGAAAACGCTTCAAAGATAACCCTTAAACATTTAAGAATATGTTGTTGATGTGAGCAGGAATAAAGGTGGCCTGCTTAGAAGGGGAACATTACTGGGAAAAAGAAAACACCTGCTGAAAAGTACTGTCAGAGGTAGGTGCACCAGCTTGGAAGTTGAAGCCCAGGAACTAGCCCTGTGAACCAGAAACATCCTTGAAAAGTGCAGCTGGCATCTTTGAAGTGCAGCTAGGGGACCTAGAAGCTAGAGACACCCTGATATATGTCCGACAGGTGCAAAAACAAGGAATGGAAACAGCAACTTATCTGAGAAGCTGGAAAAATAGAGTTGCTCTGACAGAACAGAAAACATCATCACCTGTTGGCTGTTATGGGTGAAAAATCAAAATTCACAGCATCTATTGGCTGTTTAAATTAGTATGTCCTACACCCCCTTATCTTATAACAAGGATTTAATTTTTATTCCAAACTCTCTCCTGGGAACATCCCATGCTGCGTGTACTTCTCCTTTTTCCTAAACAGGCTGAATCCTTTGCAGGGCCTTTCTATGACGGCTTGGACTCTCCCCGAGGATGCCTGGCTGAATCCAAGCTGTATGACGTGGATCACCTCTGAAGAGAGGCTTTGTCTGCTATCTTACCAGTCCTCCTTTGGACCCCCTTTTGGGATCAGTTCATTTTATTGTCCCGCCTCTGGGACATTTGGGTTCCCCTCTGAGATCACTTTGGCCTCCCCTTTGGGATGGTTTGGTCCCTTCTGAAATCTAATTCACTTGATATCAATTTATCCTATATAGGTAATATTTATCTTGTATCTGTTATAGATATTTCTATATATCTTTATATGAATCTCCATATAATTAACCTGTTACGTTGTTGATAAGTTGCTTCCCTAATGACAAGTTTATAGCAAACTGTAATGGTATACGCTTGATTACTGATATTATTGATCTTATACCTTGACATTATATTATTGGTGATAGTAATTTGTGTGTGTGTGTGTGTGAGAGAGAGATTATGTTTGCTTTACTAGTGGTGATTTTGTGTTATACTTGCTACCGATGATTTGTGTGGTATTTGAGATAATCTGTAACAAAGTAGAGAAATGTAGAGAATAAAGTTTATGCACCCTTGCGTGTTATGGAAAATAATCAACTCATGGTGGTGATCTCTTCGACAGTTCTGTATACTGTTATGCATGATTGCTTGTTTATATGAATTTCATATGCAGATTGGACCTCATGATTTTTTTAAAACCAGACATATTGATCTATTTTAATGAATAACTTTTGTGAAAAATTCTTAAAAACCCAATTACTTTATTTTCTCCATTAACAAGGTATTTCTTTTTGGTGCTTTTTTAATTATCTTAAAGAAAGTACAGTGGGGTTATTAACAGCATTGTGTACATTAAAGATAGAAAGGGCATTTCTAGATATAATTTTGTAGTGCTGGGAATGAAAGCCAGCAGTGAAGCATCTAAGCAACACTGAGAGTTTTCAGAACTTGTGTTGCAAGGCTCTTGGGCAATTACATTTCCTTTTCCATTACACTTGAACTCTGTCACTTTTCACCGTAATATTTTCACATTAATGATTTCTTTGACTTATGAGAGGAAAGCAGCGCTAACTGTAAACCATATTTTGTGACTGTAATTTTCCTTTCTTTGAATTGTTCTAATCTCCACTTTGCTGTGAAGAACAATGAAATTGCCTGCAAGTCTCCATCAATATCCACGTTAATATTAATACTTATTTTTCAGCCTGGAACTGTAAGGCTCACTGTGACTGTGACTTGCTTACTCCACTTAACTCTGATCTGCTCCACTTTGTCTTTTATATCTTTTTCTGGCTGCTGTGGACACACCTTCAGCTATGACCTTCTGTAATACTTTTCAATATTTTATTTTAGACAAATAACTGGGGAGCTACAAGCAATGATAACTATGACTCTTTGATTTGATGTAGAGAGTGTACATTGCTAGATACTTTAAGACCATTTTCAAATAAGGATGAAATTTAGTACAAAGGTATGTCTTTCCAGCCTAGGTATGCTATGTGGTAAACTAAAGCCTCTTACAAAGCAGGTTTTCTGGAAAAGTGATGTAAGACTTCGACAGGGCCAAACAGCTCAGTGTCTACTCCTCAATTCTCTTATGTGTCTTAGAAAATTCTCCTCTTTATTAAGGCCTTTGTGGGGAAAAAAGGCTAGAGATTCAATCAGAAAGGTTCTCAAGAGGTATGTTTTTAGAAGGTCCTTTAAAAAATAATTCCTGCTGGGTAGGAGAAAAATAGTTAATGTTCCAAGAGCTCTTATCCTGCTGTCATTTAGTGCCTTGAGAGTGTTATTATACTTCCACATGCTCTTTATCCCTGTATCTTCACTGATTTGGATTTACAAGGCTGAAATGGAAAGCATTTACAAACGTAATCTCATGTCAGCTGAAAAGTCTGAAGAGAAGATTTGATCATACCACAATGAGATAGTCTAGCAAATAAGAGGGAGAATGACTAAGCAAAAAGCATCTTCCATTATCAGTCATTCTTTTATTTTGAAATATTTTTACCTATTAACATTAATGAGCTATGTGAAAAGCAACACTTCAGATGTCACGTCATACCTAAGAAATCAGATTTTAATTTATAACATAGAAAAATCAGAAATTTTAACTGATTCTTGCTGATTTTTTTAAAAAAAATCAGGGCCGAAGTTGAGCTTCTGCAGATAAACTTGGTTTATTGTCATTGACGATGGTAATAAAAATTGGCTATGAACTATGGTAATGATAATACAAATGGACAGTTACTTACAATTCTCTATATATTTGATATTTTTTTTTCCTGAAAGTAGATGCTATATTTTGTGAACATAGGTATTTCTCTCTACAAGACCCGAGCTGACTGTTCTGTTGAAAGACACTGGACTAACAGCTGTGGAAAGCATAATTCTCCATTTAATTAGTATACAGAACTCAAGTAATGACATTTTTGGGTTTTTTGTACACTGTTCTCACCAGTGAGTCTCAGCTGTGCTCTGGAGTAACCATCTATATCTGAAGAATTATGGTTCATCTATGTATAACCATGAAGTTTTAATCAACTTGCACTCCACTAGTGAAGCCAAAGTAATAAATGCCTCTAAAGATAAACTGTTCTGCAGTCTTCTGCTTTATCAATGAAAAGACAAGTTGGTCACAGGTTTTGAATTTTATAAATTATTTTAGAGAGACAAAGACTTAATATGGGCCACAAAACAAGTGTTAGAAGATTGTCCTGGCTAAAGTTGTTGTCGCTTAATTTTTGTTTAGTTTATTTTAAATGTAATTATAGCAAAAATCATCAGGATCTATCATTAAGAAAAATATCTTCTGAGAAAGAAAGATGGGTTGACCACCAAAGACTATTCCTTATGATTCAGATGGTTTGGATGCATGTGATACACTGTGTAGTTATTGATGTACATTTATTTCTCAAAAGCATAAGTTCTGATGTATTTTGTTACCATTTTGTTAACCAAATTCTTTCTCATTTTAAATGTAATATGCATAGTAGTCTTTCCACTTCCATGGATATGGATTCTATCTTTATTTAATCCACAAAGCTTTTACAAATAAATCTTAACTTCTAAATTAACAAAGGGGTGGTTTAACATTCCTTGTTTGTATGCAGGCAGAAATACCTTACCTGTGATTTTTTTATAATGTTGTTTATAAGCTCTGGAGATACTAATGCTAATTTCATCTTTGTTATTCTCCTGGATAATCTGTTAGGTGGCTTTGTGCATTTCTGTCATACAATGTTCAGAGGTTTTTTTTCCTTAGTGAAGCCTGTTGTTTAGTCTTGCTATCACTAAAGCTTGTTACCATTTATCCTGCTCATTCAGCTGCAAGGTTCAATCCTTGTCCATCTAGTTTCCTTAATGCCCCGTGTCTTTACTTGCCTGAAACATTTACAACATAACTTCCTATTTTTATTTAGTAGCATAATCTGGTTTTAGCTTAGAAAGATAATAGCTGATCATGTGTGTATGAACATTTATGGCTTACTTTGTGTTATGGTGTAGTGTTTAGTATTTAGGGGACTGAAAAATAGAGGAAGTACAAGAGTAAAGCAAAAAGGGAAAAGAGTGGAACAGAATATAACAGGACAAAAATTACAGCTATTTCAAGCCAAGATTTCTAATAAATTTCCTTTTCTAGGAAGTGAAATAGTCAGGAGTCTTAGGTTTTGATTTGGCTTGGTCATTTGCACAAAGGGATATGGAAGAATAAGAAACTTCTTTACCTGATTGTGCATGGACTACCTCAACACAGCCTCGTCATGCAGGTGTAAGTTCATGTCATATAGTCATTCTTTCTCCCATCTATAAGAGGATAGACAAGCCAACTTTCTTTACTCACTGCATTATATTGATCAGAACAGCTGAGTTGACAAGGAAGGGAGAGGTCAAGAAGCATTGGGGTGTTCGATGTGTGAATTGGAAGCAATCTTCTTATACAGGTATAAAATGATAGCTTGTGGTTAGTCTTTCCAGAGTCGTCTGAGTCCTCTGGGCCATGAGTTGCTGACAGCTGATTCCAGAAATAATATTCTATTCCACACTTTCTCAGGATAAGGGGTTAGTTCATGCTACCAGTTATTCAAGTAGGCAAAATAGATACTGCATCCATGAAATGATCCCTATGTCTAAGAAAGAAATGTAACTGAGCAAAGAGGCAGTTATGTCACCACTACGCCTGTTCAATAACACTGGTCTATAAAAACTGTTTCTGGAAAGTACTGCATAGCAGAAATAGGAAATGTTCAATTAGGTGCTCAACTTACAATATCAATTTTCCAAAACCAGAAAGCTGATCTGAGTTTGCAGTCATGCACACAACTGCATCTGTGCATACAAATCTGGTATTTGTATATGAAATCATTCCATATGTGCATACCTTTTTGGAAGGCACGAGTCAGTCTCCAATTTCTTGAATGTATTCCTTAAAACCATTTCCCAATATACAGCTTCCTCAGAAAGAATGACAATTTCTAATATTTTTTCAAGCTAAGCATTTGCTTAACAACCTTTGCTAAAATGGATTTTAAAAATTGTGTGGCGAGTCTGTCACTGTGACTACATTCTGACTTAACTCTGAAATAAGACTAGAACGTACTGGGTTGAGAAAATGAGCTTTGTAAGCTGGCAACACAGAAAGGAAAATAATTTATACTGGCATTTCTAAGATGGAAATTATAGTTTTTTCACTGTGTTTATCACAAATATGTATTTAACAGTAGGCCTTGATTCATAACAGTCTTTCAGATATCTTTGCTGTCAGGTTGTTTCATAATGGCCAGATTACTTTCTGACATATTACACCCTTAATTTCAATGGCAGTCACTGCTGACTGTGTGTCCTTTTCTTTCCATAAAAGTATGTCTGTAAAGCACTGAGTGTTATGCTTGATGAAAGAGGCAGGAGCTTTGCTATGCTATCATCATGATTACTGAGATGACCAGAAATGGCTACAACTAGGGATTAAAAAGTTGTCCTAGTTTAGTCCTTGGAGTTCTTAGGTTGAATTTAACATAAGACCTGAAGTAGCTGTTAGATAGGAACTCTTCATTGTTAGCATCATTAAGAGATTGGGCTATGGCTTTTGAGCTCACCATTGTCCTGTGTAGAGACTTTTGGGCCCCTTTGTCTCTGTCATGCTTCCTATCTGAAAAACCCAGTGCTGAAAACCAGAGGAAGATGGTATTGCTATTTGTATCTTTTATCTTATGGTACAGCTTTTTTGTCTGTTAGTAGTTCATGTTATTTTTATGTAATACTGTATTGATGAAAAATAAATAAATGACAGGATTTTTGAAAAGTAGCTATATGAATTCCAATTGTTGTACCTTCTACCTATTCAGAATTCCTCTTTTACTTATATCCAAGCTGTTCTAGTTAAAAAAGAAAAATCAGTAAGATCTAATACTCTGAACTTCTTTGTTGCCTTTTATATGCTAACATACACATATCATAGTGGCCCTTTTATTGTTCATTTGGTAAAGGACATATATGAGAATTGCTGTATAAATGTGACTCGTCATTTAACTGTTGAACTAAGATGTCATCAACTAATACAGAAGTTGCACGATATGAAAGAAGCAAAATAGAGTACCAGGCAGGACATGATACATGGGATGTGGATGTGTCCTTTACATGACAAGAGAGATTTACTTTCAGTAAACATGTTAAGAAAACACATTTTTGGTAAAACTTACTGTTTTGTGCTATTGTCAACCTTTCTAGTTCCCCAAACATGATAAATGTTTGGGTTTTCTTCACACAACGCTCTACTGGCTGTGCTTCTGTTAATGCAGCTTAGGGTGCTGTAGGCCTTTTGCTGCCAGGGCATGCTACTGGCTCACGTTGAGCTTGCTGCCTACCGAGACCCTAAAGTCTTTTTTTTTTTTATCCTTTATGACCTTTGTATGTGCTGTGATTTGGAGTAAATTCTGTCCAGAAGAGTTAAAGGAGCATAAGGCTGCACTGTGAAAAGGAATCAGTAGAAAAGTAACACTGAGCTCAGTATTCCTGTACATCCCATGAGCTTCCTTCCTGATATTGATTTTTCTGTAGTCATTTCATTATCTGACAGAGAAGACAAAAGAAAGCTTTTATTATCCTAGAGAATTATGATTTTCCTACCTGTTAGGCTGAATGAAGAGTTGGGCCACATTCACGTAATTTCTGTGAGTTTTGCACGTGTTAGGAAATCTTTTGTGCTGTCTCCTGGGATAAGACAGGGAGAGATCACTTAAGAGCAAAATGCTTAAAATAATCTGTATTGGCAGAAAGAAGGGGAGTTATAAGCAGAAGAGAAAGCCTGGCCACTCTATACTATATTCTTATGGCTGTTTGTAGCTACAAAGATACAAAGATACAAAGAGTATCTAATAAATTAACAGTGCTCTGCGATAAAGGTCTTTAAAAAAACCAAACCAAAAAAGCATCCCCCAAAATAACCAAAACAGTATGTGCCCCACATACCTATAAAATAAAACAAGTAAGCAATTCTTAATGCTAACACCAATTAATTTGTTGGAAAACACATAGTTCTTTGCGTAATTTCCCTTTTTTTCCCTTTATTTTTCCTATGACTTTCATGTTGTTATGTAATAAATGCCCAAGTCTGGTTTAGAAATCAGTTGCTTCCTTTCCTCAAATCTCTCAGAAGCTTGACAGCACATATCTATTCCACATCACAGTACTGAAAAAAAAAAAAAATGACAACCAACATCCTTCCCACAAGAGACAAATTGTAAATAGAATTGGAGCTTACTCTGAAACTGCTTGGAAGAGCAAAACTGGCAGTGAAGTGAGTATGAATTTGCACTGCTTTGACCTTGAGGCAGCACTCCTGAGAGGCATAAAGAGTGAAATGTAGATGGCCAGAAAAAAAGTCAGTATAAGAGCTGATGTGGTATTGAAGAAATTATGACATTATATTTTTCTATGAGACGTTTCAAACCCTTTCTTTAATAACACATGAAGAAACATTGTGTAGAAATACCATTGTAAGGTTTCAATTGAATAATGCCAGTTTTTTAAAAAATAATTTCATTTTATATTTAATTTCTAATTTATTTTGCTGTTTCTCTATTCTTAATATTTTGATACAAATTACGTGTTGCCCCCATTAAGTATTTGATTGTTTTCTTAAAAAAACACTTTATGATTTCCATATAAAGAACCAAAATTTGTATTAATTGGCTTGTCATCATCCAGATAGGTAATTCAACATGAAAGAAGCAATGCTACATACGCCTTCTTGTTTTTCACAGTTTCAGAACATTAAGATGCACAGAGCAACTCAAGATACATGCTCATGCAAAATTACTTCTGTTAAAATGACCACTACTGTCCTCAGTGAATCAAAATTCATAATTCTTCTCTGTGGGTGCTCACTTGTTTACTCTTCCCTTAAAGAGAAAGCTAGCTGCTGATGAACTACATAGTGGATAGAAAGACTGAAATACCATTTTTTTTCTGAAAGTGTGTACTTGACATAGAAGGATATGCATGAAGGACCAAAAGGGAAGATCTATATCTGTCCATCCATCCATCCATATGCTACTCCCCCTTCTGTCCTTTTCCTGATATGCTCTAAGATTCCAATCTTCGTTTTTAAGTTTGGTACTTCTGTCTGAAGGATATAATAAGATTTTTTTAACACATCCTGTAAATTAGACAGCCGTTTCTCAGTTGTAGTCCATGAAAACTATTATTGCAGATTGATTGTTAACTTTTTGCTAGCAGGCAGTTTTATCTCACAGTAGGATCTTCTCCACCCTTTGCAGACTTGAGGTTAAAAATAAACTGTAGTTTGCACAGTTGTTCTTATATTTTCTATTAGCATGTGACTGATATTTGGACAGAAAACACATTTCACCCCCCCTCTCATTGTTTTCAAAAATTTCATTTTTGGTACTGAATGTTTCTGAAGAGTAAATATTAATCGTTTGTTTCTTCTTCTACAGTATTCACGTCTTTCAACACATTTTTATCAGCTCTTTTGGAGATACCAAGAAAACAATGTTGCATGCCTGCCCACTGCTCTTTACTTTGCTATACTCATTTATTTGAAAATAAAAGTTAACCTACTTGTGCTGACAGGTTTTGCTGGTCATTTGTTTAACAGAGCCTTGGGCTGTTCAACCACTTGCTATTCTAGCTGAAGGCAGCTTGTGGCATTTTCATCTGACAGGCAATAATCACCATCACCTTATCCTGTGCTACTTGATATCCAGGCCCAAAGTGTTCAATTTTTTTGTTAATATGGAAACCACCCGATGTTTTTAGGTTATAAGAAAGGTAAATACAAATAAAACAGTAGTCCAACTACCACACTAAATTTTTTAGCAAATATTTCAAAATAGCATTCACATTTCTGTGAAATAGGTATGAAATAGAAAAATATTCCTGGAAGGTGTTTCAAGTAAAATCTCCAGACCCATGCTGTCTAGAGAGGATTCTGACAGATAGAAGCACAAAACCTGAAATGATTAGGCCTTAGTCCCACACTGATAGTGAAGGCAACTGATTTTCAGAAGTTGGCAAGAATGTATTAAATACAGCTAAGAGAGAAATACATACTAAATCTTACGGGTTTATGCCTTTCTTTATGTTATATTGAACTCTGTGTGAAGAGGTGATGTTTGCTTTGAAGAATATTTCTCTGAGACACCTTAATTTGCTACAGGCTTCCAGAGGAAAGGTATAGTGAACAAAAAGGATAACTTTACTTACAGTGATCTACTGAATGCTGCAGCGAGGCTGCTTACAGTACTGGAAAGGCACATTTGTATCTTTATATTTGAGTACCTTTTCACTTCATTATAATCTGTTGTGTAGACATATGTCTTTTTCAGATGTTTGGGACCATATGTTCCTTATTTCAGGAGAATGTAGGCAGTCAAGTGTGATACAGAAAATTGCAACACTCGTGTAATCATGGCACATTCAATGTGTATTGTTCTCTCTACACGCATCAGGTCTGTGAAACAGCACGGAACATACTGTGTCTTCAGCTATTCTTGAAATACCAGAATAGTTTGGAATAAATTTGTGACTTGGAAAGTCCTTTCTGGACAGTTAACATTTATACCATTGGTAGGTAAACTATTTTCTTGGATATTTTATTGTTATTTTCATAGATTACGCTGTTGACAAATCCAGCACTAAGGAAAGGTACAATCAAGGAGGTATCAATAAAAGCTTGCTCGAGCAATCAGTATAGTCAAGAAGCAGTTGGTAAGTGTTAAGAAGCAGCGAATTTTGCTCTGAAACAACACCCGTCTCTTAATACGTCGCTATAATTATGCCTGCCATTGCAGGTATTTATTTAACTGGTGTTAAGAACAGTGTCTATAACTGAAATTGGACTCTTAGTACTGAAACTGAAACAAAGAAACTTATAAACACAATAAACATAAAGACAGGAAGACCATCCTGTACGCATGTTGGGATTGGGTTGGATAGTAAGCTATATTTACTCAACTGAGTAGACAATATTTTGCATCCCACAGTGAGAGCATGAAACTAACACAATTTTACTGGAGATCCTGCAAGGCTGCATTTGATCTTAAATCCTGTAGGTACATAATATTAGCATAGCAACAAACTGTCATGTAGCCTAAGCCTGAATAACAAAAGCTATGATGTTCTTACTGTGTGTACTAACGCCATTTGTTTATAACAGAGCTACAGCAACACATTTTAGAGTTCGATCACAGTCTCTTGTTTATCCCCCTTAAATACCGGTTTTATCCCATATTTGGTACAGTTCTGGTCAGTACAGAATGGTGAAAGTTGTTTCTGGTGAGAAGACTGGCATATTGCAGATGTACAAAGAGTAGTGAACTGTGAGAACAGCCAAGAGAGCCTAATTGCCACTATCACTGATGTACCAACAGTGTTTTTGCTAATATTATGTCCCTAAATTAATTTGTCTGAAAGTAGCCCTCCTTTATACAGCTCTATGAAATCACATTGGAGCATTTGCTTTTCTCCAGAGATGCTTCTGCGTTTGAATTAATACAATTAAAGAAATTCTTGTTTCCTAATTCCCTTTTGGACCCAAAGTCTTTGGAAAGTTTCAACCCCAAAGCTTCAAAATCCTAACTTCATATGGAGCTTATACTAACATAGCTCTTTTAAATTCTTCTGGAAAACTTTGACTTGATGAATATTTTCCATGTAGCTGTTTTTCACTTGGTGCCTTCGGGATCCAAATTTAAAATAAAAAAATGTATTTTTTTTCTCACAACAAAGAAAATGATACACTTTAAAAGTCCAATGATGCTTTATATTTAATTGTGATGTATTAAGGGAGAAACAATTTTGAACTCTCTCTCTGGAAAATAGGAAAAAAAAAGAGGTCTAAACTTGCTTTCTCCCGTGGAAAATTTGAGTTTTGATAAAAATATTTTTTTCTGTGAGAATTTAATTTTGAGAAAATGACAGCAGTTTCCCCAATATCATAACTTTTTACCAGGATCCTGCTACTAACATGAATTAATAAAGTCATCTTTGTCTTCTTTTTAAAATTGTTATTTATTTGAATTCTAAGCACATGCCATAAAAGAAAAAAACACAACTAGCTATCATGAAAATGCTCATATTTGTGTAGAGGCAAAACATAAGTCATCACCCAGGTAAAAATTTTGCATTTTTAATCTTAAGCATAGAAACTGTGCTCTTATCCAGTCTGGAGATTGCAGTAGTGGTCAGGGTTGTTGGAGCTGAACATTGTGTTTGCATGACTAACTTAATGCTGCCTGTTCTCGTAGTATAATGTTGAAACTAATTACGGGAGTAATACCATTTGTACGTAATCTGATCTTTCATAATCATCAAAGTAAATGTCCAGCTATTGCTAATTCTGAGAGCCACCTATCTACAGCTTTTTAATTTTTTTTTTTCCCCCAGGGGTCTGTTTTCTACTACATGCATCTAGATGTTTTAGATATTTTCAACACAGTCAGGCTTTCAGGATGCCCAGAAACAGTGTGGTAAGACATGGCTGTCATCTACAAGCATTTAGTGAGCATCCCAGTTCCTTTTGCCATGAATGGCTAGAGCAACACCCGTAATAAAATATAGTGGCTTCTGTCCTTACACTCAGTTTGATGACAAAACTTAGATCTTAGATAAACTTTCTGCCAGAAACATCCTCTGTGGAATTTTCAAAGTGTGTTTCTTATTGAAGAATTATGTTTTGAGATATAATTGAAGATGCAGGAATCATTTTCTTCCTGTTGGGAAGGATGCACAGTGCTCTTTCATTGTTTCCTAGACCTTTCTCATATACCATCTTCTGTTAGTTTCATTTTCAGGAGGATTTCTGTCATCCTCTGTGACGGTTGCTTTACATCAGGAAGAATCTGTCTGCACATTTTATTTTCTAATTAAAATTAATATACCAAATTCAGACCTGCTGTGAGTAAGTATTGTGTGCTAATTTCACTGGACACATTAGGTCTGGTGATGCACCAGAGCTGTTTTGATTTGACAGAAGGTTAACACAAAAAAATTCAAAACTGTTTGTATTGCTGCTGGTGGTAAATATGCTGTGTCAAACGTAGAAATCCTCTCCTCTGTTTAGTGAGAAATTAAGGGTTAAAGAAGCCTGAATTATTATTATATGTATAATTTTTATTACAGAACATATGCATCTCATATCTAACAGCTAGCTTCTTAGTTGGATACTTTTTGTAAAAGCAGCTGAAAATAATTCTTAGTGTAACTGATAAAGGCAACTGATCAGGCAACTTAAGCACTTCATTCTTCCTCTCTAGTGGCCAAAATCCACCCGAAGTAGTAATCCCTTCTTTATAAGAAGAGATATCAAATCCCTTTCAACTGTTCTCTGTTGAGAAAAAGCTGCAGGCAGCTTCCTGCATCCCATAGATGATACAAGATCTCAAATTCTAGTTTCTGAAGGCTTTTGGAGGCAATGCATTACTTGGATTATTCTGGTTTGGATTCTTTTCTCCTCTGTCTCATTCCTTTTCCTGGACAAATTGTCCCCCAATGATTTGTGCATATTTTCTATCATCTAATTAGAACAGATCTCCTCAAACATTTTCTCTCTTCCTTCTGTAAAATGTCAGTACCGTGTATGGAACATGGGTTCAGCATAGAAGCTCTGGATTCTCAAATGGCATATATTTCTGCTGCTCAAAGGCTCTCACACATAGCATACCCTGAAAATACTTTATAAGCAACTTAGAATAACAAAGCTTTTGTGTCCTTCTGCTCTCATTAATTTTTAACAAAAGTGGAGGAAAACTTAACTGCTCTTTAATGTCAGGCAGGCAAACAGCACTGACACTGTGCAGCCCAGGAAAATGCAACATGGGTCTTCAAGAGACCTGTATTTTGACTAGTAACTCCAGTGCTCAGAAATCAGAGCAGAGATTCTGGGCACAAATATTTAATATTAAACTTAGGTTTATGGCCAAGTCCTTTATACACCTGTGATAAAGAGGAGAAAGATGACACATCACAAACATGCATATGTGATGCATACAAAGCAGATGATAGTGAAACTTTGGAGTAAAATCATCTGTGCTTGCTATGATACTAGAAAATAAAAGCTAACTAATGAACATCTGAAGAATTAAGGTATATATTTGTGTGTGTGTTTGTGTGTGTTAAAATATAGCACTCTGAATCACTGCATCAGTTCCTAAGATTATGTGGCAGTTAAGATTTTCTAACCTTGAAAGAAAATACATGTGTGTAGATAAAAGTAAAATCAATAAACCCATAAGTCAGAATAAAAAAATGTTATCTTTTTTTCCTCACAGTTCCTTTTTACCTGCCTTAAAAGTCCAATAATATAAAAAAAAAAAAAAAGAAAAAAAAAAAAAGGTATGTTACTGTTTTCTAAGTAGTTCCCAAATATAAAAATCCTGTCTTTTTTCCTACCAGTGAGTCATTACAGCTGCAGCAATAAAATGGCTCAGGGAATTTAAGTTTTCCTGACTTTTGCCATACATACAAGAAATTTGATTCTTATGCTGACTTTTTTGTAATTATACTGATAATGTAACAGCTCACGGAGTTACCTTCATGCCTTTCAAGAGTCTTTTCATTTTTCAGAAAAAGGTAAAGAAAGCTAGGTTCGATAATTCAGCCTTGTGGTGGATACCTGCTAGGCGCTGAATGCTTTCTGGAAAATTAGAGAAATGAGCAGGGATAGTGTGCTGAAACGAGACAAGAACTTATAGCTGGCGGGGAGTCAGTCTTAATTTATGAAAAAGAAAAAAAAGAAAAAAAAATCCCACATTTTAAATGAGATTAACTGTTATACTAGGGCACTTACAAAATCAGAACGTTCCTAATAAGCTGAGTTCTGGTCATCAGTGATCTCTGGCAGGGACCTCAATCTTCAGTTCCTTTTTTACTGATAATGGATAAAGAACACCCTTTTGTAGCTGATTTCATCTGTCTGTTCAATCTTCTTCTTCTCCTTTGAAGTCAGAATTATCTAATTTCTCAGTTAAATCAAATGTGAGTTTCTGTTTTTATAATAAAAGAATTGTATAAGACACATTGGACATTCAGTACTTCAGTAGAGTGTTTATCTTTTAGTTTCATTGATTTTGTAGACAGTTTTCTCTTCCCTTCAATGTCCCTTTTTCCTTTGAGAAGCCTATTGTGTGGTGGTGGTGGTTTCTTTGACAATGCCAAAACAGTATCTCAGCAAGCTTTAAGATGTTCACTTTATTGTAACAGGGAACTGTCTCTCTGTCATGCACGTGATTTTGGACTGTTTTGTCTTCGGGGGATAATGCTGCTTGGGGAATGGGGGTCAGATCAAATGTATCACATAAAACCTGCAGGTTCCAGAGAGAGTGCCTTGGCTTTGTCTGGCTTTCCGATGAAATGGCCTGTTAATTGAATGCAAAACTGGAATGCCCCAAAAAATTGCTTATTCAAGGAGCTATACGTTATGAAGCTGAATTTCTGCACTGAAGATGCAGTATCAACAGAAATCTCACTACATAAACCCCCAAACTGCACTTCACCGTGCCATATATTACACAATGAATACTCTCTCATTCTTTGGAACTGTCATTGTTTAGGTGCTTATGTAGGGTATTCTGTGATTCAGGAATCACTGGATGGATCATTAACTTCACAAAAGCCTTATTCATGCCACCCGAAGTATAGGAGTTCTTAATCCATAAACAAAACTACAATCCTTGGTTTCACAGTATCCTGAACTAACAACTGAGCGTACCCGTGTAAAGTTGTGCTAATGAGAAATAGAATGTTCAGTATTACTGAATTGGGTTGAAAAGGCTATTTCACTCACTCTAAGAAAACTGAACTTCTCCCTCATTTCAGGTATAAACTAGTACAGTATGCCAAGAACTTTGCTCAGGCTCCTGACTCAGAGTAGGGTGCTCAGGGGTATCTTTGGGATCTAGACGAGTTTGGACAGACTGCCCCAAGGATCCTTCCAGCTTTGAAGAATGTGGTGGGTTGGCCCTGGCTGGACACCAAGTGCCCACCAAAGCAGCTCTATGACTCCCCTCTTAAACCAAGCAGGGAGAGAAAATACAACTAAAGGTTCGTGGGTCCAGCTAAGGACAGGGAGGTCGCTCAGCAGTTACTGTCATGGGCAAGATAGACTCCACTTGGGGGAATTAGTTTAATTTATTGCCAATCAAATCAGAGTAGGATATTGAGAAGTAAAATAAAACCTTATAAAATCCCCTCACCCCTCCCTTCTTCCCAGGCTCAACTTTACTCCTGATTTACTCTACCTCCCCCCCAGCAGCGCCGGGCCGGGCCGGGGCTGGGGTCAGTCCCTCAGAGCTGTCCCTGCCGCCCCTGCCCCCCACGGGGAGGCTCCTCGCCCCCTGCCCCTGCCCCAGCCCGGGGCCCTCCCAGGGCGCAGCCCCCCAGGCCCAGCCGGCCCCAGGGGGGTCCCCGCGGGGTCCCCAGCCCGGGCTCCTCTCCCCACGGGGCCACGGGCCCTGCCAGGAGCTGCCCCAGCGCCGCTGCCCGCGGGTCACAGCCCCCTGCGGGCACCCCCTGCCCCGGGGGGGTCCTGCCCGGGCTGCGGGGGGGAGCTGCTCCCCCGGGGGCTCCGCGGGCTGGGGGCACGGCCCGCCCGGCCGGGGGCTTCTCCAGGGGCTGCCGGGGGGTCTCTGCTGCGGCGCCTGGAGCCCCCCGGCCTCCTCCTGCCCCGGCCCGGGGGGCTGCGGGGCTGGGGCTCTCGCACGCTCTCAGGCCTCTCTGGCTGCTCTCGCTCTGGGTTTTGGGGTCCCCCCCCCTTAAACACCCCCCGAGGCGCTGCCCCCGCGGCTGCCGGGCTCGGCCTCGGCCAGCGGCGGGTCCGTCCCAGAGCCGCTGCCATGGGCCCTGTGGGACATGGGGGCAGCTGCTGGCAGCTTCTCACAGAGGCCGCCCCTGCCGCCCCGCACCAACACCTTGCCACCCAACCAAATACAAGGAAAAATTTAAAGAAGAAATTTGAAGATGTTTATGTCTTTTAAATGAAGTAACAGAAAGACAGTAAATGAAAAAACATACTGAAATGCAAACATGGCACAGAAGTATATTAATATAGCACAATATAGACTTACATTGAAACTGATCAGAAAAAAATGAACTCCAGTACTGAAGTGTTTTTAGTTTTTAAATCAGAAGAAACAATAGGAAATCACCAACCTGATGCTGGATAAAAACAACTTTTAGATGTTAAAGCTTCAGGCTGGAGGTTACGTTTTGGTTCAGTCCAACTGCAAATGTTGTTGTACAAGTGTCATGAAGGATCTGTCAGTCCCTTGACATTTATCTTACATCTTGATTTTAAGTTATTGACATTACTAAAGACTTTTGTATTGAAATCCAACAAGTTAGTGATACTCAATAATCTGAGAGTGGGTCTACAGTTTAATATTAGCATGCTATCAAGGTAGATGGAAAGAACTCAGGTATCTCAGAACCTTTAAGTAAATTTCACAACCCAGAAGCACCCGATGTAAGCAGCTATCAGGTGAGCGATGTATTGTTACTTAAGGAGTGATATACCTAATGATACATTCAGCAGCACAAAATGTGCTGATAATCTTCTAGGTAACTACATTTATTTCAAATAATGTAAATGAGATAGAGAAAAATAACTTTTGAAAGTGTTAATCTTAATTTATACTATTAATTATATTTCAGCAGATCAACCAGTAAACTGCACAAGTTTACTTTAGAGATCAAATACAATTTAATTTTTACTTCAGTTCATTCGATTTTTGGGGTTTGTGTCTACACATAAGACCACATAGCAGGCCAAAGAGATACTGAACCTTTATTTTGTAAGGGATTTTGCGTGCTATGGTGTGGAGGGAGAGCAGTATCAATTTTAACTTATTTTTTAGGAAGATTAGGAAAAAGCACAAGTGAATAGTCAGAGGGCTGGAGCACCTCTTCTATGAGGACAGGCTGAAAAAGTTGGGGTTGAGGTTGTTCAGCCTGGAGAAGAAGAGGCTCTGGGGAGACCTTACTGAAGCCTTTTGATATTAAAAGGGGCATCATAAGAACAATGGAGGGAGATATTTCACCAGGGTTTGTAGTGAAAGGACAGGGGGCAACAGATTTAAACTGGAAAATAAGATTTAGATTTAGACTGGACATAAGGAAGAAAATTTTTGATGATGAGGGTGGTGAGGCAATGAACATGTTGTCCAGAGAGGCTGTGGATGCCCCATCACTGGGTGTGTTCAAGGTCACGTTGGACAGGGGTTTGGGAAACCTGATCTAGTGGAAAGTGTCCCTGCCCATGGCGTGGGAGATGGACTAGACGGTCTTTAAAGGTCCCTTCCAACCTAAACAGTTCTACGATTCTATGATAAATGCTGCCTGTATAACCTCACATACTAGATACTACGTTGAGAGATGACTGATACATAGAGACAATTTCTGTCTCTTTCTTAATGTCTAAAAATATGCTTCATGAAAGATGCAAGTGGTGAAAGTGATGTGATATCTTTTTAAAAGATGTAACCCGCCCCTAATTTATAGCTTCAATTAAAAGCCTTTCAGAGAAGACATCTTGATCTAAAATACTTTTAAAATTAATAATGAAATGTACCGAAGCATCATCTTCATTGACAAGCAAAAGAGTACTTTGCCATAAAAACCCTACAACTTGTTCATGACACTTCTAGGACAATGGCTCCTGCTCCTAAATTTTCCATACTCTGAGAACCCTTGTATATTTTCAGACTGAGAGAGTGTAAGAAAATGGCCTTGCAAAAAGTACAGGATACATCTCGAGAGGATGGTGCTGCTTTGGGTGCATGTCCTTAGAACTGTGGCCTGTAGCATAACATACAAATATCAATTGCATTGTTACTTTAACAAGGGATAATCATGCAGAGGTCTTTTTATACAGAAAGTCTCTCTGCTTGCAATCAGCTTGGAGAAAGATACTTTTCCCAGAAAAACTTATCTAACACCTGTTGAACCAAACTGAAAAATTACTATTGATCCAAATGAGAATAAGATCTGACCCATACTGGGAAAAATGGCATGTATATTTATATAATAGTTAATGCAGGAAAGCAATTAGTTCCTTGCTTGATAATCTGGTATAAATGTAGCAATTAATCACCAACAATTAGTGAGGTAATTTTTTTCTAGAATTCTATACTATCTTACATTTTATAGAGACTTCTTAGTTTGTCTAAATGTATCATACATATCATTCTTTTTTTTTTTTTTCTTGGAATGAAATAATTCTACACAGTGTTATTTCTCCTTTATGTACTTTAAGGATTTACAGAACCACAGTAAGCATTAAAAAATAAGGAATTACAAGCCTCATTAAAAAAAATAATTATACGGTACTTGGAATAAAGGGATAACGCACTATATACATAAAGACACCATCTTAACCAAATATAAGGCAAAGGTGACCAAAGGAAGTTACTGTTACCACATGTAATACCTGAGTAGTAATGAACAGTCCAAAGCCAGCTGTATCTCTGTACTTCCCTGATAAAAATGAGCTTCAAATGCAATAAACATTATGGTACTGATCAAAAATTAACTTGCTGAAGAAGCATGCAATTATTGTAGAAGTAATCGCTTTTAAAGAACACAGTCTTCCTGTGCCTAGCTTTCCAATAAGAAAAAAAAATAATTACTACAAGCAGTACTAAACTGTAAAAAATATTGTAAGATATAAATCATCATTGAATGCATATGATCTTTTATTTTGCAAGGTGCTTCCTAAATTTGAACATAATTTATGCAGTATGCTAGCCCTGGGGAAAAAAAAAAAAAAAAAAGAGAAAGTGTGTATAACAGAAGCTGGATGTCTTCAAATCTGAGAGGTTTCTTGTTCTGGTAGACTTCAGTGGACATATGGGAATAGGGCCTCCTGTCTCCTGTATGCGCTGAACAGATAGAGAACAGATTGTGCTGATAGTAGCGATATCTGCTTCGTAATCTCACATATGAGCTGTGACCAGTCAATCACCAGCACCATTTCCAACAACCAACCAAGAAAAAGGTGGTCTGGGAAGGCCCATATTACTGCATTATCATCGCCTGCTTGAGTGACTTTTAAATCACTGCAGTGATTCCAGCTGACTGCCACACAGGTCACTCCATTTGTTCAAAACTCATCACAACAGCTGTATAGCAGCTACAGTTTTATAGGAGCAAGTAAAGAATAACAATAAGCAGGGAAAATTACAAGGAACTGCGTGCTCAAAACCATACCATGTTTTGTCTAAAGCTGAAACTGTTTCCTGACACCAGTAATGAGGAAAATGGCAAGTTTTATGTGATTATTTATGCAAATACTGACTTTCGTCTAGGGGACAAGAAAACTGATTTGATGTCAATGATGACACAAGTAACTTCAGCTGAAAGAGAAGCAGAGTGCTTTGCAGGAATGAAGTCCTTGGCTGGACTCTATTACCAGCAAGCTGATTTACAGGAAGCTTTGACATACAGTATAATCAGATTAACCCAGAAGAAAGATTAGTCATGAAATGCTAATGCTGAGAAATTGCAGATATGTGCTGGTGAAAGCCTGGTATGCTTGCTCTTTGCTGATCTTCTTGCTCAATATGGTACATGACAATGAAGATCAAGAACAGAGACAAAACCACACAAATCACAGACTGTGGAAGTATAAAAAGGTATTGTACCTTTCAGCATCTCCTGGTTGTCAACACATCCATCTTCTGAGGTGTGTGAGATCTTGAGATATCTATTTTCACCTTAAGTAAGCTGCCAAGTGTATGCGAAATGAACATTGCAGTCATGTCCATCTGGATGGCAAGGCACCCAGCTGAGAAGGCATCTCTTTAAAAGAAACAAACAAACAGCAACTATGGCAAGTGATTATCCCATCTTTTTTTGCAAGTTTTCAACTAGTTGTGCACTGGAATTAAATCTGCTTAGTGTTTTAGGTAGGTGCTGTGTATACTGATGAAAGTGAACTTGTTGCAAATACCTAGAAAGTTCTTGTTTTAAGTGGTAGGTTGCATTCATTGCTTATGATACAGACAAAGCAGGAGCTCTGCTGTGGTGTCTTTCAGCAAACCGGTACCAGAGGTGATGTCTGTACCAGTAGGTGACATGACAGTTTGCTACTCCTGAGGCAGCTTGCATCCCTATAGCTCTTTTCCCTCCTAAATAGGGTTGTCTTATCTATACTGCCTATCAAGACCCTCAATACACACCTAAAGCTTAGCTGCCTATGCTTAAATTCAGTGCCAGAATGCAGCTGTACGACCTTGGTTCAGTGCTGTGTGAAAGAACTGTGCTCCCCCTTCCCTTGGGGGCTGTGTCGAAGTTCAGGCTCTCAGCCTTGGTATCTGTCTGAGCCCTGCCTGTGCCCGGCCATGCACCCAGGAGAGCCAGCCCTGACCTCTGCCTCTGCCCCACTGGTCCCATTTGACCTGGGACCTTCCTCATGACCACTGAGCTGTTGGTTGACCCTGGGTGCAGGCACCAGACCTGCTCTGCTCCGCTCCTCTCCCTTGGGTGTTACTGGATTGCACCCCTGCTGCTCACATTGCCCCCTGTTCTGTGATGTCTTGCTGTCATGCTAGCCTCCTGGCTCGCCTGCCTCTGTGGGACAGCTGGTATGGCACATACAGTGGAATTATAGCCCTTATTCACACATTCAAAACCCATGGCTTTCTTAATTTTACATTGCAAGTTACACAAAATATTTAACTAGAATTTATTTGCCATAATATCTCATAAAAAATTATGCCAACAGGTAATTTTCTTAGCAATATGCAATTAAAATAAATATCAGATTTCAGTATAGATTTTTTGGTTTTCCTGTTTGAAAATAATCTGAAAAATGTCCTCTTTTTATTCTGCATATGGAAATTAGGTTGAATACAAGCTTGAACTTTATCCTTCCTAACTATGTAAAATATAACTCACAATTTGTTCACAGAGTGTCTTCTAGCTGACATCAATGCTGTTGTTTCAAGATATAGAAATCAAAGATAGGGAGGCTTTATATATAATTTTAAAACTTTTCTATTTTCAACTAATAGTTTATGTTACAAGGAGATAAACAGTTCCTCCCAAGGTCTGTGTGGTATCTAGAAGAGTTCAGTTACACCCCAGGTTTTCTAATATTTTTAAAATTTATTGTCAGACACGTTTCAACTGAAGACCTGGAAGGGTTTCTTTATTGCTTTACACTATTTAAGATTTTAGCAACTATTTAAGATTTTAGCAACTAATTGGAAGAAACTATCATTATTCATAACATTTGTGGATGTCACAAGGGTTAGATAACCAGCATGCAGTAAAAAGAGCAAGTGTTTTATTGTTAGTAAAATGGCTGCAAATAAACAATATGCTTTTTAGTATGACCAAGTGTAAAACTACATCTTTAAGAATAAAAAATGCAGCCATACTTTGAGGATGGAAATTCTGCAAAAGATTTGGATAAATAATTGGTTGAACTCAATTTCCCAGTGCAATGCTTTTATTTAGATGCATTCTGAGAGACCAAGTTGCATTAAAGCCATTTTGAATATTTTTATATATTTTTGGCAATGAAGTAATTGCTTCAGGAATACTGTGTTAATTTCTCATTGATTCCGGTTAAAAAAAAAAATAAATAAATCAGTAGCCTGGAGAAATTTCAAACAAGAACTAAAACAATGATTAAAGAAATGGAATATATATCTTACAAAGAAAGAACCAAGGAATGTAATTTATATATTTAATGAAACAGAAGTTAAATGGCAATTTTATGAAACTATTTATTAATTGAAGGTGCAGAACATTTTAGATTCGTAGGACACTGGCAGAATGTGTCCCACTGGAACTGAGATGTCTGCTTTATGTATAATATATCAATATAGAATATAATGTGCCTTCTTTGTTCCTTTCTAGGCTTTAAGAAAAGCTGTTGGCATAAGTACATACGATTATACAAGCAAATTAAAAAGTGCCAGAGAACTTTCTTGACTGCTGGAATCTCAGCTGACTCTGCTATTTGTAACATACCCTTACCATGGTTTTTTACAAATTTTTCAGAAATTGAATACAATATGGGAATTCTTGCTGCTACCATTTTTGGTTGTGCAAAGCAAGTACTTCTGTTCCCCTAATATGCATCTGATACTGTTAGGATGCCGCTGTTAATGTTGGTAAATATAGTCATACCAGCATTTTGTCTAAATAATCAAATAAGATGAACACTGCATTCCTAACTTGTCTATGATGCACACTGATCATCATCACAATTAACATCATATCTCAGGTCTGGATTAATTAAACATGCACTTACCCTTAGGAACACTGACTCCTTTTGACTCTAGCATATTTTGCATGATACAATGACAGAATTGCAGCTGCCAGGAAAATGCCATAAGAAAAATTATGTTAACGTTTGGTACAGTCTACTAAATTATTACAACCTCTTTATACAAAGTAACTTTTGACTTATAAAAACAACGGTTTAAAGGTATTAAACTGAGAGCAACAGTGTTTAGATAGGAACTTCTGTTTATCTAGACTTAATGAAATGTGCTGGGATACTCGTCCCTTGATTTGTGGTCACTTAAGACAAGAGTGGTAAGGTAACAATTGTTTGATTGTATAAGACCAAAATCTTCAGCTACAATGCTTAAACAAACCAAGTTTAAATTGCAATATTGAACTGGTGTAAAAGTTGTGGAATCTGGTAAAAGCAAAGAAGCACACTGATGCTAACTGCTCCTGAGCTGCTCTCTGCATGCCGGGCAGACCAAGCTGACACCATGCTGGGTTGCTAGGAAAAAAATAAGAGTCTTGAAGAACAATTGTAAGAGGCTATTTCAGAAGTAGCAAGATTTCTCTAGAATTAAATTGAGTTGATATACTTATTTATTCTATTTGAACAGAAAAAGCAATGGTATCTGGTCATTACTTTGCCAAACTTGATATATCTGGGCTTTCATCTCTTATGGGATTATTACGATGGCTAATATTAATATATAATAAATTATGTATAGTTACACCACACAAGTGGGTATGCTAATCAAAATGCATGTTGGTATTTCACCAACACTTATAAGTATCATGCTTTTGAAATTGTGAGATTTGAAATAAAATGTTTCAACTCTTGTTGAAACATCAAAATTTGCTGTTTTCCCAGGAGTTCCTGTTTGGTTTTAATAAACATTTAAGAGCAACTTCTATTTCTAATAGAAAGCTTTACAAAAAAAAACGCTTAATTACTTATTTAAAATACTTGGATTAGTTTTTCCATTTATAGCTCAGTACTCATTCTGGCATCCTTTGATATTGTTACTGTGCACTTTTGACCAATGATATGCCATCCAATCTGTTAAAAATGTTGAAGCAAGGGGCAAACACAAAATGCCAATATTGCCAAAATGTATCATAACATACTTGTTCACAGCATTATTGTTAATAGTGCAAAGAGATTAATTTTTCTCTCAACAAAAGTAATAAAGTAGGTTTACAAAAAAGGTAATAGGGGCCTTCCTCAGGGGATAACTCATGTCTGTGATGATGCAGAAGGAAGTTCTCTTCTTTCATTATACTCTGGGGGAGCAAGCCGATTTTCTAAGGCTGTATTCTTGCACGATGAAGCGGTATGTACACTCAGAGGATCTGTCCTATTGTTAGGGTAGTAAAATGCCAAGATGAACTCAAGACTGGCACTCTGGAACTCTCTGTGCAAAGTGCCCCAGGAAGGACAGACCAGGAGGAGGTGGCCACCATTAGGAGAACACAGGGCGGGCAGTGGCCTGGCCCTCCCTCCCTGGCCAGCCCTGTCCTGCGAGCCAGGCTGGGCCGGACCAGGGCTGGTGACTGGCGTCAGGCACTGCCTGGCCATCCCCAGGCACCGATGGGTTAAATGTCAACAAATACCAAATTCAAAGTTAATTTTTGTTTCGTTCACGCAAAAATTCTTACTGTTCTGGCAAATAAATGATGCCCAATACTGCGGTAGTTACTGCTGTGGCATCTGGGTTTTTGTTGGGAAGATACGTCCTTGAGACTTTTATGTGCCTTGCATTTAACTTATGTCTCTTGAGATGAAATGGCAGAGGGAGGGCCTGTACCCTGCCACAGCAGCACCTCCACACCCGCCACCCATGCTTGTGCTGGGGGGGCTGGGCCAGGGCCAAGATTCCCACCCCACCAGTGGCAAAAAATGCTCTTTCTGCTTTTCCAGATTGCTCCCAGAGGATCTGGCAGGGGAGGAGGTGCCTGGGCTTGAATCACTGAAATCTTTGAGCAGTGAAGCTGAGTGAAGGCCTTAGGCCCAGACCGCCACGTCCTTCATCCTCTTTGGAAACTGATGTGTGCATAAGCATAAGGGCGACTAAGGTACTGCAAGCGACCTGCCAAGGAACCGAAGGAAGGTACAAGGTGCCTATTACACAAGCTCTGAAATAAACTCATGGATTTATGTTTTCCTTGCTTTGTTCCTATCATTTCATCCATCAGCATGCGAATTACATCAATTCAGGCTCCTGAGGCCTCATTCTCATTTATAAGAAGGGCACTTGACATCACTTTGGTAATATAAAGAGGCATTAAACCAGGAGTAATTTATGTTTACATTATTTTTATGGCTCTGTTGCTATTAGAATGGTGTAAAGTGGCATTAAGAGAAACCACTATCAGGCTCTTTAGGGTCTTCCAGACTCCCAGGGATTACAATTCAGAGCCTAAATGACAGAGGGACCACATCTAAGGCATCTGTGGCATAAAGGTACATATTAGGAAGACCAGGAAAAAGTACTAGTTTAAATTTACTAAACTCACTCATAAACACCTGGGACATAAAATCTGCTGGAGTAATGTCATTAAATTATCTGGAAGCTGTTAACCTCTTTTACAAGTCCAATGCGGGAAAAAAAAACATTGCTTAAACTAAAAGGCTGTTCATCAGCCTACATGAAGTAAATAAAGTTGGGATAGACACATTTCCTACTGGAAGTATATCTATTTCATTGTAACACCACAGAAAACTCAGAAAACTTGTCAAGGATTTACAATAGACACAAAAATTAACAAATTTGAGGACTGAACACTCTTCCAGCTGATCTGGGATATACAGATGGAATAACGTTGGAAATGCCTGTCCTCTTATGTATATCTTCTGAATGTTTGTATAATTCCAGTATATTCATGAATGCCATATATGTTTAAATAAATAACAAATTCATAACAGTAGCCTAACTGTTCACTTTTGTTTTCTTACAAGCAATATCTCAGTATTAAGAATTAATTTTCACATCTCAACCACTACTAAAATCTGTGAACTCTTCAGTTATTTCTGTATTGGCGGATTTTTTTTTCAGAAAATAAAGAACAACAATTCTTATGAACATCAACCACTTTTACGTCTAACTTGCAGTGTTCTGTGACATGAAAAAGCATTACTAAAACAGAATTAAGAAAAAGCAAGAGAAAATCAACTTGGTCCTGCAGCTCATTCATATCCTCTCATTCAGAATCTCTGCTATTTGTTTTCTTGCAGCATGTTTACATTTATTAAGGCCAAATTTTTCATTGCTTGCAGATACTCCTTCTCTAATCTGTTTAGGTCACTTTGCAATTTACTGTGTCTTCATGTGTGTTTTCTCTCCCTACATGTTCAATGTCACCCATGTGATTAAGAAAGAAAGAAATGTCGGGGGTGGGCTGTGTGTGTGGGGAGGTAAACCAAGCAGGATGCACAGAAGATCTCAGTGTTCAGAGTCTGGTTGTATAAAAATCCCCAAACCAACACACACAAAACACCCTTCTGGAAACCTAAAAATATCTGGATTTTGATATAGCAACATGAACAGTCACTGAGCACTAATAAATCTCTCTTTCATCAAAAGGCATCCTCATCTTCTGACTATATTGGTCCATGGATCATACCTATAATTCATGGACAATAATTAAAATATATAAAAAAACCCCCACCGGTCTGTATGCAATAATTAAAACTTAACACAGTCCAAGACAGGCAGACTTTCTGTAGGGGAAAATGTTGAAACCAAATCATACAATTATCAGTTGCTCATTCACATTTCATAGACATCAGAAACACACCTACGCACCTACGAAACAGCAACTGAACAAGTTATGACATTTTTTGAATGTTTCTAATGACGTGTGTACAGTTTTCAGTCATATAGAGGTTTATAAAATCTTGCATTCAAATAATTTTACTAACCTTTTCTATAATAAATCAAGACGGCTGGGAGAATATGAAAAGCACAAGCCAGCCTCTGCTGGTCTAGCACTGTGAAAACCTTGACTCCTCACGGCTGCCTTCCAGGCAAGATAGCCTGAGTGGTTTCTGTGTGTTTAGGTGTTTTACAACATGGATTAAATTCTGCAGCCTGATGAGTTCTGTCTGTGGGACTATTGTTAGTGGCTCATCTGTAGGAGCCTAAGAGAGCTATTCTTTCTTCAGAAAGAAGATACCGAAGCTGCGGTCCAAAATGCAATTAGGATTTGGACTTTCTTAGGTTCTTTAATGCTGGTGAAAGGAACAAACTCCCTTGAGACTTGGGCAGTGGGTAATCCTCCAGTCCTTGAACCTCTAGCCACCAGGATTATGAGCAATAAGTAGGCACACAGAGCATGCTGCTATACTTCAAGGGGAAACAACTTCATGATGAATTCTTTCATTTTAAACTATTTTAAGAACTGTTGTCCAGTTCCTGTAAACATTTCTCACTTTTCTACTCATCAGAAACTCTTGATGTGAGGAAACAGTTACAGCAAAACCTATTCCAGCTCAGCTGAACAATTAATAAACTTGCACTACTTTTTTTTGTTTTGTTTTGGGTTTTTTTATTTGTTTTATTTTGTTTTCAATCACTGTTCTCCAATGGATTCTTGGACTACTCCACTATTCTCAGATGTAAAATTTAGGACAATAAAGAACTGGAAGTAAAATTTGTGCTTGTGCCTCTTGGGAGCAAGTAGCCAGAGACTGTTGTGTCCATCAAATCTCTACTCACATCATAGACAGTTCACTGATCTTAAAGTAACAGAAATTGCATTAACTTCGTTGCTATCAGTGTTTCTTCCAGCTTCACAGTCCAAGGCCAACAGCAAGTGATCACTTAAGCATCTCTCCTACATAGTGGTTCTTACAGAATGTAATTACAACTTCAGCACAAAGATCTTTCATTTGAGACTGCAGAAGCTGGTAAATTCATAACACAATGCCTGTTATTATTGGTTCAGGCTGATAAATGTATGTTTATTTTGATCCAGTTTCAGGCCTGATACTTGCATCAAATTCAAAACGTTCAGATTCACCACTGCAAATAAAGCTTCTGAAATTAAGTCCTACTGAAGTAAAAGGGCCTAACACACATCAGTTTGGAAAAATTCAGTAACATAAATGTGAGAAAGATACACGTTTTTTTAAGAGCTATAATTTAGAATAATGTGGAACTTGTATGTTTTAGGTAGATACGAAAGTATTTTCTGGCAAAGGACGGAAGTACTTGCTTCATGTTTTCCTAAATACTTTTAGGAAACCACTTTTTTAGCAAAACATAACTATACTTTTACCTGGAATTTCATAATTATCATATAAATTTACCTATCTACAACTGAATGCATATAATTGAATAAGCTTAGAAAAAATGGTAAGAAAGTAAACTTGCATGCTTAGCAGTTGTGATGGTGTATTTTACATATATTGTTCAGCTGCTTGTTGTAACAGCTATCAGTATTGGGCAACTAGGACCTAGACTGGCCTAGTGTATTTTTTTCCAAAGTAGCATTTTCTCTTACAATTTTTATTAAAGAAATACAATTTCACATACACTTGTACCAAAATAATAGTTCACTTACCTAAAGAAGCTGATATTCTCCTTTTTCCTTCCTTATACTGGATCCAGCATGCTTGGCCCCTTCCCTCAGCTGATTTAACTTACTAAATGAGTAGAAAACCACTTTCCCCTCCCTTCACCCTCTCATGCTTGCTTTATGCCATTTATAGTGACTTGAATGGGCCAATGGAGCAATCTGGCAAACTTCAGGTCAGTGTAAGGTAAACTATGAGAAGGTGTGTGTCTGGAAACAAAGAAAGGTTCTCAACTTTTCTGCAGTTTAGAGACATGGTGTTTTGTTGCGTTGGATGAAATGTACCAAGGCTCTGACACCAGGCATTAGTACAGGTGTCAGAAAAGCAGATTGTGAGCTTAGCTGTTAATCTGAATAACTAAGGAGAAAACAGTAGAGGCTGAATTGAAACTTTTTTCCTTTTAAATTAAAAATTTGGGGGTTGTTTGAACTGATTTTTATATCTAACTAAGAATGAAATACTTTATTATATTTTGGTATTATTTAATATACTTCAATCTGTTTTTAAAGTTCAAGGTCAAATATAAACCAAATTTTCAAAGTGAAAGTGGAAAGCTACTACAGAAAAGGTAAAAGGAAATATTCCAAAATTACTGAAAGGTCACACACAACCCCTCCCCACCCCCACCCCCCTTTTCTTTTTCTGCAAAAAATCTGAACACAGAATTGCAAAGAGTTTGGTTCCATGATGCTTTTTGTTTTCTGTGGATTCATTTATTGATGTAAATATATGTGCCCACCTTGTGTCATTATAGTTGCAATTGTACTATGCACCAGGTAGCTACATTTATTTCTGTGACACCTTTTATAAATGTGTAGGTTTGTTTGTCTTAAAGCCATTTGGTTTTTTTCTTCACTTGCAGAACAGAAGATATCAGCTCTGTATTTAAGAAAAAAAGAACCTTAAGCCATCCCAATCATCTTGCCAGTATCAGATTGTTGTGAGATAGTTTCTTTGAAGCATGGTTCTTTGGCTTTGCAGTAGGAACCCAAAATTTGGCAGCATAATAGTCACTGTGTTGAAGAGACTTTTGCTATCTCTAAGAAAATTCGTCTTGATTTGGCTAGGGCATAAACCTCTGAAAATCATCATTTACATATGCTCAGTAGAGCATAGTCAGGGGCCTGATAAAATCTTTTTGAGTGCTATATCACCAGTGAAGCTGTGCCAGTACCAAAGGCTTTGGTACACGCTGGATTGAGAGAAAAAGCTGCCAATCTCTGCTAGGCTTCCTATGCAGTCTGTGCACAGCTAAATATTCAGAAAGGGCATACATTCCTCCAGCCGTTACCCAAATATCCTCTTGGTTAAGAAAATGGTCTGTGCTAGTCTCATACTCACAATTCAGAAATTAGGTAGATACAGCCTCCTGCCACCCTATTTTACTGATAACTAAAGTGAAAACTTGATGAGGTTATCCATGACAAAGCCAGGAAAAGAAGATTTCTGGTATGGCAGGACACCTCCAAATAATTCTACTGCCTTTCAGCGTAAAAATGCTAAATCTCTGTCCTTGTCTGTGTTGAATATAACTCCTGAATGTGACTCGCTTACCTATAGTGTTACCTATAGTTTGCAATGCAGGGCAAATGAAGGCTGCATCACTATATTTAATTCTATTATTTGTTAGACCATCTGTCTTAGACTCTTGTGTTCTGTTATTTAAATAATTTGTAAAATAGCATTTTTTAATCTGCAATTTTTGTGAAGGTGGTCAGGTAACACATGTCCATTTCTAATAATAATGCAAATTACTGCCTGGCAGTGTTAATCATCTAGAATACATTCCATTCAGAGAGGAATATCAATTTTATATGCTTCTCTGTTAAGGGTAACAGAGTTGGGTAGATCTATATTTCATTGGCTTTTTCCTGAAAATATAACAATGGTATTAAAACAAACAAACAAAACCAGACCAAAATACACATTAGGCCTAAACTTTCTAGCACTTTCATTTCCTATAAACAGCCCATTTTTTCCCCAACTAAACAGTTCTGTTTAAAATAACATCTAGTTCTCTAGACACATTTCAGTCATTCTGAAGTTTCTTAGTCAGAGACTTTCCAAGTTTATGAATGGTGGCATTTAAGACAAACTTTTTATTCTGGATAATCGGCCTTTTTGCAGGAATTCAAACACCTGGCTCTCTTCTCTCTCCAGGCTATGATTTGCCCTTCTGTCCTGTGCAAATTTATTCTCCTTGTAACATTTGAATTAGTTTCAATGTCTTATTTGTGGGGATGGATCCTCGTGTGGTGAAAAGAAGCCTCATTTGATGGACTGCTGGGAGCAACTTCAGTTTTCATCAGAATGAAAAAGTTCTTTTTCCATTCTCTTGCTTATCTCATATTCATGGAGAAACTGAGAATATGTTTTGTATACTGGCTGCTTATCTGAAGCCAAATCAATTTCTTGAAACTTTGACTAATTCATTTACAGTGTGATCCTCATTTAAAGCCTACTAATTTATTGGAGCATTGATGATGACAGTGGTGTTGCAGATAGATACTGTGGGTCTGAGCAAGTCAGCTTGTCATTGTCTGGGACTGATTTGAAAGGGGCTACCACGTATCTGCTTGTGAGGGGGAAAGGCTCAGTCAGAAGGGGAAAAGACAGGGGCACTTTGAAAGGCAGGAGGAGGTTCTGCTGGCAATACTTAAGGTGAATAATATAATGTACTCTAAAGACTGAATGTCAAAAAGCAAAGTTACCCTTCATTCACGCTCAATTTAAAATATTCCTGTTAAATAATTGTTTTAATCAAAGGCATGTCAAGAACCACGTTCTTTCTCTGACAGTAACTACAAAAGAAAGCCTCCAGGAAGAAGGCCAAGAATAGGTGAATGTTCTTCATTGTAGTTTATATGGATGCTTACTCCTGGGATTTGTGGATTCATTACTGTATCTAGAATACAGCAATATTCCCCATGTTTCCTATTCTCGTAACTTGATAGTACATCTGGGACTTCACCATTATTTCCAAGACGTGCCTTTTCAACATTTATTTGTTTGCATTAAAATTTATTTTGCAAGGAAATGCTCCTGAACTGCTCTTGAGTATTCTGCATTTTCAAACTTCATATGATAGTGTTAGAAACTATATGTAGCTTAGGACAGAGGCTTGTTTTTTATCTTACTTCTCCTACATCTACCCCCCCCAATCCCTCCCAAAAGCAACAGTCAAAATGTCAATAAATTCCTTCTAAGGTTTATTTAAATAATAAACTGATTCATAGTTTTTATGTGACTATGAACTACTTTCAAATTAGTATGGCAACACCACTAAATGAAAGCAATCAAATTCTGTTATCTCTTGCTGAAATCTTACATGTCCTTCTTAAAGACATTTAGAATTGCTGGTAGGAAAATAGATAAATACCTTGAAAAAAGAAAAAAAAAGTTCTTGCTTTCTGTACAGGCATTCTTGTACCTGCTATATTAAAAAAAAAATGTCTACAAGGCTTACAATGAGCATACAGTAAATAACTGGTTCTTTTTTCTCTTTTCTTTATTGGAGCCTATTGTTTGACTCAAAGTCCACTTAAGGCAGAAAATACCATTATCACACTGTGCAACAAGACACCTTAGTGCTATAATTGAGATTAGCTTTCAATCACTACAATTTGTGAATCAGTAATTTTAAGAGGCTTCACCAGTTTTTCCATGCGGAAGCAATCTACCCCCTGCTCACAAAGCAATGTTTTCTTTGGGAACATGGAAGACAGTGCAGCAGTTCTTTAAGAAGATTTAACCATCGAGACAGAGCACATCAGGCCAAATATATTTATGAATTAATTTACACCTGAGATTAATTTGATCATAATTTTTGAGGCTCCATAAATAATGCCTTTCTCTGGACTTCAGAATACAAGATAAAATATGTATCTAAATAGACTTTATACTTAGATAAAAGAACATTTTAAATAATGTGATACTTCTTGGTAATATAGGATCAGGGAATCAGGTGTAAATTGCTATGTATCCTATTAGCCTAGTCCAATTTAAACAAGGTAATAGTGCAACCTATATATTTCAGGACTGACTTCAAAGCAGGTAAAGCCACAGCAGAATTTGAAGACACAGATTTAAAATGGGGAGTTAAAAAAGCCAGATGTATAATCAATTTATCTATCTAAAATGATATTTAGGCAGAGTTTAATTTCAGCCCTAGAACTGATTCAGTCTATTCTGTGATGAGCTAGATAGTTAAATCTGCTCCTGAAAAGAGATGTTTGCCTCCTTGTGTCCTGCAAAGAGGTCTCAACTAATGGACATACTCAGAATATAAATACCACATGTGTGCAAAAGATTAGTCTCGCTGGAAGATGTAGTGTCCAAACTCACATTTTTCCCTCCCAGGCAGTGGTCTAATTATCAATTTATATATTGTTCTCTGTGTGCATAGGAAAGAGGAAGAGGATGCTTTCAATTCTCACCTGCTAAGTTGGTTTGGTTAGCAGAAAGCCAGGAAAAATTTACTAGATCAGAAGATACAGGATAAAAAGTTATAATGACATTTTGTCGTGTTAAGTGCTGAAGGGTGAAGATCTGGACTAAAATTAATTCTGTTATTTTACAGTCTCTTCCATATCTTGAATGTTTGTCAGTATAAAATGGGCAGGGAATGCTACCACATCTTCCTCCCATGTAATGCTGTACGAAGAAGTAAATCCTTAATTTTTATGGAAATTTCATATAAACCCATATTGCAGCAATTGAATTATAGACCTGAAGTGGAGGTCGGCTTCTCCTTGCAGCCTGGAATTAGATGCCTGAATCTCAGATGGGGTTGGTGAGGAGAAGAGATGGTAGCATAAAACCTCATTTTTATTTTCCCTTTTGTTTATTCTAGAACATACTATGTTAACATTCAAGTTATTGCTATTCTCATTCTGAATCATTTAACCCTTTCCATCTATTGTGTAAAAGATTTTGATGCCTGATGGGAAGCAATGTGTTCATTTGCCTTCCAGGCCCATGTAAACACTGACACTGGAGTGCTCAGGGTTTAACCTTTGGGTATGTGTACGGAGAGCAGTGCAATGCTGTGCAGGCATGCTGGCAGGGTTCCTGACAGCTGAAAGGCCATATTGGTACTCCAGATTTTATCTGTCAGAAGTTTGGTAGCCCTAGAAACCCTGCAAGCCACTGATGGAGGCACCATTCCCTGCACTGGAAGGGAGTTTTCAGAACTAACATTGCACAATCTCCAAATCCTTGAGTGTATTTTTAGCTGTCCACAGAAATGAAGCTTTCTGCTTCTATTTCAGTGTAGGAAAACAGAACAAAAGTAATTTGAAGGGAAACTTTTTTTTTTAAATTTATGTCTCAAATCAATTAAAACCTTTTCCTAATAACTGCTTAGATTTGAAGAACTTAAAAATTCCAAATAAACGAGCTCACATAATTTTAACTTAAAGAATCACCTGTGGAATAATCTGAATCACTAGCTTCTTAAACTACTTTTGAAAAACTAGAAAAAATCTTAAGTACTGTTACAGCACTTAAAGAGAATGTAGGAAGCCAAGAAAGATTAGCCTGACACATAAAATAGTGGAAAGGTAATTTATGGGGTCTGTAAACAAAATAAGTAGCGGCTAGATTGTAATTAATGTTAGCCAGAATGGTTTGATATGTTTTCCACCAAGATTAAAAGTCTGACTGATAAAAGCAAACCTGTTGATCTAGTATATTTGATTTTCTTCAGACATTCGATTTGATACTGCGTGACATTAAGGTTCAGAAGTTTACATATGTATATAAGGAACTGATTAGACAGATTAAAGACTTGACATATCTTGAGAGGTAGCTATTGAGAAGGATTGGATGATATCCAGTAGGGTTCATAGAGCTCAGAGCTTGTTTGCTGTGTGATATTTCTATCAGTGATCCGGATGATGCTCTACAACCCTGCTGGTGAAGCTTAGAGATAATAAAGATCCCTGTGATCAGATATAGCACAAAGCCAAGGAAATCTGAATCACTTGGATAGAGGATCAGTTCCAAGAAAAAGGTCTTTAATTTAGCCAAATGCAAGGTAATGCATCTGGAAAAGGTATTCTAAGAGCGTGGGAGAGTCTGTCTTGGGAACTCCCTTAATTCACTGATGGATATATGAGTAAATCTGGATAATCACCTCAATATGAGCTCCCAAGTCTTACTAGTACACAATTGAGCACCTGAATGACGTTGCTGTTGAGGACAACTCACAATTGCTTGATACCTAGAGAGTGAAAAGGTATGTTTTTCTAAGAGCTACTACATAATTCACCTTTTGGAAGAAATTGTGTTTCCCATATAGTTATCGATTTTGAGCCTTATTTCCACATTTGGGGTGGGGGGATAGTGTTCTCAAAATAATTTACCTGAACTGAGGGTTTGCCTGGAGCCTAGTCACAAATTTAGATTTTCTTGTGTTTACTTGTGTTTGAATAAACTTGTGTTTAACTGGATAAGACTCATCAAAGCACCAGTCAAACTAGTATCATTATAACAAAATAAAAAAATCATGTCACTCTTTCTGATCAAAATAAGGTGTGGACCACACCATTATCTTAAGAGTAAGAGCTAACATTTTAAGCAGGATGGATGGTACCTTATACCATAATTACTGTGTTTGAGGAGAGAAAATTTGGGATGGTGCAAGAAGATGAAGTAATGGAGAATGAGTTGTAATAAGGACTTTGGTTTGGGGTTTGTTGTTTTTTTTTTTTTCTTTTCCTAATAAACATGGAATTTGTTTTTTCTGAGGGAGGATCTCAGACTCCAATCTGATTCACACTTTTAGGATTATTATCACATGTGGTCTCTGTGTCTAAAACCATGGAAAGAAAAATAATAAATTGAAGGCCATATGTTACAAGCTTTGGCAATGTTCAAAGATATTGCCAGGACTTCAGTTTTACATATACTTTTTCTTGTGCATACGCTTTTACACATTCAATTTTTAAGTTTCAGAATTTGACAAAATTTGTACTGATCTCCAAGGAAATGGCAAAATTCATCCCTCTGACTCCTGTTGTCAAATCTTTGTTCCATTGCATGTTATTTGAGGATTTCTTGAATTTGAGGTGCTTTGGGAGGGGCCAGGGAGGAGAAAGATGAGGAGAGTTTTTATTTTGTAAAGTTATGACCAATCATAGATTCCAGCAGGTTTAAAGTTCTGCACCCTTCTACCTATAAGTGGCAAATGTGAGGTAATTTTAATATAAAGTTTGGTTATAATTATTTTCTCAGAATGCGTAAATAAAGGACAGTTAGTGAAACTTGATCTCTTGCAGTCTTCAAATGGTTACAGTTACATCAATGTGATTGTATTAAACAGACTATCATAATAGACACAATACAGGTGTGGATTCTATGATATTTTAACAAGGAATTTATGACAGAAACAAATTTTTTGCATTATCAAGTCTAAGTCCCTAGATAGTATGTGCAGCCATAATATGCAAATTATTTCAGACTTGTTACTTAAAACCCCCACAATTAAATTTCTGTATGTGCAGGAAAAAAACACACACATCACAAATAAACAAATATCCCTTTATTGTAAGATTTGTTTAGCAGTGATCCATGTTTTATCTGCATAGCTACAAAATGTTTACACTGGGGCTTCCAGTTCATAAATCCTTAGTTTTATGCAAGCTTAATGACATCCAGTCTTGCCAAAGTTTGCATTTATTATCCATTTTGAAAAATTGGTCATGACAAATGCTAGTTTGTTCTGAGACACCAAGTTTCCCTTCCTTCATTGTCTATTCTCCTGATTGTAGAAATGGTAGACTTCAATATCGAATAAAGCTTTAATAATTCAATGTTGATTAATTAAGGGTGTTTTTCTGACACCCCATGCTCTTACTGAGAGAGACCTTGTGCCTGAGAGGTCCTATGATTTCAAGGTGTTACTCCCAGAAAAAAATGCTAATCAATAAGATAAAGGGTATCAGACCTAAATAATTAACGGTGTTAAGTAGGAAAAATAGCTGTATGATGCCCTTGGTATTTTTCTCTCTTTAAACAATGGTAAAGACACAGGAGAACATGCAAGGCATGCAAATCTTGAGTGTTTTTTTAAACATTTTAAATTTTTAAAAATTCCCTTCTGTAGCTTTTCAGGTCATCTCCTGAAGTTTAGTGTACTTAACTTATTTAAGAGGTTGTTTTCTTCTTATTTGTACCCTTCTTTCTACTCATTCTTTTTTGGTACAGCTCATGTTTTATGCAGAGTTGCTTTCATATACTTAAACAGGCCTTCTGGTATGTGTAGAAGATTTCACATTAGGACTTTACATCTCTGTTTAACAAAGCAGAAGCACCTGTACTTGTACATATTTGGCTGGTGTCAACAAGCTCCATGGTTAGTTGGAAATTAGGGATTAATTTGGCCAATGTTTAAGAGTGTCATTACATAAAAGTAATTTCTGTATTTGTGATCCTCCAGATTTTGTGCCCATGTAATTATATTTCTTGGTTGGTTTTTGGTGTTTTTTTTTTTTTTAACTTCCTTCTTTACCTGCCTTTACTCTTTGATCTGGCTCACTTTTTTCATCATAATGCTCTTCAAACATCCCTCTGTAGTGTGTCTGTACGCTTAACTACAATCAATCTTCCATTAGTCATTCATCAGGCTGAGTATCCCTGATGCTATAGGCTGACAAACAAATCCCCTTTTCCTCTGAATATACAACACTTGAAGGAAACAAAACAGTAATGGTGAGAACACTAATTCCTACTGATTTAAAAGACCTCTAATTCCCATTAATTTGTTTGGGACAAACGATTACTTCATCGCATATCTTACAAGGACTGATCTATCAGGTAGTATTGACTGGAGTAGTTGGGTACCTAACTAGATGGTTTACAGAAATTACTCTTTAACAAGATTATTGTTACGAAACAAATTTAGATTAGGATTTGTGTATGTGTGATCAGTGTCTTACGTGTCTGTTTTGGAAGCTTAGCATGGTCTAGACAGATCAACTTGCTAAGATATCCCCCTTAACTGAAATAAAAGATGTCTTCTTATTACTTTCAGTATGGAGTGGATTTAGTGTAATTTACCCACTTTTAGCAACAATAATTTGTAGGTGCTGTACCTCAAAAAACAACTCAAATGTAGACTAAATCCTGTCCCATCTACCTGTCTTACTGCTCATATTTAGAGTGGGAAGAGGAGGGAGGAGAAACATGGCATTTCTGTGGGAAAATAAATATAGTTGGAAAAAGGTCCCGTTGAATAAAGAAAATGAGGAAAGAAAAGCAGCTGTTCCAACACTGGTGAGTGTTTACATTCTGAAAAGAAAAGCCCTGACAGACAAGGCAGAGTAAGATTTTAGCTGATTGCGTTTAATATATATCCTTGATGCGGACAATGAGCTGATCACATGATTCTATGATTTATTATGCAAATGCTCTTGCAATGAAAAGAAGATGGGAAACATGGGGAAGTACTAAGGTAGGACTTCTCCAAAAACAGACCTTACTTGTTTAAACAATATTTCTGCTTCTGCACTGTGCAGAGCACAACAGTTAGATATCACAGGGTATCTATAAGTACTTAATGTTGATAGGGATAATATTCAAATGGCAATATATATCAAATTATTGAGGAGCTACTTTAATGAAGGATGAGCAATCTGAGAAAGACAGTGGTAACTACATTCACATATAATGCTATAATAGGTTACTGCAGAAATTCTCATATGCTGTCTCTCAGCTCTATTACAATGCTCATTAGAGCTGTTGTACTGTGTATTTCACTTTTTAATAGGTCTTCCCTTTGGTTGTGAGAAAACATAATTATATGACTCCAAAGCAGGATCTTCCTTGCCATGTCACCCTCCTCTCTGCTGTAATTACATCCCCTTGCTAGCCCTTGGTGGCAGATTGTTTAGGCGGGAGCTAGCCTGGCAGAGGTGGCAGCTTGGTCTTTTCATAGACTGTTCATCAAAAAGGGAAGAAGAACCATTGATCTTTTCATATCAGATTCCTTAGATGAGTTCTCTTTTAGCAAAGTTGGTAAATTCATGCCCACTTGTGTGGACCTTTGCCAAAACAGGCTTACTCTGTTATAAAATTGGCAAATTCCCCCTTCCTTAAACACACTTGACATTCTTCAAACTGTTATACCACAAACCGGTGGTGAGAGAGAATGCAGTTCTGCTGAGATACCAAATATGCACATACAGAAATGTATAAGGAATCTGAATTTCAAATGGAGAAAGTGAAAGTAGAATTTCTGATACTGGAAGGAAATAATATTGTCTTAATTAATTTACTATCAGTTGTGTCCTGATGTTCTAGTCATTCTGATCCTCTCTTCTGTCCTATAACTCTGTTAACAATTTTTGCAGACATTATCTATGCAATTGATGTCTATAACTTTATTAAAACATTCTGCAAAACCAGGCATGCTCGTAAGTATTTTCTTGATTTCACTCCAAAACATTGGCCCATCCTAAGTTCAGAAGGTAGTGCAGAATGACTTTTGGGTAGAAAACATATATTCAAAATACAATTTTTCTGTAGAGAAATTTAAACAGAATCTTGGGTTCAAAATCTTTGCTTTGATAGCATGTTGACAGAATTTCTTGCTTTTCCTTGTAGAAATTGTCATGTGGAACTTTAAGTTATTCAGAAAACTATATTCCAGAGCATAAGGCAGACTAGATTTCCCTCACCCACCTTTAAAATAAAGATGAGATTAATCTCAATGTGGTGCTCAGGTCTTTCTTTTACTCTTTTCAGAAGCAGAGCTATGTCAGATGATCTAGCTCTTACTCTAAAGGCCTGGCTTGTTTTGTGTGTGACACACTACTTGTTGATTTCTCAAGAGTCAAGATATTTTGGAACCTGCAGTTCCTGACTAATCAGTAGACTCAAAGCAAGACTGCCTGGAAGAGGAAGCACATTGACATAATAAAGTATGAAGGAAAGCTTGGGAAAATGCCAAATAATTCAGAAGGAAAAGTAAGACAGTGGCTGCACTGTAGTAATTCCTGCTTTCTGAGATGGAAGGGCAAAAAAATATGTATCTTTAAGTGCCTTCCCAGCTCAGCAATGATACCAGGAAAAAACAGTGGGGTATCTCTAAAAATTGAAAGTCAAGGCTTTCCTTTCACAGAAGTGTGAAGCTGGGATTCATAAACAAACAAAAAACATCTCAGGAAGGGGTATCTTCTTGTTTTGGTTGGTGGGCTAATCTAAGCAATTAGAAAGGGGAATTTAAACATATGCGGTACTGAGAGTGGAAAGAAAAGCACTGATCAGCAAGAAACTAAAGTAACATATATATTTAATTTTGGATAGCCAAACCCCTCACAATCTCTTAAGGCATCTGATTATGATGATAATACAAGAGCACAAGCTTATATTTTTAAATTGTATTGCATCTGTTCTTACTGGACACAGAAGAATAAGACTCCCTTTGGAGCCATCTCTGCAGTGCTGTGGTTTCATTATTTTTATGGTTCAACACTTGCATCATTATAGGAACATCATACTAATAATCAAATGGGGTATTTTTACTTCTCCTCCCTCGTGACCAAGGACCCATATACACATGCCTATGTTAAGGTGCTAAAGAACGGTTTTCGATGTTTATCATACCCTTATTTCACTGACTCAGACAAGTGTGTATATTTTTCATCTGTCAGTTTGCTACCATAAGTCAGTGCTATAGTGACATTGGGATGTTAAAAAATCATTTGGCTTTCACATTCTACAATTTAAAGCTGTAGATGAATAAAGTAAATCATGTATATCTCCTTTAAAATACTCATAATAATCTGTTCTTAAAATCAAAACCAAACCCATACTGTACCAGAGGTGCATGGGCTTCTAATATTTTGCCTGCATCAGCAAATTTAGAAATATATTTTGTAACTTGTATCCTCTAAAAGTATCCTTTCACACTTTGCAGCATGCATTTATCTGTCTGTCTGAAACAGGGAAAGAAAGAAAAAAATGCATGTGATGCTTTAGGTTCGGTAATTAGTTGACCTTGTATCCTAACTTGTGTTACTGAATCTTTTTCCTACTTTTTATGTTTCAAGACTGTGCAACAAACTTAATTTTTCATTGCCTACTTTTGCCTAGTTAATGATAGAATTTTCTTTTTCTCATTATAAGTACTTTGTTTTAATTATTTACTTCTTTACAAATAGCTTCTTCTGTTGTTTGGGTGTATTGCATTGTTTCCCCATTATTTTCAGAAGTCTCTGTGACTTCTAAATTTGGAGGAACCTATTCCATGGCTCTGAAAAAGCATCTGTTATATATAATTTGTTTACTGGATACGCCAGGTGGGATATCTACCAGATTCTAGAAGATAATCCAGCAGAGTGTAGCATTTCTGTATTCAGGGATTTTGGCCCATTAATATTGCTATGGTTTCCAAGATGTGGTAGAAATTTTCAAAACCTGAGGTGTGTGCATAGTCTATTATCTGCATGGTAACCATGACATGAGTTTGTTCACAATAGAAATCACAAATAATTAAATAAGCTATGCAGTTCTTAAATTGACAGTTAAATAGCTGAGTGAGTGAGTGTAAATGAATCAGGTATTCAGTTTTTGTTTCTGGACTCTCTTCATCTTTCTGTGGGTTGCATTCACACATTGCATGAATCTGAGGCTTCTGGAAACAGGGGAGTTGGACTGTAAGAAGGAAGAAGTTGGAAGAGTAGCATAAGAGGGAGATCTTTGTCTTGTGAGTCATCTTCCCTAACACTGAAAAGCATCGGAGTCAAGAGTGATACAATATGGTGAATTACATGAAATCTGTGACAACTGCTGGACAGGCGAATTGGCAACACTGTGCCATATGAACTCTGTTAATAATTTAATGGCTGGATTTTCTGCAAAAAATTTTTATAAAGCTTACTCCATTCCACTGGGAGATCATTAAATTGGGTATTTTGCATTGATGAAGGCTAAAACAGAGCTCTAAAGAATTTGTCCTCTGGCAGAGTAGAAATGGACAGGATCTAACCCCATCAAATTAACGAGGACTGAAAGTCAAGGCTATTTATGACCAGGAGGTGTCAGACTAGTAGATAAAAGTCTCCACTTCCAAAGCACTACTGCATTATTTCTATTTAGTGTCACAAAGATACCAGATTTTAGCTTGGATCCTAGAGAAAAAAAGGACCCTGAGCTGTTCTTGTGTCCTTTGACAACGCATTATGAAGTTCATGGTGCAGTTGCATGTCATATAACTCCTCTGTAGCTGAAAGGGGGGTTTACATTTTAAGTTTGTTGAGCTTCACTAATGCCAAAGTACACTTTAAAATATGCTATAACTTGGCAGAAATCCAGTGAGCTGGAATTTAAAAGGGCTTTTAGTAACACGTGACAAGGTGGTAATGAAAGATGAGTTGTTAAATCAGAGTCATCAGGGCTCCTATCTTCCTTAGAAGTTTAGCTTCTCCTGCATCCCCCCTCCAATCTTATGAGCTCTTCTTTTAGTGATCTCCAGTTCCTCAGAGATGTTAGAAGTCACTATAGTGTGGTTTTTGTGTGATTATATAAAACTGCTCACACCAGAGTCCTTATTCTTTTCATTCACCAGGACACTAGAATGTAAACAGTTCCCTGACAGGCGAACCAATCTTCTCCATTTCTTTAAACTGTAATCATTCCTTCCTGCCTTCCTTATTTATCCTCACACTCCTTCTGTTCCGTAGTGCCTCTGTCTTTCCCATGTTTCAGCTTCTTTTTAAAATGTCTTGTTACAAAGCATATGCAGTCAGTGGTTTATGGTCTAATATGAAGTAGTAGCTTATTGAATATTTCCATGCTAGACTTCAGCCCCCACACCTTGATCTGTCCTCACCCCATCTCTTACTTGCAAGAAGTGACATTTTTGTTGAACCTTAATCTTTGACAACAAATAGTTCCTCTTTATGTAGCTTGCATTTCAATTAATAATATTGTTACACCGTTACTTTAGGTTATGACCAATGAATTTCAAACAAAAAACTCCAAGTAGTCTGTATAATATAAAATAACAAATTAGCTAGATTTTCTAAGGATGAAATTACAAATCCACGAAAATGCTGGTGTTGATGAAGGTGAAACTTTGGGAATACGATATGTGTAGACAAAGTTTGTACATTTTATCCTGTTTGTGAGGTATACCACTACTGCATATGCAGGAAAATGCACCCCCAGGTAGGGATATTCAGTGCATAAATTATTTCTGTTTTTTTTTTAAAGTACTCCTGTTTTTTTTTTTTTTTTTTTCACATGGGCCTTCATGCTACTTCTCAGTTACAGTATGAATACTAATTACATTTATATTTCACTGACAAGAATTAAAGGTAAAAATGTGTAAACCTTTACAAATATTTTGAGATATACATATAGAAAACCTGTTGCATGTTATATGAAAAGGTAACTAAGGTGAAAGGAGAAACATTGATTCCATTATACTGCCCTAGAAATATAACAAAAATTGAAGATGCTTTTTGTTGTTTGATTGTTTTTTTAAGAGGTTGCCACTGAATTCTAGAGATATGTGGTATTTGAATATCAAATATGTCTACTTAGCTACTTCTAGATGAAGAGATGAAGGGTTAATTGAAAAATCTACATATTCTGGTCACCATTAGGTATTTCCTCAACTTTTGCACTGTTAAGATGTTAAAAAGAAATTAAATCCTGTATTCTAAGCTTTCAAGACACATATTTTCAATAAATATCAATACAACAATCTGCATATTGTTGGTTAAGTGGGGTTCGATTCATTCTTTCCTTTTACTGATTTGTGAAAAGCCTAGGCACTGTGAAAGTAGATACTGAATTTCTGGAAATAAGGAACAGGGCGTCAGTCTGTAGCAGTCCTTCGCCAGGTGGTAGAGCAGCTTGTTGCAGCAGTTAAAAGTCAGAGCCATATGGCTCTGATCCACTGCAACTGCTACAATGGAAAGAAAAGTTTAAAAAACAGAAAAAAAGATGAATGAATGAGTGAAGAAGTAGTCAGTTACTTTGATGAATGTGACAAGGTCTGCTCTGAAAAACGAAATAGTCTCAATCTGTAGAGTTTGATAAGCATCTACTTTGAAAAGAATAAACAAACAGTGTCTTTCAGCTCCAGAAAGACATTTAGGCAGATGGACCCTTATGCCTCTGTGACTTCTCAACAGAATTGATGGATATATAAGCATAGAGGTTCACATAGCCTGATATTCCAGTCTATCATAGGGAATAACCCAGTATGGAAGGGGCCCGGTGTGGAGGCTATGGTCAGTTTCTGTCCTTGGCAGAAGTAATGATGAATAGGAGAACTGAACCAGCTAATCAACTTGTACATGCTGGCTGGATTCAATGGAAGTCAAAAGAATTATACTGATTACACCAAATTAAGCTGTAGTCCAAATTCAGTCTTGGTGTTTGAATTTCATAGATGGATACAGTTTTAGTACCTTCCCTCTTCCTACCAATCCCAAAGCATTTACAGTTAATAATTTAATAGAGTATCTCTGTGCCATCTTGCACCTTTGTAACAGTTTTCTGAAAGTCTTGGCAAATACCTTAAAAGTATTCTTCTTGGATTTATACTATGAAAGATATAGTCTCCTTGAAAAAGATGGAAAGTAAGACTAAAACATATAAAGAAAACAACAAAATTTGACAAAAATGCTGCCTGACAAGATGGTGAATTTGCCCCTGTTTTGAGATGAACATAACTAGACCCCCTTGATCCTCAAGGAAGACTGAGACACTTTAAAATCTGTAACCCAGGTGCTATTAGAATAAAGCAGTAGGATGCTTATCCTTTCGATCTCAAACTGTGTAGTTCGGCGTAAAATGGGCTCATAATACACTTCCATTCCTACCCACTGTGTCTGCTTGCAGGTTCTGGCCTTAGTCCTTCAGAATTTCTACTTTCTTCATTGTAGCAAATGAATGTGGCAAATGTAGCAAATATGCCCAGCCTTCCTGAGTGTTCTTGCAGGTCCCTTCTGCGTCCCTGCTGCTGCTGTTGGGCACCTTGCTACAGCCTCTGCATCGGGTGCTGTGTTTCTCCTCTGAGTCTTGAGTCCTGCACACTGTAACCTCCAAAAATTTTGCTCAGAGCAAGCTCAATTGTTTGCCAAGGATCCCCTAAAGGGTTTCACCCCATCAGTTACTTCTTCAAAAGACATAACAGATAAATAAGAACACACTGAGAAGACCAATATAGTCCATTTCCACAGCAGCTACTCTTCTACAGAGCAGAGTTCATATCTGCTAAACCTCTGCTGTATTTCTTCTCAGAAAAGTTTATTTCTGATTATGTAAGAATTTTACCCTGGAAAGACCTGTGTGCTTAACTTTAGATATTGAACAGTGTTACTGTCTCCAAACCCTAGTTTCAAAAAACCTCAGTCTCACCTAAACTTGCATTTTCAAATGAAATTGAGTATATATATTAAGGTTGAGTGCTGGCAAGATTAAAAATAATAGTAATAATAATAATAAAAAAAGCAAACAAACACAGATTATTATTTTGTAAGTCATGTTAAATTTCTATGTTTTTAAAATTATGAGTTACCCAACCTAATATCACATTATATATATTGGGTAGAAAACAGGAACAGAAAGTGTTATATCTGTGCTTTGTGCTAGGATTGCATTTTATGAGCGCAGCTTTAAGTTGGTACCTTCTTATGTTCAGAACTGAGATGCAGTAGTTACAAAGAATTTTAGAAGCTTTTAGGGGGAGAGTAAATTTTTTCAGCCTGTGTGACTTATGCCCCTCCTTGCCCAAATAGTTACATAAAGACAATGAAGCATGACTCAGAAATTTTAGATTCCTTAAAAAATCCCAATGTAAAACTACACTTTTCTCCCACTAATTATATTAATCAAATTTTAATACTTAATAAAAATATTGTATTATTTATGTTAAATAATAGTACTGATGTTCAGAGCGAAGAGGTATTAAGTTATCCATGTAGTTCTAAGTCTTTTGCACTTGTCTTATTCCTGCATTACTAATCCACAAAGATAAGAGAGAGGGAGGGAAAGAAGGTTTGAGAAAATTTACTTTTTAGGACAGTTGAGCACCTTTGTTAGAAAAGTTTGATATGATTGCATGCAGCAAATGTTGCAATGTAGCAATGTTCACACTTGCGTTTGTCTTAACGACCGTCCAGTGAGGATCCCTCTATGTAGGTCTGATTCAGTTTTGCTTTGCCCAGCCTGTTTTCTCTTGTGGTTCTACTATGAATTCCACTTTCAGATTAGGATATATTAGGATACACTTTCTGTGATAGATGATACTTTAAATTGGTGACTTGGAAGCTGAATCCAGCTGAAACTGGGTTTCCATTAATGTCACCCTAGAGAACTTTGTGAACCAAAACTATTTTGTTCTAACAGTGCTTACCCTACCCTCATGTACTTTCTTACCTCTTTTTGACAACAAAACCAAAATATGCATAAATTTGAAAAAAACACAAGAAGGCAGCATGTTTCTGAAGACTTAGGAGTGAGATTTGAGTCATACATGTATTCCTTTTTCTTTTAGAACTGAATGTGCAAGTTATGTACACCAAATCAGGGTGCCATGAAAGAGCTTAGAAAGGAATTTGGTGTCCCCCTCAGGTTTCCCCAGTCTATTAGAAAAGGACTTGGGTATTTGAAAAATGAGACTGAATCAGTGTCTGAATTCTAGACCGTAACTTTTTTGGTTTTTTCCCCCCCTTTTCATTTACCTCCTGCCATGTCTTCTATTGCAAAGGTGATACACCAAAGAAATGTGATGGTTTGTGCCTGACTGATTAATTCTCATAAGTGAGTGCAGAATGCTTTAAAATATTAGTTTGAGAAAGCATTCAGATTGTTTGCTTTTCCAAACTGACTTTCACTTATGCAGTGAAATACGCTTATGCATGTTAGATTAATAAAAGACTAAGATACCTCTCGAATAATGAAAAGAAGTGACACAAGAGAGAAAATGTACCTATTTGAGATATTGAAAGTACGCTTATTAGTTTGGATCTGTAGTTGCAACTAAGGAGCTAGACAATTCATGCACAATACTTCATGGTTACAAGTCTTTTTACTACCAGTAGAGCAGTCATAGGCAACATAGCATGTTTGCTGGTATCCTGACGTCTTTCTCTGGCAATGATCAGACATGAGGCTATGGAATATCAATCTTTTTAAAAAGAACTTCCTAACCTTGAAGATAAAAATCATACTCCATTTTCTTCATTTTTATGACTTTTTCCATGGCTCATTTAACCCTGCAGTACTCTTTCCAATGCTTTTGGGGAGGGCTGGAATAAGATAGTCCTGGTTATAGATATTGTTGCCTGGTGAACATAATTTGGTTACCTTTAGGCTAACGTTCTAGGCAGTTATCCTAAACTGACATACTTAGAAATATATTTGATGACTATGCAGCACTGACCGTTTGTAATATTGCAAAAATATTAAAAGGGAAGAGTTTATGGCTATGTTTGAAGCAGCTGACAAATCTTTTAAGTGAAAATATACAGCACTGCTGTCTTACAAATTAAAAGGAAGAGGGATTTTATGTGTTATAGAAATACATTTTGCAAAGACCTAGCAACATCATCATGCATTCAAAGTTCCTAGCTAACAAAAGTATTGGATTATATTGGATTTTATTATAGTCCCACAGTCATACCAAATTGACAATTCTACATCCAAGAAATCCAGCAACTCTTGAAGAATTCTCCCTCTTCATAGAAAAAAAATCAGTAAGAAGAAGGGTATAAAATGAAATATTTAACATGTAGAAAAGATCACAATTCCCATATGTGCTATTCCTCCTCTGTCATGACCCACAAGTGGCATTTTAAAGTTTTAATCCAGATCTTTGAATATGACTAAATAAAAAAATAATCCAGAGTTACACAAATTGTGATTTTTTTACAACATCATCATCTTGGTAATATTGCCAAATCAATGTTGTGTTAATTTGACAATTGTAGCTCTTAAATTTGTTTTATGCTTTGGTTCGAAGCTTGTAATGCACTAAGTAGGCTAAGATCCCAGTAATTTTAATTAGAGAAAATACAAATTGCATCTCTCCTATCCAAGTGTAAAAAAGCTGATTCAACAGGTTCCTAACTGTTGTTTTAGTATTTCCATAATGTGACTGCAAGAAAAAAGTGCTTTTTTCTTTATCACAAAAATACCTCAATCAGATTTGTCAATAATGCATCATGTAGCTATTGGGCCAACATGAGTAAATTTTGATTATTAGGTACAAAGGTGTTTGAAAGGAAAAGTGATAATATGCTGATGATATAGTCACTATATTGACACTTTTGGAAATCTGAGACACAGGAGTAGTTTTGTTCAAATAAGAGCTTAATTAAAATATAAAGGCTTGCTCTTTTGAGAAATGAGACACTGGAAAGTGTTTAGGGAAACAGGTTCTTTATGGTGTAAAAGTTGGGGAAAATCTATGCTTCTGGTCTTTCTAATGCTTATCTAGGATCACGGATCAACAAATATGCACTGAATACTCCAGGTACTATCAGCTGTTAAAATTAAGCAAGGTGCCCAAAGAGATAAAATAATTGCTTTTTTTAAAAATTATTTTTTTTCCCCCAAATGTTACTTGCTGCCAATTTTAGGCTTGCATGTCCAGCATTAACATATAATAATGCTAATGGTACACATATTTCTAATTAACTGTACCAAAAACTTTCCTGGTTTTGTCTTCTGTTCTTATAGGAGCTGAGCATCTGATTCTCCATACAAAGATTAAATGACAATGTATATTTTGAAAGAGCTTTAATGTACTGTACCATAGTAACATCTATCTTGATATTATGGTTATTATGCAACTCTTAATCCTTTCAGTGCAGTGCAACCATTCAATAGCAAAAAGCAAGGGAAGCAGGATGTGTTATCCTGCTGCTATTGTTAGAGAAATAACATTAACTGATAAACAGATGAGGATTTTTGGGATAACTAAATTATGCCTAGTATTTTAATATGCAACGTAGGATAAACAGATGTAATGTGAAGGGCACCACAATGACATTAATGTGTTATCCAAAATATAATTTGAGAGTAATTTCATCCATGTAATGTTTTGTTTAAAATGTTTTATGGAATATAAAAGAAGGAATATTTACTTCTTTCTAAGATTTATATAAGCCTTTTCTCTTTTTCCTGAGGTCAGCTGCCTGACTAAATAAATGTACTTTTATAAAGCAAGGTGGCAGCAAGAATCTTCTGACAGAAAAAAATAGTCTAGTATGCTCATTTTTCATGAGTACAGCAAAAAGATGAGATGCTAGCCATGACCACATTCTGCCTCAGTTCCTTCTTTCTACATATTGTACCCACCTTTACCCAATAGTACTTATTGTCTGATTTTGTATTAAAATTCTCAAATTCTGTGAAACTCATCAGTGTTTTGTAATGAAGCATTTTAGCTCAGGTGCTGAAGAAAACCTCATGGTTAATATAGCTTTCAATAACTCTTTCATCATGCATAAGATTTAAATCGTATGTGCTTGGGGATGTATTTATAGAAGGTAGATTGGATCATCTTTTATGTCCATCTAATGTTGTTCAGTGCATATTCACTTTCTAAATAAAGTAATTTTTATCTCTGCTGGTCTTGTTGGAAATAGAAGTCTCTGATGGAGTCATTTACTTTAGTAAGAACATAGATTTTCTTTTAACTGTGGTTACCAGCCTATAGGAATTACTTTCCTTGATATATATGCCTTTTTAAAAAATAGCATAGAAGCAAAAAGCATCTAGGAAACATCCTGAGAATAAGCCCTCTCTACCTGTGACTGCTAGAGGGGAACTAAGCAATCTTCAAAGTTTTAAAAATAAAAATCAATAGAAAACCTGTCAGCCACTGGCAACTTATTTACAGGAAAAAATGGATGTCTTTCAAAATTTCTTTAGTCTTTATACAGGTAACTTCTTGCTTCAATCTCTTTTAGGACACTAAAACTTTTTCAATAATTTTTAGCTTTTGTTAATAAATATCTTCCGTGAAGGTACAAGTTTTTACACACATCAAGGATTTTCTGAAAATCCAATTTGCTGATGATATTTTAAATGATTCAAATTCTTTCCTGTGTTTTTGGCTTTTTCATGTGAAGCTAATAGTGTATTATCCACTTTGTCTGTTCTGTAACTGACCTGTTTGCACTATTTCACTCTTACCTAAGAATAGTGCATCTGGGATCCCATCTTGAGAACTAGAGGACTAATAGCTCTCAGATAATTTTGAAAATCTACTTTTAAATTCTAAGACATTGTCTAGACTGGGATTATTGTTATAAATGTGTTTGTTGGCTACTTCTGATGCCTTCTTTCATATCAGATAAGGGAGGTGTGTGTGTTTGCTAACATTCTGCATTTTTCGTAAGAGTTGTGGATTTGATCCTCCTTTTGTTTGTGTGCAACTATTTGTATGAAAAGCAGTATATGCCATTTCTATTCATTCATATGTATCACCTATTTCCCACAAGTAAGTAAGGTAGCTGCAAGGGGATGCATAATTAAATCCCTTGTGTGTATGTATGTGTGTGTATGCGCAGAATATAATTAATTGATCTCTGCAAACAAGACCAATAGAATATCTATTTTGATGGAAATTTATCACTTCAATCTTGTAGTAACAGAAAGTAAACCATGATTAGAAGAGGGAAAGTTTTTAGAATGTTTGGAAATAGTATATAAGTAGAAATCACAATATTACATAAATAGAAATTATAATATTGCCAGAATCATTTTGATGCAGCACAATATGGAATTAACTAAGAATCCTACTATTAGTAATACTGAAAATGTGTATTTCAAGGATAAAAAAATGATTTTGATATTATGATAGGAATATGCCATATGTTCAAAATTCTGACTGGGGACTTGAATTCCATAAAGAATTATCCAACTCCAGTTCAACTTGAGAAAGGAAGAAAGGAAGACAGAAAGAGAATTTATAAATTTCTGGACATAAGTCTGTGTATCTTAACACATACTTGCAAAATTAGATACCATTTTAAAAGCATTTTATGTTATGCTTTTAAAAATAAACCTAAAAAAATGTTTGAACTATCTGTTTATTTGGAATACATATATTTACCATTATGATAGAAGATATGAACACTAAAATATGTGACGCTAGCAACTGAGACGTATCTGTGAGGAGGGAAGTTGGATGGGAAGAGAAGCGAGAAGGGCTACTGAAAAGTAAAATGCCTCTTCTGTACCTCCTATACATGGCAGAGACGACTGGGAGCTGTGTTACACAACAACTTCTTGTCTGGGAATGGCTGGTGGGCATGCAGGGAGCTGGCTGTTACACCTTCGTATCTATCGCATTCTCATATTTTTCATAACTACTGTTATTGACACTCCTAGGCTATTAATATCCTTAGTGGATAATGTTTGCAATCTGACAATGCTGATTTGACAGAACAGAGCTATATGCTGTCCTGGTTATACTGCCCCAAAATGCACAGTCCAAGGCAGTGAGCCATCCAGTGCACGCCAGTCCTGCCAGCTTTGTGCCACTAGAGGAAATATCAAACTAGTAGTACAAAAGGTCTGGCATGAGGCAGGGAATTTCTCCCTAGGGGACTTCAGAGTCCATTCATTATTACCTGTAATTTTAACAAAAAAACTTTTCTACAGATCTTGTAGAACTGACTGGATACACTATTTTGTTTATCCTGCCTAAGGAATATACCTACTATTGATGTGCAAAGGTGGAAAGCAGATTAATATCACCAAAAAAAAATTAATTTGAAAGTGAATTTGAAATTTGAAAATAGAAAAGCTTTCACTGCGCTTTCTTTTGTTTATTTGTTTTGTAGTCAAAGAGAAGTTGCCAGGGAACACACTCTGCCAGGACCCTACATGAATCCACTCTGACTCCTTTGGGGAGCAAACACAAAACCTTCTTCTAAAAGGCCTTGCTACTGCAAGCACTGTCACCCGTGTCAACCTGCAAATGTCAAGCCACCTTCCTCCCCTTTCTCCACCAAGTAAATTAAATAAATTAAAAAAAAGTCTAAATCAAAAGCTTGCTTGAAGTAGAGCTCTTATGTTTAAATCTGGAAAAGCTAGATTGTGAAATCCAGTGTGTTTCAGCTGTTCCTTTTACATGAAAGGTGGTTGGCTACTGCTGGGGTAGCGGCACTGGGAATTTTTTTTTAACATTGATGTTTTTATGTGCTATTCTTTTCTAGTGACTAAATTTGTTTGTGCAGAAACTATTAGAATATGAATTCTGAAATTACCCACAGCAGTTACATGCAAAAAGCAAATTTTCAAAAGTCTCATATAGGCATCAGATATCTGTGCTTTCTGCTGATATAATCATAATTAATTTGTGTAAGTGCTGGATGATAACATAATGAAGACATTGACATTGGGGATAATACTCCAGTGGCCAAATTACTTTCAGAATTTTGTCTTGTATAAATTGCTTGAGTTCTAGTCCTTGGAGGTAGGATGTTCTTAAAGAAAAAGCACGTAATTTTGCATGTGTCTAGCAATACTAACTCCACTACAGTGTCAGAATTGCTTTTCAGTGCTCTATAAACAGGCAGAAGTGACAAAGGAAGAAGTAAAGTTAGGTCATCCAGGAAATGGGCTAATTCAATATTGCTTTTTATCAGTTTATTTTGACAGAGATCCTTTAAAAAGTATTTGAACACCTCTCTGCTGGGTATCTGTCAGAAAAGAAAGGAAGTTATTATAAAACAAATCCCTCAAGCTGAGATTAATCCTTCCTGCATTTTTGATACAGCTGTAATCCTATAATTCTGCACAAACTGGTATTATGATAGTAATAATGCAAAATACTCAAAATATACCACATTTGATTTCTTGGAATTTGATAAAGAATGATGTTTTCAGATGAGTGATTCTATCATATGGAACATCTAAGTGTGTGGCAAGATTAATGCACGAAGCAATGACAAGTACTACCCAACTGACATTGGCTTCCCCATCACAGAATGTACTCATCATTTTTAGCATGTACCCAAGGCCAAAGACAATGAGTAGACTGCACTCCGTGCAGTGGCCACTGGTGGTCTTCAGTGGATATCGAGCCAAATGGTTTCAGTAGCTATAGTTACATTCCTGTTGTGCAGGTCATAGTACGTGAGACTTGGGTGCTCCAAGATTCAATTTGAGAACTGCTTCATTGAGGTTTATTTAGTAATAAATATTCTCTTCTTTGAATGAGTGTACTGTCTCTTCCAGAAGATCTTGGAGTGGCAAACTAACCCAAATTATTTTAATCAAGAAATCTCCCTACCCTGCCTATGGAACTCTTTAATAAGGAAGAGAAAGCTGAGAATTGGAGGTAAGATTTGTGTACCAGGTGAGACGAATCTGATGGGATTCAGAAAGATTTCATCAGCAAACTCTTCAAGCGTGTCTCTGCTGCAGTGATAGCTGCTTATAGAATAAAAATCAATGAAGTTTTGAGTGTTGCTAACATGGAGCTTTATGCCATCACAACTAATTCTCTGAGTACCTGGGGTTATCTGAGGAGTTTTGGAGCAGACTAGGAACAGCTAGTGCTCTGCAGATATACCCTGAAATTGGAAGCTGTGACCAGCCACCTGTGTGACACACTAGGTTCATACCATTTCCTCTACTCTCTTTCCCTGCTCTTCCTATCCTCTCACAGCCAGGTACCTATTGGAAAGAAATCTGGGATGCAAGCACAGATCATCCAGACTAACGTGGCAAGATGGTAACACTCAGCCCACATCTCACCAAATCTGTACTTTAGGAGTAGTTGATAGACTGTATGGAAGATGCTATGGCTTTAATCAGCCTGTGTTTAGATTTGATGGAATGCTAATAAAGCATATCTCTTGGTCAGGATTGGCGTTTCCTGCTTGAATATTTCGTGTACCTAAAACTGGCATAAAGCAGAAAAAATCCTGAAGAAAAAGGGCAAGTATTGTAGCAATGACCATAAACAGGTGTTTGCTTTCTTGCTTTGTTTGTTTAAACACATTATATCTCCTCACTGATGCCACAATTAATTTTCATTTCTTTCTTTAAATATTCCTTTCATTTTCATATATATTTATTTTTTTCATTTAATATTCAAACTCTCTTGGTATTTGCATAGTCTGAAATGCCTGTCTTTGTGCAAGTATGTAGCTGAAAACTGAAGTGTTGCCGCATTTTTATATCTAATTGAAAATAAATACATAAAGCTGCCAGTTGTGCTATGTCTTTTGCCTGATGAAAGGTCATTCATAATCTTTTTTTATAGTTAATGGAATGCACCACTGTGATTATACTGAAATCTGAATGCCTTCAGAAAGTTTGAAAACAATTGTATGCGAGATAACAGAAAAATAATTTCCTTTGGAGAATGACCTTTCAAAAGTGACTAGTCCACATCTTTTCAGTGACGCCAACATGTCAGCTTCACATTGTGTACAAACCTCCCCGTCTTTGCCATATGCAAATATCCTCACTAAAATGTTAAAATAACACTACATATTGTAATATTTATTTTTTCACAAATGTTCATCAGATAATAGCTTTTAAGGGTCTTTGAATATAGAACACTGTATGCGCTGTCAGCTTAGCCAGTTGATTTTGTTTACAAAATGTCAGCATTTCCTTTTTTCTGAAAAGGACAGATGATAGTGTCTTCTGAAAAAGGGAACCTCAGGCCAACTCTCAACTTACAATTCACAGTACCATCAATAGCAAAAGCTAATTCTTACATACTTGTGAAAAGAAAAAAGGTAGAAAAATGTCAAGATAAATGAGATAATCTTATACTAAATCTATTAGCATTTTCTAATAAAAGATTGTGGTGTATTTATCAGTGCAATTTCTTCAGAAATCCTCAAATTCAATTATGAACAAATTATAAATCAGAATAAAACTGAGGATATGCAACCTTAAGGCCTTTCCTTTAGACGAATGATTTATGATCACTAAATCTTACAGTTAGCAAGCATAAAATACAAAAGAGAAGTACTTAAGAAAGTATTCATAAATCCTCTTAAAGACTAATCAGCACAAAGTCTTCCTTCCCATTTTATACTTTTTACCATGTACTAAATAAATGTTATTTTCAGAACACATCCTGTCTCTCAGAAGTTTTTGTATATGACAAAATGATAATAGGAAAAAATGGCATAGATTCCTATTCAGAAAAGCATTTCAGTGCCTATTCAGCAAAACAGTTAAAACCACATGCTGCTGCTGGACCTTTTACATGGGATTTATGTCATTGGAATGTATGAATGACCAAGCTGACGGTATAGGAATTGCATGGCTAGGTCCAATAAACCTATGCAATGTTCTGGTTATCTTTACATCTTTCTAGCTTTTATCTGCAGTTTTACTCTAGAGAGTACTTTTTGTCCATCATAGACTCATGGATAGAAATCTCTGTGTTTAGTGATTGTGTGCCTATAAAATGTCATCTAGATAGAGGTAACACGGTCGCAAAGGAAGAAAAATGCATATTGAGCGATTGAAACACAAACATCGACAAGCTCTATGTACTAAAATTACTTCATGAATTAAAAAACACATAAACGCACACACTGCATGAAAATCACACTGTCCTGTAAATAAAGCTTTGGATTTTGCCTGTTGCAATATACCAGGCATTAGGTGATCATGGTATTGCATAGCACTGACCTAGACTGAACATGCCTTCTGGAACCATATTGTTTTGTGGTTCCACACACAACTTTTTTTATGCAGAGAAACCAGTTTATATTAGTCAAATATTAATCAATTTCTATGTGCCAGGTGATCTGTAAGACTGTTTTTGGTTTTAATTATAACATATAATTATCTAGAACCTTTTAAACTGATGTATTGTGATAATCTAGAAACAGTCTTTCATCTCAGCAACATCTCTTCGGTATCTGAAATCCTTTCTAAGGTTTTGAAATAGAAGCTAAAGTATTCTGTATTGCACTTCACATCCTTACCATGTTACTTTATAATAATATTATGATATGAAAATCATAAAATCATAGAATGGTTTGGGTTGGAAGGGACCTTAAAGATCATCTAGTTCCAACCCCCTGCCATGGGCAAACACACCTTCCACTAAACCAGGTTGCTCAAAGCCACATGCATCCTGGCCTTGAACACTGCCAGGGATGGGGTATCCACAACCTCTCCGGGTAACCTGTTCCAGTGTCTCACCACCCTTACAGTAAAGAATTTCTTCCTAATATCTAATCTAAATCTACCCTCTTTTAGTTTAAAACCATTACCCAGCTGAAGAATCCAGCTGCATGCTTTCTTTTTTGAGAAGATTATCTTTTTATTTGGGTTCTTTTTGTATACTAACTCTTTTTGTCAACTGTTCCTTCTAGCAGCAGTTCTTCTTTGTTAGTAACACGGAAGTATGAGTCACGTTTTAGGAACTCCTGCATTATTTTAATGCATTTAATTATATTGTATGTGTGTCTACCCATTCATATTTTATTTCAATAACTTTCAAGCTCTTTATCCAAGCCCAAAAGAATAGTTGTCATAATATTTGACTTCCTGTGATTCTAGCCTCAACATCTCCAGGGACAAAAATACATCCTAATAATATATTATAATTGGTCCCTTTGCACAATTAATAAGTCAAGTCTTATCAATCAGTGACTCTGTTTGTGTAACAAGTGCTGCAGATACTATGCAGAGAAAAACCTTTACTGTGAGAGAAACTAAAGACAAGTAAGAAGAATGGCTAATGACTTGAGATTTTTCCTCATGACTTTTGAGGAAAGATCCCATTCACAGAACTGTTGACTACAGGGAGCTGATCAGGTGAGCTATCAGCTGCTGTACAAAAAGCAAACAATTATTAGGGCTGATAAGGAGTAAAACAGTAGGTTTGGAAGCCTATGCTGCCCAGCTGTTTTGCATGGTAAGTAGTCAGTGAAAGTAGCAGTCATTAATATATTGGGAAACCTCTCTCTACCGCAGATCCACGGTGACTGTTTCCAAACTAAAAGCACAGCAGTGCCTCCAGTGTTTCTTAATAAAATACATCGTGAGGAAGGTCACTGCAATGGCATGTAATACACAGTGATCTTGAGGTACGTGAGATGGTCCGGGCTTACATTAAATAGCAGGCATGTGAAGGAGAGGTGGGTGGCTTTATTATTCCCCTTGCCACCCGCAATGCAGCACTAGAAGAACTGAGGGAGGTTTGGAATGATTGTATAAAGTATTTGAGCAGAATCTTCCACGATGATTGAAGAAATGGTAGCAATGCAACTGCCTCTTTTATTTCTGCTCTTGAGGTTTCATCTGAAGATGATGCATTTTTGAAACCAGTCACTTCTGAAGGTTTTCCAGCTCTGAACAGATTTTCTGTTATGCCAGTCAGCAGTCAGGCTGGAACTGGATTTCTAAGGGTTAAATAGTTGAGGATAGCTTTTGGGGTGGTGGGAGGAACGCAGGAGTAAGAAAAAGCATTATGCCAAAACCAAAAAATCACATATCCAATTTTTCTGTTTTGTTTTCTGTCCTTTGTAGCACCGAGGACATTAAGCAGGACAGACACTTAAGAGTTCTTACCCTGCTGTTTTGTTCTGGAATTCATGACCTTTCTTTGGAGCATCCTAGTAATTATCACAGCAACTGCTTGTTCATATGTCAGATCAGTAAATGAACAAAACATCATTTTCAGTAGACTTAACTTAGTGAAAGAAGCAGATCTTCTACATGGTGGTACATAAAATTAAGTTTTTAAAAAGGGTTAACGAATCCTTCACTTAGAAGAACATACTGATTTGTATGTCTTTTAAATTACTGATCTCCCGTTGGGTTATGGAAGAAAGACAAGTATGACAATATCAAATAAAATGTGATTTCTGAACAGATATCACACTTTGATCTAGATTTGCAGTATCATTATTTTGAATGTTTTGGGGTTTTTTTGGTATCTGAGATGCTTGTGTAACACCACAGCACGGAAACAATCTTGGAATTAATAAATTACATGGTGTTTCCTTCCTGATGAGATAGCATGAACATTATCATGTAAGTATAGAGAACAAGTTAGACAAACAACATGCAAAAATATTAATTTGTTTTAAGTGATGTAGAAACATGCAGAACTTGAATGTCATGACTCCCAGTCCAATACAATAGAAATTTAACATCTGAATATTTATTACTCAGCTCTCAAGATTTCGAGGAACTTGGCTAAATATCTGGAACAACTTGTTTCAAACTTAGATTACTGACATAACAAAGCAACTGCATATCAGCAATATATCCTCACCTTGTTTTTAAGAGACAAACAAAGTAGAGGTGATTTTAATTCCATAATATACACTATATCATTAAGCAGGACTGATCATCCAATTAATAAGGATACAGATTTTTCCAGTGCATTAGAGAGTTAATTTGATCCCACAAATAGATAAGCTACATTCTTACAAGAGCTAATAATGCATTTCCTAAAATATTTATGGAGTTAAATTATTCCATAAATTGTACTGTAGTTCACTGACAGTGTTTCATTTTAATATTAATATGGACAAACTACGCCAGAGATGCTAAAAATGTGGAACTTCAAACACATTTCTTGATCATTTTGATTTATATAAGTGCTTTTTGGTTTAGGGCATGTTCAGTGAAAGATAAAAGGAAAAACTTCTTGATACATCTTAAGGTGATAGGTGAACAAAGTGAAGACCTATATAGAAATAGGTCACACACTGTCACTTGCATGTAATAAATATTTTAATTTAGGTTGCTGCAAAATGCTGTTTGTAGTAACTTTGCAGAGAAGTAGTTCAGTGTAAAATAGCTTCAGAACAGGAAAACTGAAGTGATATATTTTCTGGCACAGTTTTCCTTGAAAGAAGTGTTTATCACTTTAAATAAAAATGAATTCATTTCTTACAAATCATATAGTGGATGTGAAATGATTCCTCTAACATGTGATCATCCCACACACACTTTAGTTTGTCATTCTTCTCTTTCTTTTTGCAGGTGTTGTTAAAAAAATTCAAAAGCCTCCACTTGCCAAGATGCATGTGTACTTCGCTATTTACAGCTTTAAACAGGAAAATAAGCCTTCTTAGAATTCTGAAAATGTTGAATTTGTTTTTCCCAGCTGGAGAGTGGGGTTTGCTTCTTTTTTACAAATATGTCTATGTCAGAATGTTCTTCAGCTTTATGTCAGGAAACTGTGCTGCATCTTGTGGAGTTCAATGGAAGGAAAGAGGACTGACTTTGCCTTTGGCAACTGCTGCATCCACCTGATGACTGAAATAGACGTGGCGATTTTCAGATATGATTATTCCTGCGGAGTGAAAAGGTTGATTAAGCAATGAATCTTGAGATTCCTCCATGCTTTTTTCTTGTGTATCCCCAACAGTTGCACATGAAAGGTAACCTTCCCTCTGCAGTATTTTTGCGCTATACTCCTGGGGTTGCTATTTAGATTCATATGAGTTCAAGACCATCATGCATAGAGAAAATGATAATTTGTTCTATAATTTTGAGTATTTGGACTGTTGTTTTCCTTTTTAGAATGTCATGTGTGTCTCCCAATAAAAATGAGATTCAGAAAACCAGGATATGTTAAAGAAGCTGACTATTTTTCAGTGTCCACCTTTATTCCTATAGCTTTCCTATCAGTATGCAAATATCTTAATAAGGAGTCATGATGAAAGCCAAAAAATACATAGTTACAATTACTTTTCCCATCATCAGTTACAGGCCTTCTTTATCCCACTGTGTGCCCACACATATTTACATTACTTTATTTTGCATTTTTTAAAAGATTACTTTGCATCAGCTTGGGTCTATGAGATAGACTTTGCTCTTGAGAGATGCATGATCTGATATAATCAAAAAAGGTACACCCTTATCTGTGCTGATATGAGATAAATAAATTCATATGGGAAGTTGTGAATTAATCTCTTCAGTTAATGCCATTTTGGTATAATCTTCTCTCTTTGCTTGTTGCAGCTTTTCTATACTATAAAATAATTTTAAAATTCTGAAGCTAAACTGTGAAATACATCATGTATCTTTTAACGACTTTCAAAATAATGACGTGTGGACTTAGTGGGCTCACTTTCCCTGTACCAATAGAATTTTAATAACACTGTGACTTCACTAATAACATTCAATAATATTTTATAAAATTGTTCTTCTTTTTACTTAACAAATATCTAGATAATCTTAAAAACAATGTTGGCAATTTAACAAAAAGATATCTAGACATAATTACATACATACATACATACAGATAGTATGTATCCTTTCTTCTTTTTTTTTTTCTTTCTTTCTACTAGAACATTTTTTCCTTTAATTTCTCCTGTGATTCCATCTGCACTGGGTCTCTGTATATAACTGTAAGAACTGAAACAACAGAAGTTGTACATTGTGATATTGCAAGAATTCAGTTTGACCTACTGTTTGTGGACCTAAGACAAAGTCTAATGTCTACAAAATGGGGGAGGCTCTTGCCATTGGAGAGCTGCAGATGGAACAGGCAGCACGCTTTCTGCCATGCTCATAACAATTAACTTTTCATACTTCTGAGATCATAAGCATGTCATGCTTTGTCAGCAGTGCCATATTACTTCTATCCAACAGCAGTCTTCAGGTGTTCTTGAAATTTTGACAAAGAAACCTGACATCTGATGGTCTCTCTACATCTGGTGGTCTCTCTACACTATAATCAACTAAAAAAAAAGATATAGTCATCAGAATGAACATTAATTTATTTGAACCTCTCTCAAGCTTGTTAAATCCTAAGCACTAAGTTGTCAAATTGTTTAACACCTGATCTCTCTCCAGGTGGAATTATGTGAGACCCTGAGTCAGTCCCACAGCTGCCAAATGGGCAAGTTTCCTCCTACATGGCTGCAGAGGCAGCTCCTCCTCCATCTTTCACGTGGTGTGGTTCTCCCCCTTTTTAGGCTCTACTCAGGATCATCACTGAAAAGATTGATTGCACTAACCCAGCAGAAAACCATCTGAAATTGTCGCATGGAGAGACCTGATGTATGTTACAGCTAAAGCAAGGTAAACAGAGACAGCATGTAGTAAGAAACAGTGACAAAGTGTTAGATTGGCTCAAGCTGTCTTGTGTAATTTTGTTTTTGAAAGTGAATTGACACAGCTTTTCTAGCTTGGGTATGAAAAGTAGTGTTAGTTCTGGTTGGTTTTTTGTTTGTTTGAGTTTTAGTTTGTTTTTCTTTTTAAACTGTATGTTAGTGCTAGTATTTCTTATCCATTCAGAAAGCATACTTTGGGTTTGAAACCATTTAGGGATCATGGAATTTGGTTGAAAAGAACTATGAAACTGTTAATGAGTTTTTTTACTGTGATTTTACAACTTCTGTGATCAAGTAACCTAAGTTGGCCAAAGCTTTGAGAAAAAATATGTTTAGCTCTGTTTCCATTCCACTATAAAATGAGTTATCCAAGATTAAAGAGTTGCTAAATATTTTTAACAGAAAATTGAGTAGACCATTTAACCTTTTTGAACAGGGAACACCTATCCATTAGTGAACACAAAACTGGAGTAATAAGGGATTATGTACAACTTTCTCCTGCCCAATGTATTCTTGTTTTCAGGAAATTGATGATTTCCAAACTCCAGCAAAATGTTTCCAGTTTCCTTTGATTCCTAAGAAGTTCTTCATGTTCTATTCAAGGCCCTGTTCATGCAAGCATCCTGATCTGATCCTGCTCTACAATTTGGTCACTGAAATCTTCTCACCCTGAGTATCTCTCTCCAGATTGTCTTACTGTCAACTTAGAAATGTATAGTAATACATGAGGAGTAGCTGTGAGCAAAGTTTAACTGCAAATACAATATCCATCACATGCACATTGAAATAGTTTGAGCTGTATGCATAACTGTCATTTGTTCTGATGGTCGTCACTATGTGCACTTAAAACCTGTATGTATAAAAACTAATTTCCATGTCTATTTTTCTGAAACAGGACATTTTTTTTTTTTTGGGGGGGGGGGGGAGGGGGAAGGGGTTTGGGGGAAATAACTTCAAAATAAAGGGAAAATAAATATTTTCCATAGGTAGGATTATTTTTTTTCTACTTCCTTGTTCCCTTCTTTTATCCTAACATAACTATACTGTATTTTAAATAGCTTTGAAACTTCCTGTGGATAATTCTTTATGCCCTTTTTGACGGAATAAATAAAAATTTAACTGGAAAAATCATGCCATGTTTTACTAATGAATATAGCAAACACTTTCATGAAAAGGAACATACAGGTCTAGATTTATACTAAATATTGACCTAGGTGAATTTGTAATATAAGCCCATGTACGTTCATGAAGCAGCTAGGTCCAGAGACACACATGGGTATTACAGGAAGTACCTGTTTACCTCAGAACCAAAAGTTGCGTACAACAATTAAAAAAACCCTGAACTAAATCAAAATTATAATAAACAATGGCAATTAAAAAAAAACCTGCAGTAAAATAAAATAGTAATTATAAAGTATTGACAGAAAAGGTGAGTACATACTTTTTTTAAAAAAATGACAAAGGGAGATATTTATTTTATCAGCAGGAGAAAAAACTACTGACAAATAGAGCAAAAAAGAAATGGTCTATGTTCCTCCTCATTTTATCTGTGATAACAAGTTACCTGGTCTTCTAGAAGAAAAGATCTCTAAGGTATTATTGCTAAGATGTTAGGGCTTGGTTATCTTATTTTATCTGTGATCATTGACTTTAATCAAGTTAGTTTCAGGAAAGAGTCCATAATTTCTGTGCTTCCTGCTGGTCTGCTGAACCTTTATCATCTTTTCTTATGTTAAAAATCAGCTGGAATCCCTTTCTGTGTCCATACTGCTTGATGCTGGGCAGGATTTTGAGAAAATAGGATAATGTTATTCACAGAGAATCTTTGAACTATTTTTTTGTAGGGAACAGACTATTGATTTTGTCAGCATCCATCATACTATGTGCAAAGACTCAGCATGGAACAATTCATTCTTCAAGAAACACAAGACATGATTGCCGTGAATCAATCTTATTAGCCCAAAAAGCACTATAGTACTTTCCTCAACAGATTTGATATAGAATTCACCGTAACTGATTTCTAACAATATAAATATATGTTGCCACCTTTTTATTTTTCTTATTCCAGACAAAAACCTGTTTTAACATATTGAGCTTTGCAACCAAATACCTACATGAAAGGTTAATTGGAAAAAAAACCCAAAACAACAACCCAAAATGTCTGTGCTCAGTTTCAAAACTCAAACTTACTGGAGCTTATAGAACATGGTTTTTAAATACTATATTAGCATTGAAAGACCACCTCTATGGAGTTACCTTAAACTAGGACATCACATCTGCCCACAATTTCTTCCTATGTATTAAATTTAAAACGTATTTAAAGCTAAATGTTTAAGATTTAAAATATGAGTTTGTGGATACTATTTAATTTTTTTGTTTGATGTGCTATAATGAATTGTTGCATTAAATTGATGGAAACAAATGTTGCAGTATAATGGCTACTAGTCTTGCTTGTCATATAAGGCTATTATATTACAGATCAAGTTCTTCTTTTAGCTGAATTGTTGTAAGACCAGCATAGCTCGTTATTTACTCAGTCATAAGCAATGTCTTTCAGCAAATACACACATTCCTTCTTTGGATAAGTTCCTAAATCTGATAGTCAAATTCAACCCTAATGCAAGCTGAATGTCCTCTAGATTACACCACAATGAATCCAATCATTTCTGCCCATTTTTGAAGATTGTCCTTGGGAACTCTTTCATAACGTACTGGCTATAGTAACTACGTTTGTTGACATTTCTGTTAAATTGTACAGGCTAGATATGCCTTACTCCGCTGTGATTCTGGAGGAAATTTATAGAAGACAATGGAGATACATGAGTTTAAATAGTTGTACAAAGAGAAACACATCCTGTGAGTTAGACAAGGATGAATCCACCTCATTTAAATTGCAGCTTAAGCCTGTTCCATTCCCTGAAGTTTCTGGAGGTGGAAGAATGGTGCAGTAACTCACTATCATCCTGTCAAGTACATCTGTATGGCTTTTATTAGGTCTGCAATTTAGGTTCAGTATAAAAAGGGCCACTATCCTGATTTATCAGTTTTATGACAGTGGTGTTCTTTCTGTGCTGAAGAAAACGGAAAAATAGTTTCCTTGGAGTCCAGCTTGCTGAACGAGGCAGATATGTATCTATTGGGATTTCAGTGTCAGTTCTTTCCGGACATTAGACCTTACCACATCCTATGGAATAAATCTGAAATCTTTGCAAGATTCTAATTTTTAATTTGCACAATCTCATTTAGGTGCAGTTTCAGGCTGGTGACATGATAGAAGATGAACGTAATAACCCATTCCATAATTTCATTAGACTTGAAAAAGCTCAGAGAGAAGGAAAGACTTTATTTGGAATATATAATCCTAAATGCATAACAGCATTTGTACATGAGCAGGAGGCCAATTCAGTGACTCCATAGGGCATCCTTCTTGAAGAGTGTCAGTCCTGCTGGGGAGGGTACTAGTGTGTGAATGGGAGAGATGGAAGAAGGCAGGGGAAATGTAATAGCATGCTGAACAGTGGAATATCTGACTTATTTGCCTTGACAGAAGGGTAGGAAACCATACTACAGTAATATCTACTGTTTTGGAGACTCAACAATGATCAGAGTTTGATCTTCTGTGCCTGGGTGTACATTAGTGGGCTTCTATGAAAGACTGGGGACCCAGGGCTGTCAGGGCAATGCAGTGCTCCTTGACCCACAGCCCCAGCAAGGTGAGTGGGGCTGGGCCAGGGATGGTGATAGATTTTGCCACATCCCGGACATTCCCAGGCACTTCTGAAGGCCTTGAGCCCGACCAGGAAAGTAGCCCCTGGGCTCGGACAGTGTCAGGTCAGTAAACAGCCAGGCACAAGCCAGGGTTTGGTTAGCATGACCACAGTGACAAGGCAGAGCCAAGGCCAAGCCAGTCTGTAGGTCAGGAGCAGAGTCGGGATCAATGGGGAAGTAGTGGGGCGCAGCAACCCTGCAACACAGCTGCTGCGTATCGCTGCCAATCTTGAGAGTCTCAGCTTAAAAGCAGCCCCCAGGGAAGGGCTGTGGACTTCCTTGCAGTTCAGTAGCTTCTCTTTCTTGGATGCAACTATGCTTTCCCTTCACCCTCCCCCAACTGGTTTTGAGTTGAGGTAACCAGAACGTGAGGAAAGGGGAGGCTACAGTAAAGGTCTTTAGACTGTGTATCTAGATACTATATCTGTGTACAATAAGATGGAAAAGATAACAGGCAAATGGTTGGAGTGAGTTTCCCTACTGTTTTGAGCAACAGCAGCTAGAGTTGTAGAGTCTTTTGTGGTTAAATGTTTGAAGGAATAACTTGGACTGCTACTGGAGATTCTCTCTGCTATGGACTCTTCATCTGGGAGAAAGATAAATCTGTGATAACAGAACTAAAAACTCATAAAACGTGTATTCCTATTAACAGAAAAAAAAAAAAAAAAGCTTGTGTTTTTTTGTGGGGTTTTTGTTTGGATTTTTTTATTGTATTTTATTTTCAAAATCTTTGAATTCTGAGGAGTATAGGCTTAGGTTTACAGTTTTCGTATTTTTCCCTTGTTAGAAGTAATGCATCTGTTTGAAGGAGTCAACTTCTTCATTTTACTCACCATAATTTTTAAGGTATGATAACTTACTGTTTTTCCCTTTTTTCTTCCCCTTTATTGTGTGATACTGGAAATGGGGTTGGTATTTCTACTGGCAGTTCCTTCAGAACTGGCTGCAAGCTTCAACTCTGAGCTTGTCAAAGTGACCGTGGTAGCTGTTACAATAGATTTCTGCCTTGCAAATGAAACTGATTTCACAGCATTAAATCTATGAATACCTGTTGGGGGTCCTTTCTTTGGTACTAGTTGAGGGGTACAAAATATTCTTCCCCCTGCAGCATTTCAGAGTTCTTGAGCTCTAACTGATACTATTGCCTTAGTCTGAATCTCTTCCAAATGTGAAATTGACAATGTGGATTGTTAATTTACAGTACTTCAGCTGTGCCTAGTGATGATGGCTTCTGCCTAAATTGCTCTCCCCTACTAGTTTAATATTATTCTATGAGAGCCAGCCAGAGTTTTATGCCATATTCTGATGACCTTACTTGAGTAGTTCGGTGTCTTAAATATTTACCAAGCAACTACCTTAAGCCTTATTCTTCCATCTTACAGTTAATGAAAAGAACAAATGCCCTGAAGTTATGAACTTGGCATTGCAGAAGTATTTTGGCATTGGATCCCAGTGGAGCCTTTGGGCTGTGTATTAGAAAATCTAACAGTGCATTTTACTTCAGTTGTTCTACATGTATTCTTTCTCCTTTTTTTTTTTTTTTTTTTTTTTTGTCACCAAGTTCAGCCAGTTCCAATGAATCTACCATCCTACATAGAAAAAAAGCTCAGTTTGTTACTGATGACCTCTTTTTAAATGCTGAGTACACAGACTTTAACACAATATGATAGTAATCATTTGCATATGATGATTGTACCAGTAGAAGTGGAATTGTGCTGTCCTTTTCTGCTCAAGGCACTAACAAAGCAGGCTCTGGGAAGTGGTACTAAACCCAAGTGCTGTACTTTTTAAAGCATCAGTTTTGTGTGACAGCATCTACTCTTACTTGTAGCAGCCTGGAAAAGTCTTTGTGATCCACAGCTTCTCTATTCCTGATCCTGTGAAAGGGCATAATAGGTGTGCAAAGTCTATCTATTCACTTGCACAGGTATTAATAACAGAGCATTCTTTTTTTGTGAACACGGTTTACTTGCTCTTACTATTAAATAAAAATTTCAGATACTCTTTAAAAAAAAAAAACCAAACAAACAAAACCACCAAACAAGCTGGAGGTGAATAGTTAAGTCTCTGAGACTGTTACTGTTTGACAAATGATGGAGACAACCAGGTAATTTATTAAGGCTTTTGTATTTGTTATCAAATGCTAAAGCCTAGACTTTAATCTATGGTGAAGTACAAGGATGGTAGGTTCTTGAAGACCCCCAGCTGTACGTTGATAGCAAGGTAAAATAAGAACTAGCAGGTGAGCATGTCCCCCTTTCCTGCGGAGGAAGAGCTACTGCACTTTGTCACATGAGCCCAAACCCCCAAAATAGCAAAAAAAATCTGTAGCAAGAAAAAAATATCCCTGTTACCTTCTGGTGTAGTTAAGCAGTCTGTGGTATTTCTAGCTTTGTGTGCTTGCCTGTCGTGGTGATCAAATGAGCTGTCATAGTGGAGCAAGTCTGAGTGAGAACACTATAATAAAAGAAATGTCCTTGGTTAGCAATGTCTATGTTCTGTTCACAACTGTTGAAGATTTGTGCTTTAATCCAGCTCAAAAGCTCCCAGCCTATCCTCACAGCTTAATTTCTGCTTGATCTTTTGGTTAAGTCATAATCCTATGTGTGGTGTTGCAGTTATGAAAATTATGTCACAAATCCAGCATAATGTTTTTGTTGTAGGACAAAGCAGTAAAAGGAAAGGAGCGGAGAGAGGGCCAAATATGGTTGATAGTAGAAATCTTTAAATGAAAAGCTATTTTTTCATTTTCTTTGAATTTACAAAAACTTCAGTATGCAGTGTGTGCACCCCAGGACTGAGACTCTAAAAAAAGCTTTAGTCTGCTATGGTCTATATTTTCTTTCCCCCTCGCTTTTTTCTTTTTTCTCAGTATCAATCACATTTCCTTTTCTTTGGGAAGAGATTGTATTTGAGAGTAGCAACTTCATAATTACAACAGTCGCTCTGAAAAAAAAATATAGATGATAGTATTTTGGCTGGAGGACTGAACTGGTACTTGGAAACTCCGGATCAATGGATGATAACTTTCCAACCTTGTCTATTAATATATGAGATTATTTTGGAGTGGGAGCTGTATCTCCACATATTCATTTACAACATATGGTAAAATAGCTGTCCATTGTCAGACATTGACAGTAAGTGCTACTGTAATACTACCTATAATAACTACGACACTGCTAATAAGAAGCAGGACTGAACAGTTCTGTGTGCTCAGATCTGCATAGTTAGTGAGAAAAGTAATACTCTTCTATGATTAAAATGTTTCTTTTATTTACTACTTTCTTTATGGACACTTGTAAGATGTTTATAATCAGGTTGTCTTTTTAATATCTAAGTCCTATATACCTTATAAATGTCAACACAGCCTCAGAGAAGGACAGGGATTAATTTAAAAGGCCCAATTCTGCAGCTTTTTAGCACAAAGAATGTAGATATTAAATTAATTACATGGAAGTACTTTAAATCAAAGCAGAGTCTGGCCCACAGAGGTTCTGCACTAAGTTGCTCGTTAACAATATAGCAGACTGTCATCAGATGACAGTAGAATGACCACTAGCAGGTCTTTTAGCTATTCAGCTTTTAATTAAAAAAGAATACCCCAACTTTTAGTATTTAAACTTCCAAGGAATGATTCTTATTACCTGATGACTTAGATGCAGTACGGAACTGAGAGGATGAAATTTTTCCATAAAGAATGACCTCTCTTTTCCTTTGGCAATTGGGATAATCTCTAGCTGTAATAAAGTGATTTCCAAATGGAGTGTGTCAATGTACTGTTTTGATGTAATGTAGGAAATATCTCTTATGATATACAGTTTTGACTTCAACTGCATATTATCATAATTTGAGACAGGCACATGTAGGTCTGTTGTAACTAAATGAAAATCCGAAGTCTCCCAGTAAGGAAATTCTGCTTCTAACATTTAAATATTTCTCCTTCAAAATGCTGCCCTCCAGATCTTGTATATTTAGGGATTTATATGGTGGCAGAAGCAATTTATTTTTTTATTTTTAATAAATGGCCCTTAAGGCACTTTGGACAGTTATAGTAGAATTAGCAGTTAGGTCACATTTAAAGTGCTCCCTCTGAGCAGCAATAACACAACCTTGTTATTTCATTATGAAATGGTATCTGAGCTTCATGTATGTCTTGCTAGGCTGCAGCACAAAAAATATAATACTATCAAGGGGTTGATCTTTGCTAATGTACTGTGACCCCTGTTATTTTCAAATTGGCTCTGATGTACTCCCTTAATGCAGCCATAGTAAAATAGTCCAAATAACTTTTTTTTTTTTTTTTTTTTTTTTTTTTGTAAGGAAAACAAAGTTCTTTGATACATACAGATACTTGTGTGACAAATTCTGCAGTGTAAGTGTGTGGGTACTTGTGTGTATATATTTTGTTGGATGATCTCAGAAACCCATCAGAGTTCATTCAGTATTATATGTGTGGAACGTTTCATTCTTTTCAAAGTCTAAGTATAAGGTGGCCTACATTGCCCTTCATGCATTAATAACAGATCTCATTTGATCATATTATGTAATCGGTCAAAATAGCTATTTTTTCCTCTTTCTGGGCCTAAGGTGTTTGTAAACAAAAGTGGGCTTTCATCACTTTAGCCTACGCACAAGGGGTATGAACAAGATCAGGTGGTTCAAATTTTATTTTTCCCACTGTTCTCTGAAAAATGCATGATTTAAACCACTGGGTCTGGAGCATTGTGTGTCAATATTTTTTCTCATATATTTCCTTCTGTCTAGTATATATCATGTAGTTTCAAGTGTTTTGAAAATGTTTGGGGCATAGAGCGTCTGGGTGTCTGCCTGCTCTGTACTGTTTGCACTGAATGCTAAATTTTGTTCAAGGAAATCTGGAGAGGAAGAAGACCAAAGGAGTTTTCCTTTTCATGTGGAGCATGAGAATGGTTTGCCTCCTAGAATATTCTTTTCTGTTGTTTCCAGAGACCCAGACAATATAGGTTATTGCTTTCTTGATCATACAATGGTTTGGATTGTAAGGGACTTTTGAAGTTCTAGTACAACCCCCCCTGTCATGGGCAGGGACATCTTTTACTGGATCAAGTTTCCCAAAGCCCCATCCAACGTGACCTTGAACACATCCAATGACGGGGCATCCACAGCTTCTCTGGGCAACCTGTTCAATGTCTCACCACACTTACAGTGAAAAAAATTCTTCCCTATATTCAATCTAAACCTACTTTCTTTCTGTTTAGAACTGTTGCTCCTTGATTCCATGGCACAATTTAAAAAGGAAAAAATAAGAGGAGGAGCAAGATAATAAACTTTAAACCTGTATAGAAATCTGTCACTGGAGGTCACCTGAGGTAAAAGCTTTGCATATTGAAAATATAGGCTGAAATGGAAAGGGAACTTGCAAAAACATGTAAAAAATATTCTTCCAATGTCACTATTGTTCATAGGAAGCTCAGATTAAAGGAAAATTGTTCACTGTTTCCTTATCAAGTGATGCTGGAAGAAAACAACTGGCTAAATTATACATTATTGTAAAGAAATACTCATGAAAGTTCCAACACCACTAGCCTGTAGCAGTTGAGGCTGCCACAATATAATGAAGTTCAGCATCCTGGGGGATAAACCGTGTGTTTGTGTATAAAAACAACCTAGCAATATGACACTGGATGCTCAAAAAGAAAAATGAGTAAATATATCTAAAGTGAGTAAATACATCTAACCTTAACTGATTATATCTGACCTAATGCACCTAACCTCCAGCAGATCCTTAATAAATAGGCTTCAAAGTAAAAAGTGTAAAACTGGAAATTCTTAGATTTGGGAAGGTTAAGCCTATCTTCTGTGAGAGAAGGTATATAGATTTGATCAAAAGTGGAGAAAATAAAAAACATAACTGCAGTTAAATGGCAAGTTTCAAAAGATAATGTCCTTCAGGAACATTGTATAAAGAATGTTGTTTTGGGCAGAAATTGTAGTTCCATTATGAGAAAACTTGAGTAGGAAATAGTCAGATGTATAAAATAAACTTTGGCATGCTATGGCATACTGGATGAAGAAAAAGTCAAGAAAATTGAGATGGAATAGAAGAAAGTAAATGAAACTAAGGTTAACAACTACAAAAGACTTAGCTGGTGTGTTGAAATTGGTATAACCAACTGACTAGGACAAGTAAGATAAGACAACAGCATGAGAAATGGGAGATTACGTATATAAAAAAGGGGGAGTAGCTTGACAGAATTGTTAACTAAGGTATACATTATTGATGCAAACATCTTGTAAATACCGAGAGAGGAAAATGAGGCAAAGGGAAAAGAATGCTGGAGGCAAGTATAGTATACAGGAAGGACTTGAAAGGGGAAAAAGGGAATATGAGGGCTACTTTGACCATGTGTGTGTCTGACTCCTGCAGCCAGGGGGACTTGGGGTGTTTTTCCAGTATTGGCCATGGAACATGCGGAGGAAGTAAACCAAACACTCTGTCTTCTGAACACATCTATCTCGTCCTGAAAAATGTTAACTTCAAGTAAACTTTGTCATTCAATTTTTCAAACAAGAATAATGGAAGAGGTTGTATGTGACAGGTGCAGATATTGTATCAGACTGACTAACTAATGTCCATACTTTTCTTTTACATCTGCAAACCAGTCACAAATTAATGATTTGAGAATAGCCATTTGTGATCGGAGCATCAAGAACTAGGCATACTCTAATGCTCTTCATATTTTGAATGCCAACGTGATCTTCTGCTTAAGTTCTGAACTCCCTTTAGTCAAATACATCCAGTATGTTACAGTTAAGGAAACAGATGCAAACTGTCTCCTGACTTCTATACTGCAAAGAAAGGTGACAATTGGTTTGTGTATATAGCCTAGTAAATATAGCTATTGCCAAGAGAAATAGGATTAAGCATGTCAAAGGCTGACCAAAAAGAACTGGCCACCATGCACCCCTATCTCCTTCTGGCAAAGTGCTCTGGTAGTTACTGTCTTTTCCCAACAGCCCCCCTGGTCTCCCCAGTATTCTTGAGAAAGACCGAAGCTATCAAAACTGTTGACGTTAGTTAGAAGTTACAGGCACATGAGAAGGGCAAGTCTAAGACCAGAGAAGAGTAGATACTAGGAAGTTTTCATTCAGCAGTTTTGCCTATCGTCAATGAGACTCCTGTGTATTAATCAGACTGTGAAGACTAATAAACCCTTAAAGCATTAACCGGACCACCAATAAATTCATTGCTCTCTATATGCACTGTGTTCCCTTTTAACCAGAAGCAAATTTTGAAAATAACAGGAAAGGCCTCTTACCCTTTCCTAGTCAATGTTATTCTCAGCTCTTGATGAGGATATGGAAATTATCATCAATACTTTGTGTCTCACTCTACCGTATGGATATAATAGTTAAAGCTATATTGTTTATTGTTGGACAGACATATATTAATGCATACCAATATGATATCCATATCAATAGAACATGACTTTAATTTAAGGATAGTCAAGGGTTCCCATTGAGTAGTGCCTATGATTTTGGTTCATCTTAAAACTAAAATTTGTGAAGGGGATTAGGCTTGCATGCTTCATCTCACAAGCACAAAAATATTATGTGATCTTGATCTCAACTACATACAGCTGAATTTTTGTTTGTATGTATATGCATGTACTTGCAAACATAAATGAATGAATAAGCAGCACTTTCTGAAGAAGAGATAAAGGTGCCTTTCTTTAAAGCAAAACAAATGTAGTTTCTATTTGTGGTTTAGATATAGATATACTCTTTAAAAATCTGTTGGTATAATCATGTGCTTGTCTTAAAAAAAAAATAATATTTGATTTTTCTAACAGTTTCAGAGCTAATTCTTTACATGAGATTATTCAGGGAAGATTGTCAAAGAGTAAGGACTGAATTAATGGTAATGATTAAAAATTAGGAATGAAAAACAGAAGCCAGACAACGTGAGTATAAATCAAACCTCTCATTTTTCCAAAGGCTAACAGTTGTTATGATATTTTCTGTGTCCTATTTTCTACAGATAATTATATGGCATGTAAAAAGGGAAGAAAAGACCTCAGAGAAGCAAAATTTATAGTTGACACTAAATTATTGAGGCTAGTCAAGTATAATGAAGCCTGAAAACATTCTGAAGTAAATAAGGTCAGATGAACAGGCAGTAGGACAGGTAATGTAATTCGTTCCTAACAGATGTAAGGAAATGCTAAGTGGAAGGAGTGATTGGAGTTGTTCATACCTGTGGCATTAAAAAGTAATTGTACCCACTGAGGAAATAAATCCTACTGGCATTTAAGTTTAAACAACTGAATGAAAATAGAACTACAAAAACTAATTCCTTTCTTATCACGTATCTTTAGTCTGAAACATGTGGTATCAGCCACAGAGAGATACAGATGTGAACAGAAAATTGTGCCAGGGCACAGCAGGGCCGGGGCAGCCCAGTGAGGCTGGGGGTCCTGCCCTGTCCCCCCAGCCAGCCTTGGCCCACAGCCACGAGTGAGCCAGGCCAGGGACAGTGGCTGGTGTTGGCTGCAGCTCGGCCACCCCCAGGTGCTGCTGCTGGCCCTGGGCCCAGCTGGGAAGGTAACCCCTGGGACAGGCTGGGGCTAGGCCAGGCTCGTCAGGGCCCAGGGCTGGACAGGGGGCAAGAACCGGGGATGAAAGAAGCCCTGGCTTCTCACAGTCTTTTCCACAAGACTCTCCCCGCAGCCCTTGCTGTGTGGTTTGCCCACTTGGCCTGCCAGGCCCTGAGCTGAGGCTGAGCCAACCCTCATTGCATCCCGGCTTGGGGCAGCAGGGAGGCCCTGGCCCAGAGTCTGGCAGCGCAGGGGTTCCAGGTACCTTTACAGCCACGGGAGTTGGAGTAACAGAACGAGGGGAAAATCTTTCTTGTTGATTTTGTTAGTCACCTTAGCTTGATTAAAGTACTTCTCTCTGCTATAGAAACACTGCCCTTCGTCCTACATTTAGTTGTAAGCAGCTTTGGAGCTAAAATGAAACAGTTTGAGTTGGACTCAAGTATTTTCAAATGTTGTGTTGACACTCCTCTGAAATGTCATGAGGAGGTTTTGTTCAGAGAAGTTCAGGAGTACACACCATCTTCATGCTCAAAACCCAGTTCCTCAAATGCCTAATTTAAATAAAACTTTTGCCTTTGATTGTTAAGGACCAAACCTTCATTTTTAAAAGGTGGTGAAAAGTTGGCAGTCTCTGCTTTAAATGAGAGATACTTTCCTACAACCCAATTATGTACATCTCTAATATATTCCTATTGCAATGATAACTTTTATTAATTTACAAAATCTTGATACAGATCTTCAACTATTTTGAATTAGCGTATAAAAATTGAGGCAATTGCATTGGTGCTGATTTCCTGGGAATCTGGCTGGGATTTGGCTTCTTAACCGTTGAGATCATAGCTGTTTTTCAAGCTCAATTAACTTAGTTAAAGTTCAGGGTTTCAGTGTTTAAGAGTTAGTGAAATTGTCCTGCTATGGATTCAGCCTACAGCTTTGACAGAAAATGTTTATTCTTATAACATTGCATGGAAAACGTGCAAATTAATGGCATCAAAGCCATAAAGAAATTCAATAAGAAAATAAAACCTTGAGCGCGTTACTTCAGGTTGGAATTTGTGGTCCAAAATAGACAAAGATGATACAAAATCAGATAACTAAGTCTGATGGTGATGTGTATTTATTTGTGATGCATCAAACAGATTTCAATTTCTGGACAGATGATTCATGCCAGTGACTTGAAACTATCCCCTCCATTCTCATGGATATGCGCAAGTTGCTCTCTTCCTCAGTCCTCGCTGCTACAGCTATTTTTCTTTCATACAAATACAGCCACATTGATTCACTCATGGACTAGAATGTGCTCCATTTTAAAATGGCCAGGGTTTCAGTTGTGTTGCTGCATCTTCAGTATCAAACCTGGAAACATGGAGAACTGTGCAAACTATTTTGCATTTTCTAAAGGTGAAAAAAATAAGGTAGCCATATATTATTGGATAATAAATGTTTACTATCTTGGGCCAGACAACTAATTCCATATTCAACAGAGCTAATATTTATTTATCTGAATGATATTTTCCTAATAAGAATAAGATTTAGACATGTTAATCTTTTAGAGGAAAGCACGGAAGCCTCAAAGACATTTTATGTTGAGGAATGACAGACTGTTATAGAGACATTTTTTACCTCCTTGATCTCATGCTAGCAGGTAATTTAAATCAGGTGGATTTTTTTTTTTTTTTGAGAACTGTTAATCTCTCCAAACAATGCTTTAAAATTTATTTCAGGAGAGTAGATTCTTTTTTTTGTTTAATTCAACTTTCTGTTACAAGTTTTTTAAATATGGATTTTATGATCAATCCATGGTAAAAAATGTACAAATACAAAAGTGACCGAGAACTTAAAAATTACAGTGTATTGGGTTTTTTCTTGTCCTACTCTACTTCTATAGGTATTTCATAATATGCAATAATCACAGCACATAATACACATGGATTTGTATTACACAGTAGAAGTAAATATACTTTTACTCTAGACATTGCATATGCCACTCTTCATCTAGAAATTTGTAGTATCATTGGATTTTATCAGTCCAGCTGCATTTTAGACCTTGAACAAAGTGGAAAATAGGACTAGTCCAATGATTACTTTGATTTTTTCTAAACTTTTATTACCTATATATATTTTCTTCATCTCGCCAGGTCAAAATAGAAATGTTAAATCAAGACAATAAGCTTTTTTTCCAACAGTTTGTGAAATTTTCCAGTAATTTAAAGCATATACAAAATCTTCATTTTATACAGCTCAATGAATTTCAGAGATTAAGTGGAATGTCTTTGTCTTTACAGATCTAATCACGGTATGTTACTTTTATAGTTGATGAGGAGAAGTATGTTCATTTAATATCTGATCTGTGTTAAACATCTAATTTAAAATACGATGAGCTGTGCCTTAGATGCCACTGGCTTAAGTGATCAGGTTCCAATGACTATAAAGGAAACCTAGAAAGACAAAATCAAATTCAGATGCCCATGCTAAATCAAATGATTCCACCTTTAGTGACAAAGTTTGTATCTCACTTGACTGCCTTACTGGGCAGAAACATATATTCTGTGTTAGTTGCATTTTCTATTGATAGTAATAGAAGTACAGTAATGTAAATAGTGACCAAAATGGCTCTTATGCTTTATGTTGCAGAAAAATACCCTGAAATAATGCATTAACTCAACCCTCTTCCACCTCAGGTGAGCTGTCAGATATTTTCTAATCTCAGTTTTGCTAAGATTACACTATAAATTACAAATAATAGGAAAATTACAACTGTTAGTAACTGTAGTCTATAGCAAATATCATAAAAATATGACCAAACTACAGAAAGTGAACATCATCTATTCTAAATTAAAATCTACAGAAGTTGCAACTCTAAACAGCATGTTTTTAATCTGACTTGTTAAAGCAGTGAATTGTATGTGAGCTGGTTACATCATGAGTGTGGTGCAAGCGTGAATCCCTGAGATGGTGATGCCCATATCATAGACCAGGGGTCCTCAAACTTTTTAAACAGGGGGCCAGCACACAGATGAAGTGGCAGGGAGTCATCTGCGGCCGCTTTGTTTCCCCCCCCAACAGCCGGTGGGGTGGTGGGGTGGTGGGGTGGTGGGGGGGTGTGTGTGTCTGTAAATACCAGGGGCCGGATTGAGGACCCTGAGGGGCCATATCCGGCCCGTGGGCCGTAGTTTGAGGACCCCTGTCATAGACACATAAATTTAGATTAAATCCACACCGAGTTTCACAAATTCTGGCAATTGTGAAACAATTTATTGTGTTCAAAGCTACTTATTTAGTGTATTCAAACTAAGAATCTGATTTATTGCACCTTCTTGCAGTAAAATTTGAGACATCAGAATTCATTGCATAACAGAATGAAAAAGGCAGCAGGAAGGGTGGAAAAAAATACCTGACTCTTGCAGCTCATATTGCACCAAAACTGGAGACAACTGGATGTTAATTTACATTTTTCTTTACCTGGTGGTCCACTGCATTGGACAAACTGCTTAGTCACAAATGGTTTAATAAAACATTTAAGCTGAAATGTGCTGGTATTCATTTGGATCCAATGAGATTAACGATGTGCTTAAAATTAAGTGCTTGGGTAGGGTGCTGCTATTAAAGTTGTCTTACTCTGCAAAGAGCAAAACAACTAAAAATAAGCATTCTTGCACATGCATGAAGGAAAAAGGAAAAAACAAAGCAGTATCATTTGTGCACTGTGTTCAGACAATAATGAATGAATATATATACATTTATTCTTTGGCTTGAGGTCCCAAACTTTGCTTGGGTGTTTTATCAAGCTTTGTTAGATCAAAATTCACATTCAGAGATCATGTGGATAGTTGTCTCGATACATACTGTCTAATCAAGTATATGGAAGAAATGTCAGGGTCAACCTCTGTTAAGACCAAACTCTGAACCTCCTCCTGTTCATATCACTGAGCACATATTAGCGGAAGTCATTCCCTTGATTTTTTTGGCACCATTTATACATTTTTCACTAGTGTCCAAGAGTTTGTCATTCGGTCTCAAGTTCTGAGTAACACATCTGTTCGTGTAATATAACTCCGTATGTATCCTGTCTATCAACATATAATTTTGATATACTTTATCAATTTTTCTCTAAGATTTTTTCCCCTAGTAGTTTCTTCTTACCCACAGAAAACATTCAATAGTGAGTGTAAATGCACATTAAATATGTGTAAGTGTATCTATTTCTTTTGTGTGTTGGTTTTGGGTTTTTTTTGTAATCAAGTAAATTCAGTTATCTTAGCCCACTTACCATTTTAACAGTTTAACATCTAGCCTGAAGACAATTATTAAGTCAAAGATAAACATTTAAAGCTATTTTTTAATGTAAAGTTTTTCTTGCTGTATTTCTAGCTGATGACTGAAGCCAGATAAATGAGAGTAGCTGCCATTTGAATGATTTTGAGAAATTTTTAATGATTAATTTATTCAGTTTTGTTGTCAAAGTTTTCCAGCCAGAAGTAAGTATATATTTTAAGTAGGGTTAAAATGTGTTGCTGTAATAGTGTTATAGTGACTGAGGACAGCAATTTGCAAAGAACAATAAATGCCAAAGATAGAAATCAAATGCTTTGGCTATCAACAAAACAAAACACTAACCTAGAAAAGAGTTCATTTAGCACCATTCCAGCTGGCTAGAATTTTTCACAGGAGTGCATATTTTACAATCAGTATTACAAACATATGTATTTTTCTCTAACAAAGTTATGTCTCAGATTATTCCTAGACAATTTGCAGATCTAAATCTTGATCCTACGTATTTCTAGCATCAAGAATAATATTAGTAATAATGTAGTATATAAATATTTATATATATATATTTGGATAACAATCCAAATTGATAATGAATTGTTGAATGGAACCTGATCCTCTGGTGTTTTGTGCAATCATTCTGCAAAGTAGCAAATTTGTTAATATGCTAATTTTCTATCTTCATATTGGATACTCTGCCTTAAAGTGAAACTCAAATTTTTGTACAATAGGGATTCTGTATCAATGCTTCTAAAATAAAATGAAAAAGTTATTGAAGCGATCACAGCGTTTTATGAACCACGATGTAACTCAATTATGGTAGCAAGTGAATATGAGCATCTTTTTGTGTGGGGAAAGCACAGGTATATTAAAATTTTTAGGCACTGGATTTTAGAGATATTTAAGGGTTTTTTATCAATTATTATTTCAATTGATATTAAGATAAAAATATCTAAAAGTTATAGTAATTCACCCAAAGAAAGTCAGTATTCAGTGAGAAATATTTACTTTCTCACTATTTTTAAAAACGTTTTATATTTGAGTATATCTTTTTAATAAATAAATTGTATGGTTTGATTTTTTGTATAAATATATTGAAATGTTCATTAAATTCTTTGTTTTGACAGCTCCCCTCAGCAGTTGTGATCATTATTCCATGACATGTGACACTGTTGTATGTTGTCTGTAATTTAATAATTTGCTTTTTTTTGTCCTTGTAGCAGTAACCTTTTCAGTATTCAATGGCAGAAATGACCCCCGGGAACTTGCTGATTAACATGCAAGAAAAAAGTGTCGAGGAAAGCATGTGCTAAGAGCATTGCATTCTGTGATTCGCAGTTTAAAAATGTGTACTAACTTGAACATATCTGTGCATCACATAGGGAACTGCCATAACTCTGTAGGGAAGAAATGGAAGCTTAATGTCAAGTGAAAAAGTATGTTAAAACTTTCAATAAGAAAATTTAAAAACAATGATGAAAGAAGGAATATGCTCTGAATAAATCAGTCAAAATAGATTAATTTTTAATAGTACCACTTTCTTTATATCAACTGGGCATATATAGTGGAACAGGGTTGCAGAAAGAAGGAGTGTCTTTATACCCTCAAATGGATGAATTTAATGGAAAGAATTCTGGTTTTAGATCCTTTCTGGTTTTGAGACATTTTGTTCTTTGTGCCAGTTTCCCTCAATCTAATCAGCCAAATTCAGGCATCTGTCCTTCAGCACCTCCATGCAGGAATTGCTCTGAACTGCATTGTCTGTTTATATTGAGTTCAGCCACGTTTTGATTTTTGTTCTCTGTTTTCATAGTATCATTCTCTCTACTTCTTTCTCTTTGATACTAAACCCAGTTTAAGGCAACCTCTGTCAGTGTCATCCAATTACACAAAACCAGGAAAATTCAGTTATTTTCTAGTCTAGACAATGAAGCTAGAATTCTGCTCTCTTTATATTCTTGTGACATTACCCTTTGCCATGACGATTCTTACTAATCAACAGTGAAATTATGGACAGTGCAAGGGAGTCAGAAAACTGTTTCCTGATTTTTGATAATAGGAGTGAAATTTTGATTCCCTCCCCTACACCACCACCACCTACCCCCAAGTAATCTGGCCGTCAAAAAGTTCAGCCGGATTTTAGGACAGAAGTAATGTTTTTATGCCTTTTGTGTGAATGGGATAATGAAGGGACAGCATTGGAAAATATGGAAAAAAAGTCACAGATGTCATGAGGAAGAGAAGAAAAGCAGCTGAGAGTTTTTAGGCTGCCACAAATTAGCAATGTGTTGCAGACACTCACTCTAGTAGTGCAGAAGTTAGAGCATTTAAGCACAACTTCCCCTCTCCCTGGGAAAATAAGCATATTTTTAATACAGCATTCTTTCCCCCTGGGCTGACTCCAAACACCTGTGTGTATTAACAAACAGCTTTGGCAACACTTTTGATAGGAATGAGCTGGTTGCGTATGCTGAATTAAAACAACCAGTAGAGACTGCAACTTGTTAAGAAGTTTTCAAAAGGCTGTAGAGAGGGATTATAAATTGCTTCTGATGTCACTTTCATTTAACCATCTTGAGGTCTGAATTTCATTATGAAAAGGGTCAAGTGCCATTGGCCTTTAGTGTCAAAACCATTTTAACCTTCAAAACCAAAAGCTTGGTCATGGTATATAGTTTATTTGATCCAGTTATTCTTAAAGAAAAGGAAAATATAATTTTATTACTAGCGTTTATTTTTTTCAGCAAATGTTTGCTGCATAAACATGTGCACTTACTCCCAGAATACATTTTGATGTAAATAATTATTTATAAGTGAGCTCACAAATCAGTGACATATAAAAGTCATAGTAGATTTGTATCAAGATATTAGTAGAGGTAAGTTAGTTACAAACTGCATGTTCTGGATGACACACCCGTATCTTTCAATGAAGTAGAAACCAGTGATTTCTTTTTATTCCCCCACTATTTACTGTTTTCAGTTCTAACTTGTACGAGAGAGGGTCCTGCAGTCCAGCAACTGCCTACCATGAGTCTACACTGGTCAGATTTTGCTGAGAATGAAAGTGTCCTAGGAACCCCTTATTTTAAACTGAATTGGTGGGACAAGTCATTTCAGCTTTCCAGTCTGTACTTTCCTATTTATTATAAAAAATGGAAAGGTAAATGAGACTTCTCAAAGAATGTGTTTATGAAGGTGGCAGTAGAAGTCCATAGTAATATGTAATATTCCAGTTTTAGTATCTTGTTTCTCTTTTATTATTTGTTTCTAACAACTAATCAGCACGAAGAGGGTTCTGGAATGAACTTCTAATGGAAAGTTAGGTGGAGGGCAAGTCTAATTATTTTGAATATGAAATTTAATTTGTGAGCAAATTACATGGTGGTAAACATAAACTGAGGTCCTATGTTTTGGAGGTAATAAGACGAATGACTCTACATAAGAAAATAAATGCATAAAAGGAAAGTCTGTTTTATATAGTTTACATTTTTCAATATATATAACATTTTCATATATATGCTTATAAGGATGAGATATTTTATTTATTCAGTCAGTAATATAACCTAGGAATACGTTCACTGCATCAAGTCTCTAAGGCAAAACATTTTTACAACTTTGCATCTTTTCACATCTTCATTTTTCTCTGAATTTTAAGGTTTATGTTCTTCCACTTTTGAAAATGTTTGGCAAATGCCAGGTCATTAAACTGAGGTTAAAGTTTGTTGATGTCACATCTGCAAAAAGAGTCAGTCTCCTTCCAATCCAGGAAGAAACTGTTGTGTACTTAGCATTGTAGTTGTGTTCTAAAAATTGACTTAGGTCCTTTGAATTCAAAAGAAGCACTTAATAAGAGAGTGTAAGTAGTACATCTGCAAGCAAGATTTTTGATGTAGGTAAAAAATAAGAGTATGTTGCTGTTTTGTAATCCACGGGCCATAGAGTACTATATGTTATGTAGTTATATGTTATTTTGCTTAAAATATTTTAGCATAGTCTACATGGAAAGTTACTTTAGGATTAAATACTTGACTTTAAAAGATGAATTAAACATAAAGTTGAATGTTTGAGCTTTCTTAGGCAGTTACTCAGAAGAACCTTTCATCTGGCTGTATATGTTAGTGAAAACATATTTCAATGTGATTTAATTATTTGGAAAAGTCTCCCGATGCCAGCTGTGATTCTGGCTGAATGATGCAGCTTAGCATCACTGAAGCATTTCAATTTCTTCCTTTCATCTTCATTCCCTAAAAAAGGAAGATGTCCAGTGCATGTCTCTGCTAGATGGGTTGACACTAGACACTGAGCTTTAGTAAGTGAGGAAGCTCTGTTGGGCAATGGTTTAAATTCATACCCTCACTGAACAGAAATATAAACACATTTCCTTCCCTCTTGATTAACATTATCATTCCAATATAGAATTATTGTGCATTTAGTGTATCCACCTTAGACTGTCATTCTAGTGTAAATGAGTGTCTCCTCTGATGTCCGTGTCCTTGCATAGAGGATCACTGTAGAAAAAAAAATCAGTATGAGTACATTAGGTGTCATATGATATTTTCAGTTTTCCTGGACCTGTTCAGAATTTTATCTCCTTTTCTTGTTTGTAATCTGCAAATGAGAAAATATCTAAAACTTCTCAAGTTTTAGTCAAAAAAATCTGTGCTTCAGTGTTTTGTGCGGACTGCTGCGTTGCTGTAAATTTTGTATTTTTTTCACAAAAGAAATCAGGGAGAAAGAAAAGCTCTTAAAAAAGAGTCTTCATATTCTAGTTTACATGGAATAATTTTCATGCTTCAGGTTGGGATTGCTGACCCAGTTCTAAGTAACATGAGAAAAGGTAGCTGGATGCAGTCTCTTCGTAATTAGCATTACTTGTCAAATAGACTTTCTTTGGAAGTGGTATTTTTTTTAAATGAGCAGTTTTAACTTCATTTTTGAGATAGCTAAGTGGAATTTGTTAGTGAGATATTGCAATAAGGAAAAGGAAGAGGTTTAGTTTTTTAGTCCTTTTCAAGTGATAAAAGTCAGAGATCTGAATATGTCCTTCTACAGCATTTGGCAATATTCTGAAAATAAGTTTGCTGATGTCTACATTAAGTGTTCTTTCTGAATGTCTGCCTTTAAAAGTGTTTCTGTGAAAACTCTGGACGCTTTAACCTTTATAATGCTCCTTCTTTCCTAAGTATTTTTACAATAGATAGCTATCTACTACTCTGGTGGTGTGTTGCTCTAAATTCAGAACTTTATTTTAATTTAAAAGCCCTAGAAAGCAGGCTGTCATTTTGTTCACTATCACACTGTCTACTGACATGCCCAGCTGGACAAATAATGTATTTTATGCCACTTCTGCAATGACTGACCCCTCTTTGGATGAGTAGATTTATAGAAATGATCTGTTTGATGAGCCTGAAAATATAATGGGAAAAATCAGAATATGTTTTCAGAACCCATGGAATACAGAACAATCTCTTGGATCCCACCATAAAGATCACGCGAGATCAGATGTGTATAATCTTTTACAGAAACATAGATTCTGACCCACCTACTCTTCAAGTAAACCTCTTGAAACTGTTGGGATACAGTGCCAAAAATAGAAGTGTTTGTAGCAGCTGTTGAATTGAGCGAGTTTGAGTGCCTGTTGGGAAAAGCATGCAACAGTTACAGGGACAAAAATCAGAACAGCTGAGACAAATAACTAGAACAGTCTAAGAGTCCTGGGGTGTATGAAGAGGCAAAATTGCTGGATACATTACAAAGGACAGTTTATGAGACACCAGTGAATAAAAATCTATCCTGCTAAAACTATTGGGACCAATTGCAGAGCAAAGTGCTGTTTAACATGCACCAGCTGCTACTGCTTCCCCTATCACGTGGCACGCTGCATTGTGGGACCATCAAATTTCCTCTCCGTGATGTATTCTTGTCAATATCTCCATTCTGCTGAACTGCATTGGGTTTTATCTCTTCACAACCTTTCTGAGACCCCTCCTTTGAGTTCTCTGTTTATGTCTTTTGCTCTAGCCCCTTCTTCCAGGAGTTAATTTTACAGTCATTATTCACTTTATCAGCTGCACTGGGTGATTTAGGGTGTATAATTAGTGTTAAGCGGTGAGCTAGGTCTTCAAAAAAGCCTAAGCATATTTATTTTGCAATACATTTTAATAAATTGGTTGCATTTTAGAGCTCTTACATGTAGAAAAATTTGTGCAGTGGATTCAGCATTAGAAAACCAGATGGCAAAGAAGAAAATTGAAATATAACAGATGGACAATGAATGATACACAAATTAAATAGGGTTTGAAGGATCTTGGGGTCTAAATATAATTTTAAAGATGAGGATACCTTTTAAGTTCATCTTATACTTTTCATACCTTATTATCTTATTTATTTATTGTTATTTCATCTTTGATCTTTCAAATAAGATTTTCTTGGCTTGTAGTTTGGAATCTTTTTAAAAAATTATTTTTAACTGAAACAGCATCACAAAATATAGATCTCTTGTTATGATGCAGTTTCATGAAGGACAGTCTAGAAGTTTATGTTCTTGTGCATAAGGATTTTCTGTTGTCTGTTTAAGTAGCAATATCAGGCATTATTCTGTTTTGACATTTATCAGTTAATACAATGCATTAGGAAGAAGTTCCTCTCCCAGAAATTTGTTTATTTTAACTTCTGTGCCTGTAATTTCTGTGGAGAAAAATAAACTACTACCCAACTCTTCCTACACAGCTTACACTTACAGTACATTGACCTGAATAATGCATCGTATAGCAGATGATAGAGTTGTCATGAAGCTTTGTTTACATTAGATTCAAAACTATTCAACTGGAAAATCAGTTTAAAGAAAGAGTGAAGCTGATTTCTTTACATGGTTTGGTTGGCTTTTCCTTTTCTAGCAACAAGGTCCATATCACAACAAACATATTACCTTCTATTTCTGGAGAGAGTAATGGATTAGCCACCAAATGAAAATGGACAGCTTTGAATTCTTAAAAAAAACAAACCAAAACAACATAGAAACCCAACAATAGATCCCAGCTTGAATCTAAACTTTGAGACTGTTCACCAAAAAACTGAATTATAGAGAGATATATTCTGGAATGCATTTAAAATAAGAAAAAATATAAATTAATAATAGACACACACACACCCACCCATGTTTATGCTCACACTGGTGCTAATATTCAAACTGTCCAAAAGTGGTGGCAAAAACATTTCCCTCCTAAATCAGTATTTCTATGGCCTGTTCTTAAAAGTGACCAAAACTTCATTTTTTTGAGAAGTTTCTTAGAACCCTTTTAATTTCAGAATTTTCTCCTGCCTCTCCTGTCTTTGTGGCACCTCAGTAAAATTTTCGTAAAGGAATAATTATCCTTAAACAAGAGCTGGAGGAGCACTGCAAAATGATTATTCAGTACATTGAAGGAGCATGCAGCAAAGCATGATTTTATCATGAGTTTAAGGCACAAACACATTTATGATAGAATTAGGACTTGGGGAATGCTAAAATAAAACCCCAAGATGTGATTACTATGTGGCTAAGGATATCAATAACAAGTAAACAGGAAATGCACTATAAATAATAACTTTCTTCAAGCAGAAAATGCTGATAAGAAAGACTTTGTAGTGTACCTTCACTGTGAAATGGTTGAGAAAACTTATTGAATCAAGTAGGAATGTAGACTTTTCTTGATTTATGGTAGAGACAGCCTTTACGTTCTGGGATTGGTATACAGCAATACATTTCAAATATGTCAAAAACTGGTGGAAGCACTAGAAAATTTCTTTCCAGGTGGCCTGAATTAACTCACCAAAAGAACCTCAAATCAAAAGCAACTCCAAGGACATCAGCTGTTACTTTATGGTCATAGTTTTTAGCATCCTCCCAAGGTAGCAAGTTGTATATGTAGATACAGCCTTAGTTAGTAGTTATGGTCCATGGTAGCTAATAAATATAAAGCCAAGAGTTCCAATGATTCTTATAATAAGGAGTTCCAAATTCTTCATGAGCAGCAGTTTTTAAACTTTCAAACATAACTAGGTCACCTAACTATTCAAGTGGCAAGCTTTGAAAACTCTTTTTTTTTTTTTTTTTTTCAAAGTATGGCAAGATTAAATCACCAAAGCTTTGGATTTGAAAGTCGTTCATAGACATGACGACATTAGTGTCTGTGAACCTTATGAGACCATGAACAGCTATTACTTCATCATGAACATCAACTCTAGTAAGTAGCTAGCTTCAATTATTTTTGTTACTGAATTATTTAGTTCAGTGTTTAGAGTGTGGATTGGTTTTATTGTCCAACTGGATTACAGACTGCCTTTTCTAGATTAGTGTAGGCAGCTGGAATAATTAATTTGAAGCACTGGTGGTTTAATTTCATATAAAAAGATCCAGTTTCTCTCAAGATTCCAGAAGAATAAGTGCATGATGTATTTTTTCTTTATCCATACTTACTATGGGATATTTGTTAGAGTTCCAGTTCATGATATCAGTACCTAAAAAGGCAAAATAAATATTTCTAGAATCAGAAAGGAAATTAGACTACACAATCATGCAAAAGTAAAATATGGGCTTAATGAAATGTGTTTAACTAGACACCAAGTTTTCCTACCTTTACCTAAAGAATTTTATTATAAGTAGTCTTGCTTGCATCTGTGGGGGCACATAAACACAGGTGGGTAAAAATCAAATTCTAAGAAAATACTCATGCTCTAGGATGGCTTAAAGTTTATAATAAGGAAAGGTATCAATAAATCTGTTAAATACTGCATGTGGTTTATCAAGCTCAAAGATAAATGTCAAGCATTGGTATCAATAGTTAAAGTAAAGATGAAAGTGACTTGCTTGTCTCTATGGTTCTTTCCAGATGTGGGGTAGTGCAGTTCTTCAGAGATGCTGTTTCAATCTTCTCTTTTCTTTTGAGTGAAAAGAGAACTGACAAAACAGGAGCATCTGCAGCAGGAACAGTAAGAGGTTTCTGCTTTTCACAGTTTTCCACCTGGGAGGAAAAGCAGCTGCAGAACTCAATGAGAAAAGACTTTGGAATAGGGGTTGCTGCTTGCCCTGGCTAGCAAGTAGCTGATATGGGGGCTGTAGGAGGAAGAGTTCAGAGCACCGAAAAGCACACTGATTTTCCCCATCTTCTTTCATCATGACCTGTGAAATGCTATCCCATCAAAACCTCAGTCAAGATAAAGAGGCTTACATTTTCTCTTTACAGAACTTGTCTAGGGGGATGTGAAATATTGCTACAACCAATTTATGATAGTCTTATAAGCTTTTAAGAAGTATGCCAATATTCTACACAAAATAGTATCTATGTTGTCTTGTCAGAAAGTACTTCAAATAATGAGGACTGTTGTAGATGTGTGGTTTTTGGGAACTTCTCTTTAGAATTCCTAATTGTCAACTTGTTAATATATTTTTTAATGTATTATCAAATTTCAGCCTGTTTATAAGTTGTCATTATGTTATAACCCATCCCACTGATGTTTTTATATATATATATAATTTGCAAAATTAATAGGTAGCTATTACAGCCTTAGAGTTAAAATAATTGTTTGCAAAATCAGATACGTTGTTTAGATAGGTACATCACATGGAAATCTTAAATAATCTTTATTGTTGTAAGGCCAAAAAAATAACTTTACATTTCAACAATGTCTATCACAGTGATGAATATGCATAAGTATAGACAAGGCTAATTTTCCTGGAAAGTTGATACCATAATCACAACCCAAAGAGAAACTAGAAGTAGTAGGTTAGGTATATTTGTAACTGAATGGTCTGGACAAGTTTTGGTATGTAATTTTGAACTAATCCATTATATACTTCACTCTGCATAGACATTCATACCTGAATCCAAGTCTTGAGAAAAGACAATTCCTTCTATTTTGTCTTATTTTATTGAAACAGAACAGAAATACATTTTTGCAGAATGTAAGATTAAATTACAGAACTCTTCACCCTAGAATGTCATGTATGTCAAAGTGCACTCTAAAATTGATGAAATTACGTAACGGAATAAAATGCATTTCAAAAATTCAAACACATGGTGAAGACACTCTTTTAGCTCAGAAAAATCTCTGTGCCTCAGGTAGTTGGGGTGAGAGGCTGCCAATAAAGGAAATATCACTCTATTATGTTTTTATTCCCCATTCAAATACTCTTTGTTAGTCAAATCATCATTATTAGTCATTTTCAGACACAGTATCCTAGACTAAATGGACCTTTAATCTGATTAACTTCAGCCACAGAAGTCCTTTCTTGGTAGCTCTGTCTAGATGCCTCAACTCAGAATATGGAAAAGATTTACTTATTATCACCACATTAGCACAAGATACTCCACCTTCCTGGATATTTTGTTAAAGAAAGTGTATTTCCTTATTTCAAGCCTACAGATGCTAAATGACATTTTCTATTTTCAGTTATAAAATAGCAGTTAGATTGGCTCTGGGCGGTAAAAGGGTTTCCTACTGCTTTTCATCTCCTGACACATTCAGCTGAAAGCTCATATTTGAAACACATCCCCAGTATGCTTTGTGTCATTATTAGCAAAGCGAAGACCATCAATGACTTTGTATGATGACGGTAATATGCTTCTATGTACTTTACCAGCTTACTCCAACAATGAATTTAAATCTGTGTATTTCAGTCCCAAATACTATGCCATTCTTTGACCTCTAAGTAAGTTTTCATAATGTTATATTGGTCTTTAGACAGGAGCAAAAACTCAAGACCTTATCAAATAGGAGCAAATCCTACTTTAAGACCCTGGAACACTGACATTTTAATGATCATAGTGCCTATGGGGAATGAGATCATGTGTGAAGCCTGCTAGTAAGGATTAGCCCTAGCTAGTAAGGAGTAGCTTCCTAGTAAGCCTACTAGTCAGGCTAGTAAGCCTGACTACTTACCTGTTTAAAAGAATAATTAAAAAATCTTGACATATTTGTTTTACCTTAATTTTAAATAATAGTTGAACTGTAATCCTTCATACAATCTGAGGTTTGGGGATGCTTCGCATATAATAAAAGCCAGTAAAGCACATTTTTAAAATGGTAATTTGGAGAACTTCCTAAATAAAACTGCTATTCTTATTTATTCAGCTGCGGGGAGGCAATGACAGGTAGAATTTAAAAATTGCTCCATTTAGGTACAGTGGGTACGTTAACATTTTCTGTGATATATCTGTGGTAGATCCTCCCACAATAAATATGTATATTGTGCATATATATGTATATTGCAGCTCATTAACTAACCCAGAAACAAATACAGACTTGTGGAAAGAAGAGGTGCTTTTGTGCCATTTTAGGAAAAAGAAGGTATGTTTTCTGAAATACTGTCATTTATGATTTCTAGGAGATGGTATATATGAGCTATAAAGTCAAGATCTGCTAGCTAATTTTAAAAGTTTGGTTATTTGATGACACTGTCAAATACTATTAAAGTCATAGAGAAGACAGACATTAAAGATGGAGAAAAACTGATATTAGAGGGTACTCAGGCCATGGGGGTTTATACAAGAGGTATTTCCCTTGCTGTAGTGGTAGATATGAAACAGCTTGTATTCACACTGCTCTAGATAAACAATCCTGTGACAGGCTGGCCTCACCTCTGCTGCTTAATGCTAGCTGGCTCAGCACCTACTCCACAAACTTTTGAAGCTACCTAGGGAAATTCCTGTGCAGGATGACATGCACACCATGATGGATATTCTTTTCTTCCTCTCAGTATGTATTATCAGGATCTATAACAGAAGTCTGTACCCTTCCCAGCCTGTTTTGTTTAGACTCCTGTGTTTGCATGTTACTCGCTGCTGCTTCTTGTTCTTGTCTGCTGTTGCTCAGGTGGACAGGGTACCATCTTGACCACATAACTCGGTGTGCTGCTTCCTGCTTGGCTCTGGAGACCTTACAAAATGGGATAAAAATCTTGCTTGCAGGGTGCTGGAACATTTTGACAATAGCCCCTAGGGGGAATGAGATTGTGTGTGCACCTTTTAAATGCAGAGAATTTAAGGCTCTGTGCTAGGATCAGCATCACAAGCAAGATTGCGCGTATCCTTCTCTTAAATGCCAATATCATCTGAAAAAAGGGTCACCACTGAACCTCTGAGACTTGTCAGCCACAGTTTTTACTGCTACCATGAAGCCATTCCTCCACAGGTCTGATCACAATAGGGGTCTGAAAGGCTCCACCAGACTGTTGGCCTGTGAGCAGTCTTCATCAGCAATTTCTCAAGATGCCTTTCAAAGCTTTTGAGAGCTGTGTCATCAATGGGATCCGTATTCCCATGTGGCATCCCCTATAAATAGATTAAATACCCTAGTTACAAGGTCTCTCGTATCTAGCAAGAGGTCAAACTTCCATGGAGGAGTCATGGATGGAAACACAGGCTGCCCTGGCTCCATGTTTGATGCTTGGGTTCTTCAAAATCTTATTTTTTACCATCCTGGCAAATTAAATTCTTTTCCTATGACTGTGTATCAACCATTCGCAAACTCTCTGGGGAAAAAAAAAACCCCAAACCAACCCACTAAACAACACAGAATGGGATAGCCACAGAGGTGTAGCTGAACATTGATTAGATGCTTCTGAGGCTGGTGGGACAGAGAAGAGGTGTCAGAAAGTGATACCTTGGTAAGCCCATAGTGGATGTACCAGCAGGGGGGAAAATAGAGAGAGAATGAAGGACATGTGAGGCAGATGACAGGGTTGTGATTGCTTCTTTACCAGAACAGTGTTCTGTAATATCAGTAAGCACTGCCTCTGACAGCTGCAGTCCTTTCAAAATTCAGTGAAAGTGAGTATGTGTTTTTTTTTTTTGTTTTTTTTTTTTTTTTTTCCCATCTGAGGAGCAGAGTGCCACTGTGAAAGTAGTTCTTGTTCTCTGACACATGCAGAGGAGATGTCTGGCAGCTTATGTTTGTGCATTGTTTCTCGATGTTTCTTCTTGATGGTCATAAATGTGTGTGGCTGTGATTTATCAGTCTCACTTTCTGTTCTTAGCCAGCAAAAACCTGAGTTGTGTTTTTGTCATGCAGACCTGTTCTCTGGATGAAGAGTCAGGTGAGCTGGTGATGGGAGGCTGCCAGGTACAGAAGCTGTCATTCCCCTGCGTAGCCTGTGCCCTCCTTGTTTTAGCCTGCTCCCTATCATACTTTGCCCCCAACTACAATCAGTATCCCCTGCACCTTTCCTCCTTCCTCTCTGTCCCCAGCCAGATGGAAGGAAAACTGAGCATTTGCCATGACTGCTTTCTTGTGATGGTCCCAGAGGTCCTGCTCTGGTCATGTATGCCAAGCTGCACTAGACCTCTAGCTGGCAATCATCATTAACAAGCTAATCTTCAGGGAGGTTTGACGTTTGAGTTGACATGGCTGGCAGTGTGTTCCTATCCTGCAGCATCAGCTGGTCCAGCCACTTCTTATAAAACAGAGACCTGAACCTGCCAAAGGTAAGGCTCTTGGGGCCTCTGCTTTTCCCACACAAATGGACTCCAGTGTCCAGGTCACTTCTGACTTCATTGATTCCCTCTGTGATGGTAAGACATCTTTGGCTCCCCTTTTCAGTGAATCAGATGACCTGAAATAATGACTGCTGGTTGCAGGAGGCTTGTGGTTTTATAGCACAGTACAGACAGCAAGGTGTGCTGCCCAGGGGGTGGTATGGGTGCCCATGATTGCACTAAATTGCAGTACTGCTTTTGGAGGATTGTCCCAACATGTAGGATTAATTTCCAGTAATGGTCCTATTCACACTGTTTGCATTTGGCCTTGAATGAGGTAACCTTGGTCTTGGTAAGGTTTCATCTCAGGAGTTAAAGGCTCTCTCCAAATAACAGCCCAGGAGCAAATGAGCATGCATGCAGTGTGCAATATCAAAGAGGTGGGACCAAAGACTAAAGTGAGACATTGGCCAAATTGACGATGTAGACATGGCTATAATTTAGAGACTTTAAAAAATAAACTGATATTATGTATCTTCTAGCAACAGCACTCATTGTTGCAATCTTGTGCCTTCTCACACAGTGCATCTCACATAACAATAATAGAGATAATTATGATAATTATAATAAAAATTAATAATACTTGCCCTTTTTTCCAGTGGATTTTAAAGTGCTATTCAACATTGACTAATTAAGTCTAACAATATGCTGCGAGGTGGGTAGCAGGTGTTTGTTCATCTCTCTGGATCATGTCACCCACCATAGTAATACAGCTGCATCTACTTAAGTCTCATTGACTTCTAAATTATCATCATGGTTTCCAGTAGATAATTTTCTGGCATTCTCCGCATAATGTGTCAAAAAGTGGAAGCCCTTTCTTACATGACTTCTGTTTTGAGCACACTCTCACATGGAGAGGATTCATGGCTAGACCTATCGTGGCTACGTCCAGCATGTCAGGAATGGAAGGCTGTGAAGCCATGTCAACCCATCATGCTTGCTATGTAAAAAGGTGCAGAGAATTTTGGAAGGGAGGCATGAAAAGTCCCTGGGCTATCCAAGAAAGCCACCTTTTAGATGACTCATCTGCATAATGTTTAGTCATATGATCAATTATTTCCAGACTGACTCCCTAGAAAAAAATGTAATCCAAGTTCTGATGACACTCATTAACACTAAAAAAAATATAAGGAGTCACAGGAAAAAGTTTTTGGTTTTTTATCTCTTTCCCTTCTTCCCTTCTTTTCAACTGCCCCCTTAAACATATACGTGCACACATGGTGCATTTATTTTACTTTCAGATGTTAACTGAGAGATTATTCATAATGAGCAAACTAATCTGGGATGCAACCTGTTCCTCCTAATAATCATGGCATAATCTGGACTCTTTGCAGCAAAATAAAGGGTTTTGAGAAGGATATGAAATGACAGATGCTTGATTAAATTTTAAAGGGTAAAGTAGAGGATGTAGGGTAAATTTTCTGAACAGTGTACAGAAGACTCAACACAAATCCCATTATTAGTTTACAAGATACGTGGGTGTTAAGTAATAACAGGAATCCTACACAGACATTTCTAATATACTGCTGTACAAATTTATACCCATGCATTCAATGAGTTTAGACACTGTAAAAGAGATGCAGTCTTTCAGGCCTTATACATTATCAAAATCAATGTTATTTTTCATTTCCTTAAGTAGCACAGCATAATTTTTAAGAATGCCACCACACAAGGCCTGGTTCTAACTCTGGCCCTCAGGAAATTAATGATGACAGATAATACATCATGAACTTTGAATATGGACAGCATATCAGGCCCATATTACCCCAGATAAGCCAAGTATCTTTGCCCAGGAGAGCACTTGTGCATCTTTCAAGTCAGAAAGTACTGAAATGGTGTAGTGTGCAAATGGACGCTGCCCTGGACAGGATGAATTTGAGCATGTGTGTCAGATGTCTTCTGAATTCAGTGTCTATACAGTCATATGAGAGATTTTTCTTCCTTGTAAACCTGCAAGTTGTAGGATGTAGGAAGAACAAAGCAGAAATCCTCCCATGTAGCCGATCAAAAGAACAAGGGCGCTACTATAAGATCCAGGTAACGGTGGATCACCATGTTTCCAGAGATTACAGAAGACCAGACAGATAGCTGGCATCTAAAATAGATAAAAATTATTGTATGGTAACAAACATAAAGATGTAAGGGAATATGAAGTAATTGAGAAGTTAAAAACAAATGTTTCTGGCTAGTATTAACAAAATTGTAAGGATTAGAGTTTAATAAATGTGATGTAGATGAACTCCACAGCTTTATAACAAAGTTTAAAAATCTTTACAGGCTGTATATCTTGTATATCTCTGTATAACAGGGTACCAATGAATCTAGACCTTGATAATTATTTAAAAATACAGTTTGCAAGTACCTTTACTGGATTCTAAACACATTATAAATTATTTAGCCTACTTAAAGCAAAATTAAGCTTAAAATAGGATATAATTCTAAAGCTGTATATATTTTGTTGGTATATGTATTATACTGTTAAAGCACAGTGCCTAGTAGAATGACATAGTAAAGTTGAAATTCAGCCTGGTTTAGTAGCCTTCTAATTTTTATTGGAAGATAAAAGTGACAAGTGCTTTTCTGCTGATTGCAAAATAAACTGATGTATCTACAATTTCATAACTGTAATATTGTCTATTACTTTTAGGATGTCCACAGTAAATAGCTTCTGAAAACTGTCTCCTTTCCTTCAGTGTGGACCTAGTGGGGTAGTCTGATAGTCCAGTCCTAGGAACTGTAAGCACAGAGAACTAGTATTTTAATTTGAAAAAAAAAGTAGCGTGACTTTTGTCGTGGGCATTAGGTGAGTTTCTGACTTCAGCCTAAATTAGTCTTGCTGACATTCACTTTGACTTTTGGCAGAACAGAAAGGTTAAGAGAGAAGGGACATGATGATGGATTTTGCTAGTCCTTGAATTAGAAGAGTTCAATTAAAACTCATGTTTATAATTCAACTACAAAAAATCCTGTTTATTTGTTTATACACATTGAAATAAAAAAAATGTAGTAGCTTAGGACCTTTCTGATTTCTGACGTATCTGATTTGTGGTTCTTTACCTTTTAGAGGTTCTTTGCCTCCTTTAGCTTGTTGGTTGTGGAGCACTGGGAGGCATTTCCAAACATACTGTGTTTTTAAGTAAATATGACATGTCTAAGACTTTTCTTCGTTTATAACACTCTTGTATAATAAATGGCCTAGGCACTTATGTGTTAAAGCATCCTCAATCTGAACAACTCTTAAAGCATTTGCTTAATGTTCTGCATAGAAGTGGGATTCAAGCATACGCTTATGTGCTTTCAGAATTCAGGCACGGTACCTAGCCTGGTATCTGAAAGAATAAAACTCCATGTGTCATTAACCTTCTTATCCTGCTCCCATAAAAAAGAGGATCTAACTGATCAATTTAAATTGTGGTGACTGGCAAAAGATATAGGATTAGAAATTAAGCCAGTGGCAAGTTTAATGCTAGAAACTCATTGTAAATCATACAGGGTTATATCAGAGTTATGATATGTGTTGTCAGAGAAGATTGTAACAGTCAAACTTTCAATAGAGGACAGAAGTATACATTTTAGTTAGCTGTTATATCCCCTTTATTAAAAGAAGTCATATGAGCAATCTCCGATTCTTTAAAAAGTGTTAGAATGCAGAAAGAGAAATATTGATTTAGAAAGCAAAAGAAGTTTTCATGAGAACATCAGTTATTTTAGTCTGTGAAAAATATATAGCTTGCCTGAAACAACCACACAGAGCTGGATCATACCTGTTTGAGCAAATTACTATAGAATATGATTTTAGATCTAATACAGAGCTAGGGAGATAGTAGTTTCAGTTTTAATTTCTTTTTTGTGTGTGTTAGTTTGTGGAACCACCTTGTCCAGATCAAATAAAGATGTATTTCAACTAGGAAAGATATATTTCAACTAGGAGATGTAACTCAACAGTTACATTTTTTATTTTAAGCGGAACAATGCAGGACATAACATAAAAAATGTCCAAAATGTGACACAATTTTACCAGGATTCATAAAGTGGTAAATTGTCTTTTACTAAATATATTGAAAGCAATTAAGTAAATACCTTTATAATCCAATTAAAACATCTGTCCATGAGAATATTTTTTCTTCTTACTTTCCTTTTTGAACTAATTTCAGGAGGAATTTAATTATTTTTTAAAATTTTATTTCCTAATTTCTTTTTAGAAATAATATAGACAATGTATACAGTGTACTAACTTACATGGCATTTTAAATGTTTGTTTATTTTATCCCTTATTCTGTTTCTTTGTTCTTATATCTATATATTTATGAAATCATACTTTTCTCTGTCTTTGCCTAATGTAAAAGCCCTCTTCATCTCAGTCACACTTTCTACTTTTCCTCAAATCTTTTCCCTTTTTCCAGTGTATTTTGGTGGCCTTATTAGTTGCCACTGATAACAATCATGGCTATCATATGGGGGGGGGGGGGGGGCATTAATTATTTTGCAGCATTCATAACTGAAGCAGGCTTCTCAAAGGAGATACGTAAAATACATGCCCAGTGTTACTTAAGCAAAGAATAAATGTAAGGGCAATAGTTACTAAACTGTTTGTAAGGTAGCACGTAAGCATGTAATGTAACCATGCAAACAGGCATGCATGTAATCCTTTTGTGTCTATCTGTGAAAGTCCAGGAAGCTCAGAGTATCTTAACCTATTGCTTTCACCACCTTTTATACTCCTTGAGTGTACAAACCTTGCCCATAGCTGCTCTCTAGTTTCAGACTCGGCATAATCCTGATGTTGTTTTAAATTGTCTCGCTTCTTTCAGTGACTTGGTGTACTCATTTTAGTTTTGGAAACCTCTATTTGCTAAAGGAAATCTGACTACAAAATAAAATAATTTTAAAAAATCTCAGCAAAAAAAAACCACATGAAAAATTCAAGTACTACCTCCAAGTTCTTTGTCTTCAAGGCTGCTGTTTCTTTGGAAACTGGACTTTTTCTTATCTTCCTCTGATGGGGAAAGCCATTAGCCAAAGAAAGAATTTTAATAAGATATAACTGGGTAACACTACTTTCTTGCTGTCAATGACAGTATTCCTTGATACAGCATTGTTTGGTTCTTTTGTTGTTTCTGGTTTGAATTCATAAAAATGAAGGCTATATAGATGTATGAGATGATTTAATGTGACATTCTGCAATGATAAAGCCATCTGGTTTTATCTAATTACCCCAATATTAGGTTCAATAACTTCTACACAGCAAGATCAGGTTTTCTAGGACTTTTTGACTTGATTGGAAATAATCAATGACAGAGAAAATCTATAATTTTGCATAGTACCTTATTCTGATACATAACTAATTCAACATCAATTGTATGTGCCTAAATCCTTATTTAAGTGCGCCTAAGCTTGTATCCAGCCACAGCTTCTTGGCATGACGCTCGATGAGTAAAAAGCTCATTATTTATCATTTTTCTTCAGCAAGTATTTATGACCAATCACCAGTCATTCAATGTTTTCTTTTACATAAACCTATGAGACTGAGCTTTCAAACATATGTAAGGCATTTTTTTCACTTGTCATTTGTGTAGCGCACATTCCATGTTTTCAATGTGTATTTTGAAATCTGGGCAGGTTTAACGGCATAATCTTTCATTGTCACCTTCACCACCATTATTTCTGAAGATAAAAGTGCCACATTAGCTTTACTCACGATTCAACTTATTATGCATTAAAAGGTTGTGTTAGATATTTTTTCCTGCCAACCATTCTTTAGTTGTAATTTTTTAAGTTGTAAAATTCTGTTGAACTACTTATCCCTTTGAAAATCTAATCCATTTTCAAAATATGTGGTTTACGGCATATAGCATCCCGCACTGTAAATATGGTCTGGTGTTTGTTTTTTTTTTTCTTAAGGTCTAGAAAAAGAATAGATTTTCTTGGCAGAGTTCATCATACAAAGCAATTCACAGTCAAAAATAATTGCTGCTAGGTAAAATGTATCTGCCATAAAATGCTATAATCTATATATTTTAGAAATTTATAATGTTCTTTCACACATTTCTTCTATGGATATTCTGGAAAATAATTTCTCCTAACAGTTTTTATAAGAAGATACCTGAAGATTAACAACTTCTTTATTCCAGTTCTTTCTGAAGTTTAATTTTATTATCAGATGTGTTTGTATTTTTAGACAATGTTACGATGTGGAAATGCATTTTGCATTTCAGTGGTTATATTAAAATTTGATCTAAGCACTACCACTGCTTATATTCGCTTAATATAGTGAATGGCAGAGTGACTGCATGTGGGAAAAAAATATAGCAATACACCCAAGAAGAATCAGGGCATCTGGTCTGGAATCAACCACAGATGGGTATGTATGAACCTTGAGTGTTTTTTGTGCGTTGCTGGAGGAGAAAAGTGTGTCATATCCAGACTTGTATTTCAGCCTTGTTATGACAGATAACAGCTCAACTACTCGAGAGGCAAATCTCTTTTGAGAAACATTCTTTATTCTGTGCTACATGGAACATAAAACTCAACAAACTTTGTACCAGTGTTTGAAAATACACTGAAAGTAACATCATGTTGCTTGGGGACTTTCAGAAAACAAGGGCTAAATGTGTCTTTAAAGCAAATTTGCTAGATGCTAGAGATCTGTCTTGCAGATCTAAATGAGTGCATTGAATTGGTGGTTATGGTTGGTCAAATGGGCACATTACAGCAAGGGCTGCTCCTTTTTTGTAAAGTGGTGGCAGAAGGCAGCCATTACAGAATTTTCTAATAGTCCTCACATATCAGTATCAAACATCTCCTATAGCCTGGACTTTGTGCTCAGATGCAGCAATTTTCTGTCTTTCTCTATGTCTAATTAGAGATACCAGTTCACATGTGCAATTCCTGGCATTTCCATACTTTTTGTTTCTAAGTGCATAGGTTCCTCTCCATCACCATATCTGTCATTTTTATGATGGTAACTACATCCTACAGCACAGCATATTTGTATGGAACTGGCAAACAAGACTTATACTGAAGAAGAGACCCTGAAGTCACTGCTGTATTGAATTATGACTTTTTGTTACATACCAATCCATTTGTAATCTATTTTTGATGCAAAATTACAATCAGAGTTGAGATGATGATATATACAAGTTTTCTAGTTCATAGCTTCCACATTATATTTACTTTGCAATTCCAGGTAACCAAAATTTTGCTATTTTTCTTTTCTTTTCTTTCTTTTGAAATATACATATATATATATAAATATATATTTTTTATATATAATGTGTCATTCAGCCACATTGCCTGGACAATATTTTGTTTGGAATGCAATGTAACACTTAGATAAAGACTTCTGATATAAATTAGAAAAAAAACCTTTAACATATTCTGCACTATTTCCTTTCAGTTTTTTGTTGTAATGCATATTAGTGCTATCTTAGTTTACAAAGATATCCAAATATAGAAAATAAAATAAAGAAGAACCTAACAAAGCATATTTTAAAAAAATTTGGAAAAATATATTAGAAAGTCATAAGCTCAACAGTGTCTCCTAACTGCATTCTGATATCACCAAAGAAAGATGACCCTAAAGTTCTTTGGATGTAAATGTGGGACTCAACCATTTACATCATCCGCACAAGTGGGAGCTGCAGCAGTCAGTGCTCAGCCCAGTGAATGAAGAAAAATTCCATTTCAGAGGAAACTGAATAATCATTTAATCAGAAAAAGTCAACAGAAAAAAGAGCTTATAACTTTTCTAAGCCTTTAGTAGTTTTAACAAAAACATTTAGCTATTCCTTCCTGTCATTTAATTCCTCATTTTTTTTTCTTTTTGGCTCACTTTTATTTAATTTCTCTGATATGGAATAGAACTGTAGGAGGAATTATGAGGCAAAAGAGTCTGCAATCAAATACAACAAATGAGGTCACAGTGTTAATGAAATATTTAGTGCAATAGTTCTTAATATCCCTGAGAAAGCAATGTATGTCCCTTTTTCTTCCAAGGTAACATATCAAAGGAATGGACATGTCTAGTCCAATGCCTTCAGTCTAAACAATCCTTACACAGCTGTCATCCATAATAATTGCAGCGAGGCAGTACTGAAGCAACAGTCAATATCAAGAGTCAGATAATAGCAGAAAAAGTTGGGACTCAAATATGACAGTATGTTGCAGTAAATACTTAAGAACTGCTTGCATTTTTTAAAAAGAGCTTTATTTTTAAAAAGCTTTTCATATGAGTGAAAAAATAATTTAACTTGGGCACATTTGAAAGAGTTTGACGTTTTGTAAAGATGAGCTACAGACACGACTGCAAGATATGTTCTGTTCACATATATTTATGACTGAATTTGAATCTCCACTTGCATCCTGTATAGGTGCTTATTCCATTTCGTACTGAATATAACAGTACAAGTATGATTAACTTTGGTAACATTTAACACCTGTTTTGCATAAAATAAAAGGTTTTCCAGATGGAAGTGATAGAAAATCAATCTGAAAGGCAAAATGATTCATTATTGGAATTAATTTATGGTGCTGTTTTATGTCATAGCTAAGCTGGTGGCTAACAGCTGTCAAGAGGAGTGATCCTGCTCCTCACTCCTCACCTCTGGCCGTGCAATTGCACTCCTCCCTGTGCTCCGAAAGCATCAGGCTTCAGAGCCTGCTGTCAAGATAGCGAACCAGGAGAAAATAATTCATGGGTGTTTTTTTTCAAAATATCTTGCTGTAAATTTTTGGATGACACATTTTCTTACAGTGGCATCTGTCTGGTAAATTGGCTAGCAAACTGTGTCCTTGGGCTGGATCAGTAATTGTCTTTCTGACCATATCAAAGCGAATAAGATGTCTTTGGAACAGATGAAGCAGCTAAACAAAATTATAAAAGCAAGCAAAATGTTTACATTTATGTAAACATAAATGCAGACTGTAAAGTTCTTATTCAATACTATAAGTCCTTCTTTGTGCCCAGATGTGTATTTTACCAGTACTGCAGGCCACGGAGCTCACACAGCTAAGTCTTGCCCATGCAAAAAAGCCGTCCTTCCAAGGAGACTTTTCTAAACTTTGTATCAGCATAAAAGACTTCACTCAGATCTAAAGAAAATGGCTATATAATGGATATTTCCAATTAATTGCCATGCTTGGTGCTTGGGTAACTTCAAGATGTTTATTCCAAAGTGAGGCACAGAATTACTTACTGGTAAAAGAAAATTGGTTGAAATTGATCAAGAACTTTTTTATAGGAATGAATCAGTATCCCTATCTAAAAGTGAGAAACTACCCCCAACATACTACAATAGCATTGTTATATAAACAGAAAAGTTAAGTGGTATGTTCAAAAGTGCTAATAATAATTCTTATGGATGGAAAACTCTGGCAAAATTCTTCACAAAAGGCTCTTATGGAAAAGGTTTCTTTTCCTTCAAATGCCATTTTAAATGTTCTGTACTGTAAATATGTTACTTAGATATCAATAGGCATTAAATTATGTAGGTGTGAGACCGGGCCTGTACTTTTTACATGAGAGGCCATGTATGTTCAAGAGCTAAGAAGCTACTTTAATATGCAAATTGAGGTGGTAAAAAAATGTGTTGTGATGGTTTTTTTTAATATGGCACAAGGATGATGGAAGATGACCCAATATTTAAAACTCGATGTCATTCAATATATTATACAAGATCTAGAACGTAATGAATAGAAAATATGAATTTTACATAAGTGAAACTGGAAGAAATTTTGAATAGTGTTAGAAGAATCACTGATAAACATAACTGAAACATTAACTGAAAAAACAGTCAATTTGTTTTTGATAAATGCATGAAAATACCCAACAGCACGAATAATTCGGTCTACTTGTACAAGTTTTTGTATTACAAAAATAGCTTAGGGCCACTGAGGGTAAAAAAAAAAACGACCCAAGAAATAGATAAGGGAATTATTGCATTCAGTTCAGTAAAAAGCTCTCCTTGATGTATGGTGATGATATAACATAAATCAAAATAAATATACAAGAACATCTGAATGCTTTAAAAAGTAGCATAGAAAATAACAATTAATATGATAATTCTATCATGCACTTGTGGCATGTAGACACAATGTTGTATTCATTTCCAGTTTCTCTACTTCAAAAATAAAGCAGGTTTAGGGATAGATTCCTAGATATCTGGTTACTCTTCTTTGTAAGCCAAAGGTGAAAAACTACTTCAAAGGGATGATGAAGACAAGAATTAGCATAAAAAATGAGTGACTGCAAAAAGATGACTTTTTTTCTAGATTCTGTTATTGTTTCAACATGAAATTAAAACCAAGTTCCACATTTGTTTCGTTAAAGGTATTGCTGATTTGTCCATTATGTAGTATATTTTCTAGTAGCATTTTTGCTCCAGAATGTTTCCTAAAATGTTTTACTTCCCTGTGTGCTTTTTTCCAACAGTTCTTCTATTAGTTGCTGGTTTTATTTTTTAATTTTTACTGTAAAACTAAGCTGATTTTATGTATTTACCTTAGGTTTTATTTTTTATTTACCTTAGTTGTATTTACTCTTAGCTACTTTCAGTACGATTTTGCTTTGCTTTTGAACTGTCAAGTCTTTAGACAGTGCTTTGTGAAAATGTTTTACCATTTTCTGCTCACTTGTGATTTTTATTTGCTTGTTTTTAAATATTTGTTGTCAGTTGTGGTTTTAAGATCACACAAATACTTCAAGCAATGCTAAACTTCATTTTAATGTTAAAAGACTCAAATACGGTTTTGAAACTCATTTTTATTTTCATACGCGGTGAATTTCTCATGTTTGTGTTGAGTTAAAAATACAGTAGGATCAGATTTTAAGGTATTGATTGCCATCAGCAGTTGTCAAAGGTTTTAACTTGTCACACTATAGTTATAACAAATGGCTGTGCTCTGCTCTCTTTCATTTTCTTCATAATTCAGGCAAAATATTTGGGATATGGCATTTCAAGTATGGAGACCATTTAAAAAATGTGAAAAACTAATTCTGATACATGCTTTTAAAAATCTCACCTACCATGCCAGATACATGTAAGTATTAAGGGAGGTTTTCCATAAGCAAAGTTCTTGATCTGAAAATTGTAATTTAATTTTTTGGGTTTTTTTATCAGTGATCTTGTTATTTTCTATAGAGTGGCAAAATAGACACATAGGCATTGGGAAATGGGTTGTACATATCTGAAGACAGAACGGAAATGGAAAACAGGGAACTCTTCCCAGTGAGCAGTGGGCATGAGCCACCTTCTTGGAACACCCCACAAAATATTAAGCACTTTGGGTAGCTATTCTATGAACTTCATTTTCTTTGAAGGAAGGACTAATTATGATCTTGTATCAACTAACAGCAAAATGCCAAATTCTTGTCTTTCGAAATCCATGGGTATTTTGTCATTACTTTTTTTTTTTAATTTCAAAGAAAGAAAAATCAAGGTTTGCAATAATCAGGTTGAGCTGGTATATAGTGCACTGGAGCAATTCTGATAAGAAACCAATGATACTGCTGTGACAAGTAAATATAAGCAGCTGTGGTTATTACCAGAGCATTGCATCTGGGTTAGGTCTTGGCTTGGTTGTTTTGGAGCATCTCTTCTGATATTTGGCTCAGAGAGGATTTTTTTTTTTTTAATTTATGTTAAGAGCATTTTTTCTTATGTTTACCTTTTTTTGGCCAGATTTTTTTTTTCTCTAGTTTGCTTCTGTAGGTAACTGTACAAAAATCCCATTTGGTTGGTCAGGGTAAATAAGTAAGTTCATGACTTCTAGCTATTGTCCTCTCATTTTTTATGTTAATGTCATGTTTATTGCTTTTTCTTTTAAGATCAGATGTAGATATAACTTCTGAAGATGGGATTCTCAGGTGGAGAATCTTAAAGAGAGTTGAACACTAATTTTCTGACATCCCTTACATATTTTGTAGGGGAGTTCTTTAGGTGACTTTGCAGAACAAGAAATATCAGTACATTTTGCTGGGAAAATTCTGATATTTCCTATCTCAGTTTTTTGTAATATATATTTTAGAATATAGCACATACATTCCGACCTCTGTAGAAAATTTAAGATAAAGGAAACTTAGAAGTTGGAACAGATAGGAGAAAAAGGTTAACACAAATATCTTGGACAAGATCCATGTGATGAGGTGGCCCAGACCCAATGCAATCCACATTTACAAAGTTAATTTTACCAATATGTGAATCAGCAAACCTTGCTCTTTCATACTAATGAACGTGCTAAGAACTTCATTCTTTTCAGGGGACCAAGTCCTAGACCATTGTTCAACATTATCTATAGTGGAACATAATTAATAAAGTAAGTTAAAATAATATTCCAGCTATGCACTTGACTGAGATATTGAATGTAAACTGTAGTCAGAAATACTAATTCAATTAATCACCATGAAACACAACTTGTCCAGCAGAAGAGATTTTATGTATCCTCATCAGCAAAAGGTTAACAAAGTGAGAAGCTTTCATTAAAAAAAAACAAACAAAAAACCCCCAAAAAACATTCCTGTGCAAAACTGCCTCCTGTAGGATCCCCCGGTGTGAGCTGTTGCAATAGAACTCAATGTAATCCATTTTCTCAGGATGTAGATTTGACTCCTGTTATCTAGAAAGATCTCATAAAACTCTTCCTTATATGCTACCTACAGCAGCTGCTAACATGCTGGCCTTTTCCATTAGTGATACTACCTCCTGCAAGTTATGTGAAATGCACTGAACTTGTCTGAAAGATTCCTCTTCGAAATCTGATCAAAATATTGGAGTATTCGTGTGTTGTCCTGCTGCAGAAAAAAATAAGAACACTGAAAAGTGTGAATAGATACATTGTCAAATCCACTACAGGCAGGTTTATTGTGTTTTTTTTTTTTTTTTTGTTTTTTTTTTTAAAAAAAAAAAAGGATTTGCTCTGATATTACTAACGTGCATGGTCCTAAAGGATCAGGAAATAGGGCAAACCTTAACGATAGTGGCCTTTAGTCACACAGAAGATGACTCATGGTATATTATTCACATGAGATTAATATTCCCTGTCTTAGGGAGCAGTCTAATTGAAGACAAGCAAAATAGCTGTAATGACTTTCAATAAAAGAAGAAGAAAATGGGACAAACAGGTAACACAAGGAATATGGTTTCTTCACTTTCAACATATGCATGTTTCTTTATCAATAAGGATATATCATCTTTAAAGGCAATAATACATTGAGTCAAATATTTCCTTTGTAAGTAAATTAAATTTAAAGAATATTATTCTCTAAAATCAATGTAACTTATCTTCTTATGTCTTAGACAATTTAGTGCAAATTATTCATGGTCAAAAGGGCTTTGTTTAATGGTTAGAGAATCCTCTTCAGTTTATAATGAATAACCTAGAAAATGTATAGGTGGGCTAGTGAGCAATCCTATCAAGTCTGCTGTAACCAAATAAAGTATTTAGACCAGTTAATTAAACAAAGTCATTAAAGGTGTACACTTGCAACAAGCAATTATTGAATAGAAAATAGCTTTAAAATGTAATTAAGTTCAACTATTTATCTGTTTACTGAGATTAATTTATGTCTCCTTGCCAGCATAATGTAACTTAAAGGTTTGTACTTTGACACTGTATTTTAAGAAACAATTACTGTCTTAAATTTCTAATTATATGAGAATTTCAATTTTCCATTATAGTTATTATAAGAATAAATTAAATCCCATTTCTTTAGCTATGCTTTAATCATTTTTGTTTCAGAAGTGGATGCTGTAGATCAGATTATTTTGTTCCTGTTGGAAAGTGAAATCTGAAACTTGATTTTTCAGTATAAACAAAGCAAGTGCTGGATGTATAAGATACTAATGCTGAACATCAGAGGCATTTTAATTTTGAAAATACTGACCTCATGTAATAAATTATGCAAGTTTTGTGCTTTTCTGCAGTATTTGTAATTCGCTGTTGTTTAACTTTGGTATGATTCTTAAAATTATTTGAAAGATTTGGGAAAGACGTGGGCGTTACTGCCATTGAGACCTTGAGGTTCTGTTATTGTGTATGGTGTTAGGGTTATTAGGTGGGAAGGATATTGGTTTTGCATAAAATGGCACTGTTTTATTCAGAAAAACCACCAATGCTCCTCTCCTCACCAAACTCAACAAGGCAGAACAAGAAAAAATAAATAAATGAAAATATAAACACTTGTTTAATACATACTTCCTGAGAGTTGCTAAGAAATTGAATCATATTAGTTATGAAACAAGCAAACTATAAACAAAACAAAACCAAAAGAAAAGGAAATGGGAAATGCAACAAGGCAAGTGAAAGTGTGGGGTATGATCAAGATAATTTGTCAGCTGGGATGGAAGTACTTAGAAACCCTTTTTGTGCCACCTCAGCAGCACTGATAATGTGAGTTGTTCTAATATCCAAAACAACTTTGCTTATTTGTAATATGTTGTAAAAAATCAGTGCTCCAATAATAAATACCTGAGATTACCCCATCCCTCTTTGCAGCATTCACAACTTTGCAGCGAAGACTAGCGCAGAGCGATGTGCAGTGAAGCACCGCTGTGCCTTGCCCCTTAGATGTAAGCCTGCAGTGGCTGGAAGGGTGCAGACGTGCTGTGAGCTGTCCTCGCAGATGTCCCGATTTGTCAGTGTTGCAGAGGATTTTTTGTGTTATTTTTTGGTTTGGGGTTTTTTCACTCTATAATATTAGGGTCAAGTATGAGCAGCTGTAATGCTTTCATGGGCTTAGTACTGCCGTGATACGGTATTACAAGCACACTTAGCTCATGAATAGGCAAACCCACTAGTATTCCTTTTCCTATTGGGGATGGAACTGTAGAAATATCTTTAGTACTTCCAGTTTCATTTGTTACCTTGTAAAGCATGTTTACTGCGGCAACTCCTAAATTTTTGTTGGAGTTCAAGAAAAGTTTTATGAATTAACAAGATTACCTGTTCTAAAAATAATCTTCTTGAACATAATTGATAAAACAAGTTATAAACTGTACTTCATTATTCAGCAAGCACTTTTTCTTCTTAATAATTTTTAGAGCATTATCTTCTGTTCTTTTTCCTTTGGTACAGAACTACCTACACATTTCTAAATACCTAATTAACTTCATAATTAAGATAAATACTTTAAACTCAAATGGCTTCTTTAAACTCATAACCAGCTGTAAATGTGGCCAGTGTCCTACATATTTGAATATTAAATATTTTACTGTTTTCATAGCACTGATATTAAGATGTTATTACATACGAAATATTTCTAAGTGTACCATTTGAGAGGTTTATGCTGCCATTGAACATTTAAGTATTTGTAATTTTTTCACCATTAAGAGAGAACCTGAATTTGTAATAATTAAAGTATCTTCAAAAGAGAAGAAATCCCTTAATGTTAAATAAATGGATGCTCTACAGTGCCTTTAAAATAGATATTATCTGTAATACAATGATTCATATGGTTGTTCTAATATATTTTTTAAAAAACTTTAAATAAAGAGAAAAAAACCCTGTCTTTACAATAGTGTTCATGGCTTTTGGTAACATATTCTCCAAATATTAATTTTTCACAAGTAAGCTTACTTGGAATAGAACTACTAAATATAATTTAAAAAAAATGGGGTTTTTTATAGTTTTGCAAAAGATAATCTCAGTGGTCTCCTCCCCTTTTGAGAAAAGGTTTTTAGGATTACATGCTATTCTTTAAACCATTTACCATTTTCATTTAAAGATTGCTTGTCAAATGTTCATTAAAAAGTAACGTGATCAGTACTTATAAGTGTATTTCAAGACATGGGATCCAAAATGTTACGTGATGTTATGGCATGATAGAGGCTAGAAAGTGCTAGAAAGTGTCTTTTCTTTCCTTGGTAAACAAATTTACATCAAAGTAAATGCAGTTTAATGCCCAAAGGGATTTTATTTCCCTTTAAAATTATAGAAACCTCCCAGACTGAAAGTAAGTATGTCCCAAAGGTTACTGTAAGCAGCTTAATCATTCAAGTTAATGAAATAACCCCCCCAAAAGATAAGGTGTTTTTTCCTCGATAGCCATCTTAGGTATAAAGTTGGTTGCAGTCACTTCTTAACACATGCTAAAAACACAAACAAATTTGTAATGAACTGATGTTAAAATACTGATTAAGGCTTATTCATGATAGTTATTAAAAATAATTTCTGGATAAACCTTGGACTATATAGTAAGATAAATTAATGTTTTAGATAATAATAATAATTGATATATTGATCATAAATCTAAAGATATTAAGATTACATTTAATATTAAATGTTTTACCTGCTGTGTCATGTGTATTTAATGTGAACTGGTAATACATTTGCTATACTAGATCATGCTGCTGAAGAGGTTATAATCCTTATATTTTTGCTATCCAGTATATTTACATAATTTTATCACCCCAAGAATTTAATTTCTGTTTAATCAGGTATAATTTAAAAGCTGTGCTGTGTAGTTTCTCCAGTTAAGACTGCAATTTACCATTCTGGTTACCACATCAGCATGGCCTACATAGAAATGGTGGCATAACAGGCATAAAATCTTTGAAGCCAAGATGAAAGGGGGGGTGACAGTACATGACCACTCTTTCTCCATTTGGAGACACGCCAGTTCACTGGACAGAGGAACAAATTTCATGTAAGAGAGAGCACGTTGTAACCAGCTGCGGTGCGCATTTCTATTTTACCCAAACGTAATAAGCATAACATTTGGCTATTTTTTTTATTAAAAACCAACTCTTTATGTCCCAGGATACTTAAAATAAAAATACAGTAGGCATTTAACAAAGCGATTTTGAAAATAATGCACAAAATTTCCAGTTTGGATCATAGAGTAAATGTAAATGGCTCTGAATTGAAACAATGCATATGGATGGCAAGGTCACTTCCAGGATCTGGAAAGGAGAAGTGGCTGAGTTCATAATGTGCCAACCTAAAGCCAATTCCATTTTCTGTACTTTTCTGCTTTATACAGATCTATTTTGTATGAGATCTGGAGTTGGCAGGAAATCATATTCCAATGAAAATGCATTTCAGTTAAGATTTTTCTAAGAGGTAGATTAATCTGAGGCTGCTAGACTATTTATTTTAGCATTGTAAGGCAAAACTTGATGCACAAAAATGGGGAAAATAAGTACTTTGCTAACGTATGTATTTTGTAGCCATCTCTTCCTACAGTTGTTAAAGCAGTTTCAATTACCGTATTAAAATACCTTGTTAACTAGCATTTTTATAATGATTCATTTAAGTAGTATAAGATTTTCTTAATGGCTAAGGTCTATCTGCTGAGCAGACAGACAGAACTCAGATCATCAATAATTTCTTGAGTCTCGAAAAAATGTATAGAAGACAAAAAAAATAGAAAAGATATCTGTCTTTATATATATAAAAAAGACAGAAGATATATCTATTATATACAATGTATAATATAGTATATAATATATAGTATGTAATTAATGTATATTATATATACCTATAATAAAGTATAATAATACACCTAT